>NW_027526203.1:224338440-224787621 GCF_048455015.1 Haemaphysalis longicornis | reverse complement strand
GAGCTCTTTCTGCAAATTAAAAAAAAAGTACACTTCAAGAACAACGAATAATGTTTGCTTTTTGTTCCACAAAACACTTAACAGCAAGGTTTACAAGTCTTTTCTAGTCACTTGCGCAGTAGATGCCGCTGTGCAAGTAAAGAGTACGTCTACGCTGCCGGAAATTAGCACGATTTGGCATTTGTGTTTGTCCAGGCATTTATGACCCTATAAAGCTTAATAGGGAGCACAAAATGCGGCAATCTGGCTAATAAATTTAATTGTGTCTCTATGAGTCTGAGCGGGTCTGCGACAGCAAAATTACATTTCGTTCGGCAAATCGGGAGGTATGCAGCGCAAGGTAGATTCTTGTATTGCGTTTCAGTCAATGTACTGCATTTCCGTCAATTAAGTGGCAATGAAGCGAGCGTACGTTCGAAAACACCTCTTCTGGCCCCCAAGCCCTGTAAGAGCCGTTTTGAGCAATCAGTTTCGACCGACCATGTGAGTGTCTGCGCAGTCGCTGTTCTGAGCACAAAAAAAATTGTCCGCGCCCCGCTTCGCTGCAAATGTAGTGGAAAGACGACATTTTTCTTCCCACCCTGCCCCGTAACTCCCTCTCGATGATTGTTGGATTTTATTGGCGTAAGGACAGCTAGGGCCAAGGGCGCCAGTAACTCCCTCTCATTTGTTCCCCCTAACCCCTCACACTTTCCCCTCCCTTCTATCTTCTCCCATGACGGATGCAATGAACGTTTCTTCAATTCAATTCAATTTTCCAGCCTATCGCACTGCTCACGCACCGCGCGTCTTTTTTCCATCCGTTTTTTCCCCGCTTTAAGCAGGCCGTGCGGATGCTTTTTTTGAGCATTCGCTTTTGTCTTACCTCTCTTCGACACTGTTTTTAACACGGTTTTTTTTTTGCTAGAATAAAACCAAGTCTATGTGAATTCCTAATTAGAAGAACCCTAACACTCTGGGTTATGTACTTACATTTTGCTTCAAATATGCTTCAGGTTTACGTTGCGCTTAATAATGTGCACATGAATGAACCACGGCATCAGTTTTACTTGTTTCGAACGGTCCGGCCTATAAGAAAGTGCTCTTCAACACCCAACAACGCGCGGGTATCCATACGCACCTGCCCGCCTCCTGCTTGGGAGACGAAACCGCGTGCATCGGTAAGAACCCGCCATTAAACGTAGTACCTTGTACTATGGGAGTGACCCTGGCAGTGCTGTAACAGTTCAAGGTTTCCTGGATGGGTGCCGGGGTTTTGCCGGCTTACTTAATGCAAAGATGACAACCGCGCTACCGAGATGCTCTCGCAGGCAGCAGACGGCACCCGTGTAAGAACATAAAGATTTGAATGCGGCGTCTGTTTTTTCTTGGCACGGCAAATGGGCACTGCGGGAAGTACATCCAAAGTTCAGCGTGTGACTCTCGCGCAAGCAGGCTTCCTCATATGCATTCCGCGAAGCGCTTGTATAATCGCACCTACTCGTTACGCCTAAACTGTTTACGCCAGCCACGGTAAAGTGGAACAGGAAAAAAGCAGACAGAGCTCGAACAGAACCGAGAGAGAGAGAGAGAGAGAGAGAGAGAGAGAGAGAGAGAGAGAGAGAGAGAGAGAGAGAGAGAGAGAGAGAGAGAGAGAGAGAGAGAGAGAGAGAGAGAGAGAGAGAGAGAGAGAGAGAGAGAGAGAGAGAGATGCCCGAAAGGGGCGCGGTCGTCTTACAAGGCTGCCTCCGTTGGAGCACACTTTGCGGATGAACGCTTGGCCCTTGGATGGAAGCCTGGCCATGAAATCTGCTACCTGGAAAGACACGGCACACAATTATTCGAATCGACTGTGCGTAAATTCAGGGCATTTCACAATCATTCCACGACACGACACTGCGACGGAATGGGTATACCGCATGGGGATTTTTGCACGACTTTGCGCCACTACTTTAGCGATATTTGGCTACCATGGCGATATTGCGACAGTTTATAGTTCATTTTGCTACGCTTATTGATATTGCATTAGTATTGCGATGATACTGTCTGCGTTGGGCTTCTATTTCTTTGCGCTGCATATTTGGTGTCATGTCGGCGTAGACTTCGGGTCTTTTTTATTTCTTGCGGTTAGTGCAAGGTCCCGTCTTCCCAGTACGTCACGAGCACACCTTCGCTGTATACTGTACATCTGCTCGTCGGCGAATCTCTTTCGAGGAACCATCGCAACTGATTCTACGGCGCTCACGCGCTAGAGTACCACCGACCTTTCCCTCGGGTATCGCTCGCGCCTGTAGGGATTTCTCAGCCTTGCTTTACTATAGCGACTCCCTTTCACTGTAGCAACTCTCATTCCGCGTTCCTTTATCAACGGCGCTTTTCCCGTTTCGATTTAGCAGTTAAATGTTGTAGAACTAGCAGCGCACACTCTTCTCGTTACCATGGCGATGAAACTGGTCACGCGGTCCCCCTCCCGATACAGCCACGACAGTCGCAATCAGGCAGGCCTGTACCATTGCTGGCGCAGAAATGGTCACACAGGGAAGGAGTGGAAGAGGTTGAGCTGCGGAGAATGTTTCCTGGTCTAAATAGCGCCGACGTAGCAAACAGAGCGGACACTTGGCAACATGTAAACCACGAAGCACTGGCATTTTGCATGATACATGTCTTGACATGTATTTCAGTCGGCCCCGAATGTCGCTAAGGTGTCAATACTTGCGTAGACCTGCGTAGACTTCAGCCTGCAACGCATCTCCTAATTACATAATTTGCGAACTGTGTCTTCTTTTGCGCACTTGGCGGCACTTCACGCACTTGGCACTTTACACTTTGCATTTTACTGCCGCAACATAGAGGTAGTCGGTTTCTCGCGCGGTAGGCGATCATGGACGTTCGGTGAGTATGGTTTGTATATTATTGTCTTATAACTGTCTGTAACTTTTGCTTTAAATCTACATTATCCTTGACAATACACGTTGCGCGACTCCGTTACCCTCAGGAATGAAATCGACGGATACAGTGAAACCCGGTTATAGCGAACTGTAATATGCGCCGCAATCAGTTCGATATAGCGAAACCCGCCGATGACGAGTTTTTTTGTTACGAGTTCGTAATACGCGGGACACCCCCCTACCCGCACGCGGAAACCAACACAATACGAAGTGTGTCGTTACCATAATCCATGTATTGCAAGCAATAAGGCTACTTTCCACCTCAACTGCCTACTTCATAAAAAAGAAATGATTGTAGTTTTCGCTTTCGTTTTGGCGGCGTCAACTAGCACAGCATTCGAGTCCGTGTCCTTCAATATCGAAGCAATAATGTTTGAGCATATCAACTGCCGAAAGCGCTTCATTAAGCATTGGACGGCTTTCACTCGCTACATCCTCTGCCTCTTTGGAACTTTCAACAGCACCAGCTGCCATGACATCGACGACGGCGTCTGCATCAGAGGGGCTCACAGTGACGGCAACCTGGGCGTCGACGACACTCAGGAAATCCCCGAAGGAATTCTGTGGTCCCGTTTTGTTTTGCGCAGTTGCGGTCATGAACCATTTTCAACTAACCCGGCTTTCCACTCTGCGTCAGTTACGAAAAGTGTCGGGCGTCCTGTGAGGCTCAACGTCTCAACCGCGGCCAATCAACATCTCAGTTACCGCTGTGAGACCATGCATTTCGGCGGCAGTTCTAGGTTCACCAAGGTCGATCTATCCGATGTGAACTTCGTTATAAGGAATATGTTTCGCATGTATTTTCATAACTTATTTGTTTTTGTTCGATACATAACATAATTGGCTCTATCCGGGTTCGTTATAATCGAGTTTGACTGTATCGCTTGGGAAATCGGCCTCTTTAAGGAGAAACGTGTGACACAGCGGGATGCGCGTAGTTTGGGGCACTCGGCTATGTATAGTTAAGGATATAGTGATGCGATCGCTGGCAGCCTTCCAGTCCGGCCAGATCATTATAAATTAGCTGTGCGTATGGCCCCAGAAAATTGCCGTAACTCCTCAGGTGCACCTGATTTAGGGCGTGTTGCATCACTCTTTTCACAAAAAGTAATAATACTCACTTGGAATACCACTAAGATTTAAACTTTCGAAATACATTCAGTCAGAGTTTCTAGAGACCGCTTTTTTCCGCGTGCGACTATTGCATGGTAGTGAACGTCAACGTCCTCAGGACGTGCTCCCTCACAGCATTCGTTCAGGGAAGGCTCGAGGAGATGGCGCCAGTCATGCCTTACCGACCTGCTTACCGATGCGAAAGCATAAAATCATGTGGCTCTTCAACCACGCAGGGTCAGAGCGGAGGTGCCCACCTCCCCCAAAAGTAAAAGCCCAAAAACTCCCAACAACGCAGATATGCTTCGTCACGGAAGTCATGGAGGCTGCGCGGGCGGGGGGGGGGCAGCGTGGTGTCACCGCTGGAGCCCCGAAGACGCAAGGAAGTCTGCTCTATAACCTCACTCAGAGACGCAGCAGTCACGATCGAGCGATTGAGGGCGCTGTGCGCGGCGCAGCGCCGCATTCATCTGCGCACTCACTGCTCGCGCGGCAGCCGCTTCTGCTGCATGGCGGCGCTCACAAAACCGGCACATGCGTTTGGCGCCACGTCATCCCTGGAGCTTTCAATGGACATTAATGCGTTCGCACTAACAACTCATAACCGTTTCCTTTCTTTGGATTGCAGTCAGTACTACACCTTCCCCCCCCTCCCTGTCGTGAAGGTGCGCGTGGATGCGCTCATATTGACAACGGTACAAGAAGCTCCTTCTGGAAGTGCAGAGACGTAAGAGGAAAAAAAAACGTAGCAACAAGAAAGCTGGTGGTTACGCCATCCTGATTGCTGAGGTGGGGAGGGAGAGGGAGCGCAGAATGTTGCTGTCTGACCTGCCTGGACGTAGCCATGCATGGGCGTGCTTTTTACCCACTACCTCTCTGCGTACTCAGCTGCGCACCCCCCTTGACCTCCTGCAAAACAGCCTGAGGTGACTCGTCTCGTAGACTAGAGTATACCCAGTAGACAATAACTAACTAACTAACTAACTAACTAACTAACTAACTAACTAACTAACTAACTACAGAACTAATAAACTAACGAATGATAAACTTACTACGGAATTAATTAAATAACAAATTATGTGACGAACTAACTGTTATAAAGCCGGAATTACCTAACTAAGGCATTAATGAGTTCATTAAACTACCAACAAACTAGTCAAATGGACCAGTGATTAACAACTTACTAGCCAAATAAAAACTCAAGTGGTGCCTGTTGATGTTGCTTGCCGAAACCTATGAAGCTCTGGGTTGCATGTTTCAAAAACTAGCTATAGCGCGAAAAGGAACAAAGACGTGACGAAAAGACGGGACTACCGCTGACTTCCAAATGAATTTATTATGAAGAAATTTGCGCCTTTAACACGCACCTTTTGCACGTTAACGACAGAAAAAATAAAAACTAAAAAAAAAAACAGACCCCAAATCCAAGAAAAACACACACCACATCACAAGGCGTTAACTCACTTGGCACAATCTATAAATATACCATGTTATGTCGTATACGATGTACACCACGCGTTAGAAAGAAAATTAATCTCTTTTTCTGACAACGTGATTGATGCCTTGCTAACGCATGTGGTACCTAACTCGACAATTTCATGTTGCTTCTATTATCTCTCGCGTCGTTTGACTTCCGACCCTGACACAAAAAAAAAGAGATTGATTTTCTTTCTAACAAGTGGTGTGCTACATGGACACGACATAACCTGGTATCTTTATAGACTGTGCTAAGTGTGTGAACGCCTTTCGATGTGATGCGCAGTTTTTCTTTTGTTCAGGAATCTGTTTTCAACAGCAGAGCTGTTTAGGCCTAGCGCTGTCCGTCCGTCGCACCAAAAAACCTCGAATCCTCAAGAAAGAAGTGGTTAGGGAGGTTCTGGGGATCGAACCCAGGACCTATACGCCGTGAAACCGGCAACCTAATCACTGTGTCTTCCCAAAGACCCGAGGGGTACGGGGTTAGAAGCGGAGGGAAACAAAAACACGCGCAGCTAATTCGAAAGGAAAAAAAAAAAAGGGGAGGGGGGTGGCTTCTCGTGGTCGGAACACAACCTGGGTCCCTCGCGTAATAACACCTGCGTCTATCCGACTGAGCTGGCGTTGCATTCCGGGCGCACAGCATTTCCTTTGGGTTCGTAGCGCGGGCGTTGGTTTTTGACTTGGCCGCGGGTTCTTGGCCGCGCGTTGGCTTGGCCGAGGGTTGGCCGCTGCTCCACTTTGTGAGAGATGTGAAAGCCGGTGTACGAAGCGATCCGGGCCTGCCAGTCATGAAGAAGTTTCAGCGGCAAGTTCGGAAATTCATGTGAGGTGCAACAGCCGGGTCTCCGACGAAGGGAGAGAGGCCGCCAGCTCTGCTGGTGTTTTTCCAGCCTTGCACCACTAGTGCGAGCTGCGCCATTTTTTTTTTGGTTTCATTTTTATTTTATCTGTCGTTAACATAATGGGTGCGTGTAAAAGGTGCGAGTTTCTTCATTAAGAATTCAGTTCAAAGCCAGCGCTCATCCCCTCTTTTCCTCGTCTCTCTGTTCTTTTTCGCCGTGCAGCTCGCCCAAAAGTATACCCTGTCTACATATTTCCGGCAAGTCTCGCTGTATGTCTCGTTTGCCGGACTATAATCACGCAGAAGAAACCGTCAAAAAGGGGAAGCTGGCAATGTTCAGACGCTTTAATTAGCAATAATTAATGCAAACACGAAAGATGCAGGTGCTGTGGCGTAGGGAAAAAAAAAAACATCATGCAAAGAAAAGCAACGCGTCTCGGAAGACCACGATGAAAATTGCACGATTAAGTCACAGCACACGGCATTCGTGTTGTTATTCTGCGAATGCATAATGTAGCCACATTTAGGGCTAGCATATTCTCAGCTTGTTAAGGGCTTGCTGACGCAGAACGCAATTGCCGTGGCGTGCAGCCTTGGAAACCCTTTTGGAGCAGGCCCAGGAGGAACAAAATGAAAAAGACCTCTCGCAGCATAAAAACCAGCTAACTGAGATCGATTCATATTGCCATAACGGGTAACCTAAGCTTTCATATAACGTGATGGCACACACACACTGCAAAACGCACGACACTACGAGTAAACTCGGGGGAAATGGCGGCGTGATGTAGGACCAGTAGTGAAGTTGGTTTCCGTGCTTCACAATGGTTTGGAAATACCTTACCTTGAGGAGACGAGGGCCGCGACAGCTCGAGGCCACCCATCGCGTTTGTGGCCATATTTTGGTAGCCCTTATTTACTCGCGCAGTAATTTTGGGTGCTGACACATTTCTGTCAAATGCTTGACAAACGTTCTTCTACGTGGGACGTGGGTTCAAATGGGAAACGAAGGGAACGATTGAGCGTTCTGCGTGTTCGTTAAATTCAGTTCTTTCTTACGCATCTTATTTCGCAACTTTCCATCTTTATTTGCCACGCATTGTATAAATTTATTGTGATGGATACGAACAGATTCGATTAACAGTGCGCAACGTCTTGTGTGCCCAGTAGGCTCTCGATATCACGTGGAAAAGCGTGTTAGGTAGCAGAATGCGTTTGCACACGGATACACGTAAACCTACTTTAAAATGGCCTCGGGCTACCGTAAGCAGGCAAATACTATGCTTTAAATTTACGTAAATAGGACTCGATAAATGCTTATTTCCGTGAGAGATGGATCTCTGTGAGAGATGGATCTCTAACTAGAACTTTGAGGTCCCATCCGCCTCGGGTTGAACAAGGTGGCTCACCTCGGGTTTGACGTTTTTGTGGATACAGTCGATCGTCTTGCTCAGATCCTCGTCATTCAGGCCTGCACATGCGGAAAGAAGTACCGAAACACATAAAGAAGCGTGTAGTATATTACCACACCTTTTCGCCGCAGCTCTATGAATATTTAAGAGGATGAAATGGTAACGGAAGACAATGCATCAAGACTGGCATGTGGTCAGTGGCATGTCAACTGAAACGGCAAGGTGTGGGTTTGGGGCACAAATCACTTCTGTCAACCCCTTCAACGATAGTTCTGTACACAAGTAAGGGCCAGACATGTAACAACAAATTTTGTTTACGTGCTCATGCATCATATGTGCACGAGCTTTAGAAACTTTAACATAACAAACTAACTGCTCGAGCTTTAACTTCACGAAGAGCTATGACCTATGGATTGCCTTATGGGTTCTTACCACATTTCGATATGCTCTCATTAAATGGTCATGTAGGCTCCACAATACTTTGCAGTCCCGATGTATCTCGATAGAAACAGCACACGTTACTGGCGGGAGCGCGTAGAGACACTGTGTAGTTACGGTCAGAAATTTGTGCCTCATTTTCTCTGGACCTACAGCTTGCAACAGGTTTCTTGCTACAAAATTGCATCTTTTACGAAAGTTGCACTCTGTGCAGCTCAAAATTCAATGATTTTACAAGATCATCCCGACATTTATGGGGTGTCCTTCTATGCAGTCTACGAAAGGGGTAACGTTTTAGGCCCCCTCTGTGCGGGGGACTTTCCATTGTTCCGGGAACATTGAAAAGATCCCAACAGATGGCGTGCGAGGTGTGCAAACGCGGGAAAATCGAATCAAGCAAACTCGAATGGGATGTGCGAGAGGGAAGGAGGACGATGGGAGAGGTGGGGCAAGAAGAGGATGTTACGAGGCAGGGACGGTAGAGGAATATCGTCTTTCCCCGATATTTGGAGCGATGCAGCAGGTATACGTGGCAATTAATATTATTTGCTTTTATCTCGCCTGTCTTCGACACCATTTCCCCGCGTTTTTATTCAAACCAATCCTATGTGTATTTTTAATTGAAAGAATGCGCCTCTGAATTGCTCATTTATGTTGTGCTACAAACATTTCTGTCTTCAAAGCGCGCATTAAGCACATCAACTTTGGTCAGCACAAAGAAGACAGGCATTTTTGATGGCTATACTATGATCGATACCGCTTCCTGCAAAGACTGCCTCAAGCTTTTATCACTGAAGTTCCCCCCCTCCACTTTCATTTGATTAGTTAGGAATAACGACGTGCATGACATTGATTGAGAAAGAAACACGAAGACCGTTGTAGATACGCATCATAGTTGCAGTTTCAGCTTCTGAGTCCAGCGAAATTTTAGAACATCCTAAATGATGAAAAATGCGCAGTTACCTCTTGTTATCTAAGTGCGATTTCTGTCCACTTATTCCCTCCCCTAAGGTTGTTCAGCCCAGGGTGCAACAAAATACACGCTTCTATGTTGCGGAGGCGTCAAGATGGGGACTTACGCTATGGATATAGGCAGTAGGTAATTATGTGGGGAGCGCTTGGGGCATTTTTTTAAAGACGATGGTCTTTCTTGTGCTGCCTAAATCCGAAAATTTGGTCTGTCTGTGTGTCTGTCTCTCCATTCAGCCACCCGGGCAAAAGTAATAAAAATGCTGAAACGAAAAGTTTATACAGAAAAAAAAATATTTCCAAACAACTAAACCTGTTACCATACTTCATACTTGTCAACATTGTCGAGCTAAAAGTAAACATTAGGCTTTAGGCGTGGATATAGTGCTGCAGTGTTTTTTTTTTATTTGAAAATAGGCGGGCGCTTGATATTTGCGGGAGGAAGTAAAAAAAAATGCGCGTTGAAAACAATATTTTCACCCCAAAATACAAAAAGGCTACAGCCCAAGCCTAGAAATCGTGGCGGCATTCCAGGTCCAACAGTAATGAAAGGTTCCAACACATGGTGCGCGAGAAGTGGATCGTAGGAAGATTTGATTGAAAATTGAAATACTTATCTAACACGGGAGGAGCGAAACGAGAGAGCAAGAGCGTGACAGGTGCCAGGGGCGTGGTAAAGAGAGAGACATGTATTTGGCAGAAACGCCTGAAGACCGTCACTTTTCGATGACATTTGCTACGAAGTGAGCAGGTACGCGGTTATTTTTTTCCCCGAATGCTTGAGCATTACTGGCGCGTTACTGCGCTCGGTTGGTGCAAAGCGCTGCGTCCCCATCTCGCCGTAACCAAACAACGTGGCGGGAACATCAACATTGTGTCTGGTGGGTGATTAAAAAAACGTCTTGAGGGCGATTCAGAAAATAAAAGGTCAGTGAGCAGTTACTGTATACCCTTGAAATTTTCTTTTTAATTCCGCAAGTATACAAATGCTTGCAGCGCCACGTTTTCTGGGCAAACACCTCCAGCAGCTTTTAAATAGAAACTAAAAAAAAGCCTTAGAAATTGGTGGAAAACGGAGATGTTGGTTGGCTACACCTTCTGCTGCTATGCAACCTCAGGATGAAAAAACATTTGTGCATCATTCTCGTTTTGAAGGCAGCTACAGGATGCGCTGCAGGAAGCTTGACTGCTTCGTGAACCCTAGAAGCCTCATTGTGCTGAGAACAAAGAAACAAAGGAACGATAAGGATTCGCCGTACTACGTGCACTGGGTTTCCCCTTCATTATTGCGCTCCATACTTGTTTTTAGGATTGTTTGTTCCGGGCATATACTTGGTGGATGCTGTGAGCAAACTTCCATGTAATTTGTCCTAATAAATCATGTCATAATTGCATCTGGCGTCCACTTTCTCGGAATAATTGGTCAGCCATAGTACGCTAGCCGCCTTCCAACCAAAGAAAAAAAAAATTGCTGGGCTCAGTAATTGCACCTTTACCGGTAGCTTAGCCTAATGACAGCGATCTTCACTGCACCTACTTAACAGCAGAAGTTACTGTGCAGCGGAGCCTTCATTAGCAGTGGCTAATAAAGGCCTATGTTTTGCTCTGGGTGTGTAGAATTGTAGCAATGTTGCAACCGGAAGGCAGCCGAAACCTCCTGGTATCCATCATTCGTTGAGTGTCGCGCTGAATAATGACAATTTATTATTCTTGAGTGCGTACTGTGAGCGTCACACAAAAAGCGAGCGGAAGAGTGTAAACACGACATCAAGACCGAAATGCGAATTTTTGTTAACCTAGTTCCGTATGTTGATGTGACCAGGTTATAAGCATAAATTGTGGTCAGTGTATCACATAAGTGCACCGGTCCCATGCTACAAAATCGGCTGCGTATGTGTGCTCACTTCGCTGCAGATGTCCTCGAGAGACCGTAGTCTTCTGCAGCCTGGCAATGCCTTTCTCTCCCCCGCCAACCTCTCACGCTCTTCCCCTCCCGCTTCACTTCTCCCACGATAAACACGGAAGAGGTTTGCTTAAGTCAATTCAATTTTCCCGCGTTCCACTACTCGCGCCTACTGGAACCTTTTGTTACTGTTGAACTTGGAACCCCTGACGCACCGCCACGAGATCGAGGCTCGCTCGAACTCTTTTTGTGTTTTTGGATCAAAATATTATTTTCAACGCGTATTTTTTTTTGCTATCGGTAATATCAAGCACAGATTTATTTTCAATTAAAAGAACACTGCATGCTCCAATTGTGCAAGGATATTTTGCCTCAAATATGCCTAATGTTTTCTTTTTGCTCAACAATGTTGACAATTAAGTATGAAGAATGTTTCGAGATTTAGTGGTTCGGAACGGTTTTGCCTATATAAAGTTCTCGTTCAAGAATTCTTTTAACTTTTAGCCGGATGGCTCAATCGAGGGACGGGCAGGCAGACAGACAGACAGACCAAGATTTTTAGGTTGAAGTAGCTAAAGAAATATTACCAGCTTTAATATTACATCGGGGAACCAAATTTCTTTGTTGTAGTGCGACCAGGAGCATATTTTTCTGTGGAACACATTTCAGCGCAAAGATAGACGAAGACTAGGAAAGAACACGAGCAGCGCTTGTCCCGTGTTCTCTCTTAGTCCTCGTCTATCTTCGCACTGATATGTGTTCCACAACTGAGTATATCAACTTGCCCAACAGCATATTCTTCTGCAGCATGTTTTCCTGTTCACGTTTCACATGTAGGGAAGTGCACGTTACTCACGGTGCGCAATGAGAGGACAAACGCTAATAACAATCGTGTGAACGATGCGCGCAAACCGGGAAACCAGCCGGCTCAATGGCAGTTACAGGGAATCACGGGAAGCTCTAGAACTAATTGGGTTTTATCTTGAACAAAGCGTAGAGCAACAATAACGGCGCACAGGCGTCGCCTCATCGGTACGTTCATTTTCTTTCCCTGTCACTGTTAATTGCCATTCGTTGTTGCGGTGAGCCAGCGGACAGACTTGGCCGACATTTTCCACTACTAATGCCAACAAACTGTCGATCGAGGGTAACCGAAATGTGCTGGACGAATTAACGCTGTCCTGCCGTGCATCCCTGTACTGCTCTGCTGTCGCAATACTCGCCAAGTATTTTGTACTACTCTCCAAACTTGCCTGCTTAGTTCTGATAAAAAATAGTGGCCATCATGCTATCTCAGCGTTTAGCAATGAACAATTTGATGACTCGCCCGCTTCATTATGCCATTTGCCTTCGTGAAGTAGTTTATACCAAGCGGGCCCTTAATAGTCAATGACAAAGGACAAGACACTCATTACATGGGTATGCGCACGCTCATGAATCTCCTCATGAAACTCGTAGTCCAAGGTTCGATGGAAGTCCGTCTGGTCAGGTGGTAAGTTCATAACAAAGTTGCCGTCGCTGACCAAGTCAAATGAATAAAATTGACGTTTCGGATCCCCTACGGAATCCTTGATTAAGGATTCCGTAGGGGATCCGAAACGTCAATTTTATTCATTTGACTTGGTCAGTGACCGCAACTTTGTTATGAACATGAAACTCGTAGCGGACGGTTTTGCAGCACGGAAATAGATATTCAAATCCGCCTGAAGAGTAGGCTTGATGTTATCTCTGGACGGGAGGGCCAGAGGACATGCGTGTTCACCCCCGTTGTCGCATAAGATACGCTCGGCCTTGGTGCGTGCAAGCACCGGTGCATCTTCACACGATCTCACGGGTTCAGCTCCCAGCCACATCTTCTGGGGCAGACACTTTCCCCTAATTTCCTGCGATGAGCAGTGGGAGAAGGCGCTGGGGAGCTCAGACCTAGCGGTATACAAACCTTTTTGGTCCCCAGAGCTACCGATGTCGCCGCAAGGCACAAGCCAGCGGCCGCAACCGGCCCTTGAGCCACAAAAAGCTCAATGAAAATGTTCTCTCTCTCTCTCTCTCTCTCTCTCTCTCTCTCTCTCTCTCTCTCTCTCTCTCTCTCTCTCTCTCAAAGAATTCACGATGGACACGAAGAACTTTCAAACCTATAAAATTGCTGGCATTGACGAGATGCTTTAGTATACGCCTTCGTTAGATTTTTTTCATGGTCTCGTTTATTGCTACAGTTTTTATATCGTAACCAAAGAAAAATGTGGTCACAGCTTACCACCTTTCGGCAATTTTTATGTTGCGAACCGCTGTGAATTTGTTTGCACCGAACTGCGCTGGTTTTGTAGTGAGGACCTATAGAGTAAATCATTGTGGTTATGTTTCTTTCGGAGCGCCTTCTCCTGCATAGATATATAGGTATTGTGTAAGAGGCGCTCTTTTGCATACCGCGTTTGTTATGCACATCGATCGTCCCCTTAGTTTCGAAATGCGTTGTCTTTCTTTCAGCGATTTGTTCTTCAGAATAATGTGTACAACTCCGCGGAGTTGCTACAACTGATAGCGTATCATCTCAATATCCAACACCCGTGCATTAGTGCATTGGTTTTCCGTTGAATTAACGAGTGTCGGCATCTTCTTAGCGTAAATTTAAGTAGCCATCTGTTCTTGACACGTGATCATTGTCACGTATCCCAGTGACTCGCCAGTAAAATGCGTCTTCAGTTCGTTCGCGACGACTTTTGGACGCAATCTGGTTGCTGTAGATTAGAGTAACCGCTCGCTGTCCCGCCGCACTTGACAGACTATCGCAAATCGTGGCACGGAAACATGAATAATTGAAACTAGGTGCATGTTAGGAACAAGCGGCCCAAGTCATTAAGGGCAGTGGCTAAGGCGTTGCGCTACTGAGCGCAATGGTTCGATCCCCGGCGAGGCCAGGAAACGATTATGAGAGGCGATTTCGGGTGGGCTTTAAGAATCTACGGGGGCCTAATTAATCCGTAGTCCTCGACTATACGACGTGCCTCATAGCCGAGATGTAGCTTCGGTGCGTAAAACGCACACGTGCATTTGTACAATCATTTTCGGAAATACCACACGCCTCATGGCCAAGGAGAAGCTACATACACTTTAAACAGCCAGTTTGAACATGTGCTCGAATCGATGTAATAAAAGAGTGTGCTGCCAGGCATACGGTATAGACACAAGGAAGCCCGTTCGGCACATCGGTTTTTCAGCATCGCTTCAGACACGCTGTAGGCCGTAACAACGCGAATGCCTCAATCAGGGACATTAGTTTGTTGTGCTTACGAATTGGTCTATGACTGTTTGCTCTTTCTTTCCCTATGGATGAATGGTCGGGGAAAAACTGCGTGCTGTCCGGCCATTGGCGACATTACTCAAGATCAGGGCTCCGATTTCAGGGTGGCCTGTTCAGCGCGCGGGAGCTATGCAAGCTGCTTCTCGTCTGCTTTGCACATGCTGCACCAAGGTCAATGACGAGGCTTTGATTTCTATGTTGCCATATTTCTTGGCTATTGTCTCTTAAAAAGTACTCTTAGAAAGCCCCAGTTGATCGGCTGCGCCACAATACTCCTCACAGAATAAACATGGCCATATGAAGGTCAGTGGCGAGGCCGAGCATAGGATTTGTGGCATTCGCTTTGACATGAGAGCATGACGTTTTGTATTGTTCGTTGTACCATCATGTCGAACGTTTATGCGGAATTGTCTACTGGGATTCGTTATTCGTCAGATTCAGTGGGCGCTGTCATTGGTGATCAGGTGCATTGCGGCGAAGCATACAAACGAATTAACTTACAGTATCGGGCAGCCGCGTACTCTAAAATGATACTGTTGTCATGCTCCTACTCCTGTCAGCGGAGCGTCAGAAGTGTCGGCAGTGAATTGTTTTGTCTTTCCTTAACTCTGCTGCATTATCTATCACACGTTTAACCTACTTCTCGCTCCTACCAACGTCACATCAACGACAGGGTTTCAGTTTAATTTGAGCGTAATTTTCTCTAAGCGTAATTTAAGCGTATATCTTTAAGCCGAATTTTCTCTTCACTACAACGCGCCTACACTACAGTGCTGCATTCAGGGGAGGAAATTGACAAATAGCGAGGCCCAAAATACGATTTCACTGATCTCCGCTGTGACTTCACGGAATTAAAAATATCGTGCTCGCATTTAGGGATGCAACATCACAATTTTCGAATCAAATTGTGTCTCCTCAGTTTCTTCATTGTTTTGCTTATTTCCTTTCAGCAAAATTCTTTAGTACACCGTGTACTTTTACCTGCATATAGTCAGGTGTACTTTTGGTGTACTTTTACCTGCATATAGGTAAAAGGTGTACTTTTACCTGCATATAGTCAGGTAAAAGATAAGAACAACTTTGCGGTTAACTTGTTTATTATAAATTAGTCCGACAGTTTCGGAAGTGGAACTTCCTTCCTCAGGGACAATCCCACAATGAACACAGAACCCCTATGCACACTGCATGCGAGGGAGTCTCTCTTCCTCTCCCTCATCAAGGAGGGGAATATGCCAGAGAACGTAAAAAATCGGGTAACAACACGGCACTTGCTGAGTGGGAGAGGATAAAAAAAAGAGGAGGAAAGGCGGTGGTCTTGAGAAAGATCGGCATCCGATCGAAATGTCGACCAATAAACAGTTTTGTTAGAAGCTATACCCATCATTTTTTTACTATTTGCTACGGCATCCAAAGACAGCCCTTCTCGCAATCTATATATATATATATATATATATATATATATATATATATATATATATATATATATATATATATATATATATATATATATATATATATATATAAGAGAAGAAAAACTTCGAACAAGGTAAAAGCACGATTGTGGCCTACGTTTCAGCAAAGAGAACTTGCTTTCCTCAGTGGCCCTGAGGAAAGCAAGTTCTCTTTGCTGAAACGTAGGCCACAATCGTGCTTTTACCTTGTTCGAAGTTTTTCTTCTCTTGTGTTCTCTACCATCTTCAAAGTTCTACTACTCCCTGGATTATATATATATATATATATATATATATATATATATATATATATATATATATATATATATATATATATGTCTGTGTGTGTGTGTGTGTGTGTGTGTAGCAATACAAGGAAAAACAGTGGTACACGAAACTGAAACATCGCTTTGCTACACAAAACAAGATGTTGGAACGGGCAGTCGATATTCGTACCGAGATATATACACATTTAAAGGGTGCCAAGGGCCAGAATTTATGTACACAGAAATCACAGGCCGTCATCCAATCGTGAGACCTCGAGTAAAGACAACATGATTATTGCCGCTAGCAAGAAAGTGGCAACGTTCGACTCCGCCTCCTTGTCGAACTCGCACAAGTGCTTCCGACGCTGTATCACGTTCAATAGCGAATTGGGGGCAGCACGATAAGGTGCACTGAATGTGCTCACGTATAGAGCTTACCAGGAACAATGGCAACTCTGGCCAGGCTTACCTAAGCAATGAGCTTCAGGTGGATGCACAATTTAGTCATGTCCGGCGTAGCACACCCTCAATCGGCCTAGCCCAACTTCACGGAAGCAGAAAATCCCATTTGGGGTTTTGTCACATGAAAAGGCGCGTGCCCTCTCGACGCACTTGCCGTAACACTTCAGACGTACTGGACAGGTATACCCCAGCCCTGTTGGCGTGACGTGGCGCCAGCGCAACAGCCATCCCGGGTGCAGGCTGCACATGCCAGCACGCACCCCCTGCATATGCAATTTCCCGCCACTCTGGCACCTGGGACTGTCCTTGGCGCACCGCGCCGGCACTCATACCGCCGCGTGTGCGGCCCTACAGGCGGGTTAATTTTCCCGTCAAGATGAGCCCTTGCTCCGACGACTTCGCCTGGGGGTGGCCTCGCAGTGCCTGTGACGAGATATGGGCCCCTGCATTATCACGCCCCAGTTATGTGGACGTGCCCTTTCTAGCTTTCTCCTGTCGAGCAGGCTACAGCAGAACATTTGGTTTGGAGCTGCCCCGCCGAGCGACGCCTCGTGCACCTCGCTTCCCGCGGCTCATATTCCCCAGCCGTCTCCTATATATGGGACGGTAGGGGCCACACCATGGCGCCCTGCTCCGATTCATTCGGGACTACGGACTGTATCTGTACATTTAGTTCCCGTATGCCTTATTGCAGTTTCGCAAAAAAATAGCCGACACGTTCAGTTTGTATCTCAGGTCAATTACGGCTGCTTTGCTCACCTCACTGGCAAATGGTATTCCGACAGTTCAGTTCATGGTAAGTATTGAGCTTCTCTGGCGGCCTCATTGGAGGCGGGGTTGCCCGCTATACCAGAATACGATGTCAGCCACTGAAGAGAAATTTTATATAGTTCACTCACCGCGCACTCGTATTTGATTCAACTCGCACACGAGTTGCTTGCGGAGGTGAGGCGGTTTATTTAGCGCTTGCAAGGTTGAATAAGCAGCGCTGACAAGGTGTGCACGGCTGGTGGTAATTTGAAAGAAGTACCCACCAGGCGGCTCAGTTGGGGGGGGGGGGGGGGGGGTGTTAAACGTTTTGTGGCCGAGCTTTCAGTGCGAAAACATTAGTTATTAGGGTTTGAGCCTGTAATGTGACAACATTTGGTAACCTGGTGTTTCGCAAATACGGTGTATTCGTGGCCAAGAGATGGTACAAAAAATTGGCGACTGCCCAAAGAACCTAAAATATGGGATTGATTAAATTTCTCAGGGACTGTCTTGCAAAGAATGTAAAGATAGTGAGTTTGAAAAAAAGGGTTGGGTAAATTATGGCCCGAGTCTAAATCGAACCAGCGGACTTCGTAATGCCAGTCGAGCGCGCATCCCTGTATACACCACGGCAGCTCCACAATATTGCTGACTAAATGAGGACGCAGTGAATACGTTGTGACCTTCGATCTGGAAACGTGTGTAATAGACGTACTGAGGCTTCCAGACGTCGGACCTAATGGTTAGCAAAGTAAGTTCCGCTAATAGCGTAGATATAGACGTTGCAGGGCTATATGCTACTAAGCACAGTAGGCATAGTAAGGAGTGAAGAAGAAAAAACGCAAAGAGGAAATGGTGATGATAATGTGTTGACACCTTCAGCAATTGTACACTAATGATTTTGCAAACACCTCACTCATCATAAGAAGGGCTAATGTGTCCTCGTAATTTTTTTTTTAGCAGAGAATCCTGCTGACCGAAGCCATATACTGATAGCCGAAGAAACTGAAGTGACAGATCCATCTGTGTGCACCTGAGTGAGTTTATCCTTCTTGAACAAACATTTATCACACGTGCGTGCATGACGAGTGCGTGGGGGGATGTGCCGTGATGTGATAAACTTCATAGCCATTTGAGCTCGTTGTGATTCTTTTGTATTCATATGTCCCGTGGTTGTTATTAAAATTCAGTTGTAAGTAGCGCTCGCCCTTGTATCCCTCGTCCTGTTTTTTATTTACTGCGCTCAACAAAATTATAATGGATTACCAACTCGCTCGTACGCACACGTTGTTAAACCTGAGTGAGGTCCCGATGAGGGCATGAACATGCTCTAGCACGAAATACCCAATGCCTGCGCGGGTATAGGCTCATTTCTACCTGTTTCGGGCGCGGGGATGCAGACAACCCGTGATGCATTCGTTCACAGCGGAGCAGCAGGCTAGTCGGGGCGTAGGTAATCAGCCGCACCCGTGAGATGCAAAACCGAAAGCCAGGGAATACGGGCGAAGCATGACGACTGACTATGGTGTTTAACGCGTCGAAGCTACACCTGGCTTTGAGGCCAGCCATAGTGGAGGACTCTTGAATAATTTTTACCACATGGGGATCTTTAGCGTCCGACGTAATCTCGACACACGGGCGTTTTCGCTTTTCCTCTCCGTCATAAAAGCAGCCACCGCGGCCGGGATCGAACCAGTATCATCGGGTTCAGCAGCGCAGCCCTTTCGCCACTGAGCCACTGCGGCGGGTGAGGAGGCCGAGGATAGTGGCGAAGGCTGGTGCAGGCAACATTTGGGGAAGCAGCGTGAGAGGAGAGAAACACCTCGCCTCACACAGTGTTCCGACCGTGGAGGTGCATGCTCTGGGAAGATTTCTGGGGATTGAGCCTGCAAATCAAGTTACAGAGCATATAGATCTGACAGGCTGTTTCGTTTCGCGAGAGACCTAATAAAAATGGGTTGTAGAGCAGAAAGAGCACATGCACGCACTGAGCAACCCTGCATGCTTCCAGTCATCGCACGTAAAATTTGCGCGAATGGGAAGGAGCGGTATTTTGGACACCAGATATGGCACTAGCGTTTCATTCAATGGTGCGCCGATGTGACTAAAGATGTGGCATCACCGGAGGCGGCCCGTTATAGGGGCATCAGTGTGAGCGACTGTGGTTCTGTCTTTGGCTCAGAACGCGGTGTTGCTACAGGGAGTACGGACGAGCCAGCTGTCTTTATGCATGCAGGAAACGTCAAAGTCGAGTGCAGTGTTCTACGAAAGTTCGAACACAGGACGCCTATTGTGAAGCCTGTTTGCTCACTGGAAGATACACTTGAATTGAAAGGACAACTTGTCGCGGCCGGTCACAACTCCAGGGGGAGCATACAGAAGCAAATTTTGTTTCACCGATGATCAAGGAATGTAATGTCATTTAGTGGGCTGTCTGAATTGCATGCACAGTTGTACAAAAATACAACGCTCAGGTTAGTCTAGAAAAAAAAATGTGCGGTATCTAAGTGTTAAATGCCTGACATATATTTGCGCGGAGTAATTCATAGTTTAGCAAAATCGATGTCAAAAAACTACCCCGCGGGAAGCGGGGAATCCAGAGGTGTTGCCGTATCCAGAGGTCTTGCAGCAATAACGGAGTTGCGAAGCCCAATGGTACGATGCGTCAATAAGTACTCATTAGAGCAAAAGATCGCGTGTTCCCCACATTCTTTCTTGGCAGTTTGGCGTCCCTGGCAGCCTCACTGTTTTCATTTCTTACGCCCTTTGGCGCTTCCATGAGTATAGGTGTCCAGACTAGCACAACCTTACTAGAGAAAATTGATAGATTGACTGAAAAACTTTACTATCCCAGGGGATTGAGCATGCTTAGTCCACGATGCTTTCGCCGTTGTGGCCGAGTTGGCTTATGTCCAGCTTATGTCCAGCGCGTGCTGGACATAAGCCACTAGATGTAACTGTTCTGGCGAAGTAGCCGCCTGAATCAACCACGCCACCCACCGCGCTGGGTCAGTGGCTAAGGTGTTGCGCTGCTGAGTCCAAGGACGCGGGTTCGATGCCAGCCGCGGTGGCTGCGGTTAATGATGGAGGCGAAAAGCGAAAACGCCAGTGCGTCTAGATTTCGGCGCGTGTTAAGTACACCGTGGTCAAAATTGTTCCGGAGCCCTACACTACGGCGCGCCTGATAGCCCAGGCGTAGCTTCGGCGCGTTAAACCCCACAATCAATCGAGTCAACCGACCCAACGTGGTCGGTTGACTCATTTACCAGCAGTAGGCATATGTGTTCAGCCGTCTAATTTTTCTGACCCGCCGCGGTGGCTCAGTGGCTCAGTGGCTATGTGCTGCTGAGCACGAGGACGCCGGTTCGATTCCCGGCCGCGGCGGCCGCTTTTCTGATGGAGGCGAAAAGCAAAAACGCCCGTGTGTTCGACATTTCGGCGCACATTAAGATCCACATGTGGTCAAAATTAATCCGGAGCCCTCCACTACGGCGCGCCTCATCACCTGCGTTGCGTCGGCGCGCTAAACCCTACTTTCAGGTCAATCGAGTCAACACGGCCAGGCCGAGCGGGGTGAGAAACTTTGCCAGGTGAGTGGTCGGAGACGTGGTTTAATGGCCGGACATCCCGACAGGGCGTTCGGATAGCTTGCGCAGTGATAGTAAGTGGGAGGAGGGTGGGAGGAGTTTGAATGCAGGAGATGATGCAAGTGTCAGCAAGGTACTTGTCCGTGCCTGACGGAGCAGAACAGCGTGTTCTCTGCGAAGAGCGGGTTTTAATTGGGGAAGAATTCCTGGTGGTTCAGCCACAGTTGTGTCAAAAGGCGCTTGGAAAAAGGGGGAGCTATCGCATTAGCGAAGAGGGGAAGCTGCTTGTTCATTTAGTTTCAATTGGTGTGGCCACAGTCTTTTGCATTGTTTCATCGATCAGTTAGATTTGCATAGAGCTCCAGGAACTCGAATAGAACCCTGGCCAATGTTATTCAGCGCAACTATTTCATTAGTCGCACTAATTGCTCTTACAGATGCGTTGTCGCAAAAAAGAATCCCTGGGTCTCAGCAGTACTGACATTTGACGATTTGACGATTCTAGATTTTAGCTACACAAAATGAATAAATCGCCAATCGGAGCTCAGGCACAACCTTGTTTATTGAACCACATCAGGATTACATTTTTATGTCTGTTGACTGCGACTGGAATATAACTGGAAAAGTGCTATTAGTGCTTCTCAAACTAAGGCTGTTGCGCGTAGATCCCTCGCATGAGGCTCATGTTTGCCGCGACCACTGAGCAAGTGAGGCCATCTGAGCTGAATTAGTGCGAACTCTCAGTGTGTGCTTGCTCATTGTTCGTCGCAAACCACTTGGAGATCCATGTAAGGGACGAACCGCGCCCCCGTCCACACCACTCCCATTGTGCCCCTGGCCGGTCAGTGTGCACGCTATGTAAGCGCCAGTCTCGATAACTTCTCAGAGCACAAGCTACAGTGGCTTGGGCGAAAACTGTACTCACCACAGAGGAAGTCACCAGCGAACACGGCAGTCGCGAGGGACAGCGCGAGCACACATGCGATTATCACTTTCGCCATGGCGGGCATCAGATACTGCTGTCGCGTCGAGCTTACGTTCCTCTCTGCAACTGACGGTAATGTCTCGCTAACCGACGCTTAAATTGTCGGAGAGAAATGATCGTTGGTGGCGCACGGGCCCTTGATCTTATAGAGCCACACAAGGGCCTCCCGCTCACGAGGGGGTGAGGTGAGGGAGATACTCGTTCAGTAATAGCGTGGCCTTCGCGCGCGCGACGCAACTCTCACTCCTCGCGTTTTATCGCGATGTGCCGCTTCGTAGCTTTGTACACTACTGTATTAAGCGGCCGCTTATACGCGACTGCGCCCGCGGAAACTTCCGATGACGGTTTACGTGATTGCCTAACAAAACTAGGCCTAATTACACATGATATAAGCGAAGTGGTGGTGTCTGGGACATGGGAATATTGGTACAAGTGGCCACGAGGCACTGATCTCGCTTTCGATTTCGATTATTGCGGGGTAAGGCCCTACCATACTCAGGGTCAAGCAGTGAAAACGTTTAGTCGCCATTTGGCGAATAAAATCAGTAAATACGCAAATCCTGGCTTCAAGATTCGTTGACCTTCTGTCAACCTTCGTGGGAATTGTTTTCGATTTCGGGCCTTTGTCTTGACAAATCTTAAGTTTTTTTTTCCTTTTCACCTAGATTGCTGCCCCATCTTTCAGGCGCTGCCCGCACTATCTTTCGACATATCCAGTTCATTGGATATTTTTGCTTCGTAAACCAACGTTCGGCACGAAGCAACGAAACCACCTCACCAGTTCTCCTTTAATTTATCCGACTGCGGATACTTGGAAGTTTCCGCGGCAATCGAGAAGCAAGCACTGGAACCCTCGGCTCGAACGCTGCACACGGGGCAGTTGTCGCGCTCGCTTGACGCGGTATGCCAGCTTCTAGTGCATTTCGAGTACGCAGTGCTGTTGTGAGCCTTGTTCCGGAACGCGGGCTACTTTTTCTTTACGAAACAAACGCCGCGGAGATCGTCTCGCGCGACCCCAATATTTTCCATCGTAACCACTACACCCGTGTTTTGAATGAATCGGCGACAGGGCCCCCCACTCCAACCGCCTGTACAGGGTGTTTTAGCAAAAGCAATTTGGCCAATATTTCTATCTTTTTACAGCGGCTGCTTGTCCAAAATCCTTTCCCGAAGAACCTCGCATACTGTGTGTCCTTGACTTAACTAAGCCATATATATTATATATATATATATATATATATATATATATATATATATATATATATATATATATATATATATATATATATATATATATATATATATGCAGAAAGAAATGCGGGCAGTCTACAACGCCAAAGAAGGCATAGGGGAATGGTTGGACTATATATATATTTTTTTTACTGTTAGTGAAATTACATTTTTTTTTCATATTAATAGAAGCGAGAAAGAAAGAAAGAAAGAAAAACACGCGCCCAGAGTGGGGACCGAACCCACGCCTTTCGATTAGATCTCGAATGCCTTACCAATTCGGCTATCTGGGCGACTGTGTTCTGCTTCACTTTCTGGGGTATTTATATTGACTACAACTGTATCTGACGCTTGAGGGTGGTAGCCAGCGCCACTCAGACTACACGGGGAGAAGGGGACCTTCTTTTCAACCCCCGGGGCGTGACGCGAACGTCTACAGCCTGTCATAAGCAGGTAACTGGCGGGAAACCCTCTTATGCTACCTTATATATATATACCGTATATATATATATGTATATATACAGATATATGAACTATTGCTAGCTTCGGCGGTATACTGCAAATCGATACAGTGATGAAGCCAGTTATTACGCTAGGTAAGAAAAAAAAACATGCAGAGAAATATGATCCCTCTGCGTGACATTATGCCATCCTAACATGTTGTACAGCGAAGCTGTATGGGGCAACTTCTCCATCGTGTTTTCGCGTCCAGGTCAGGAAACTCCCGAGCGCCTTCTGAATGGAGGCGAAGAAAGAAATAAGGCGTGGGATCACACCCATGTTATAGCTAAGAAACCATCCATACTATACATACCGTTCCGCACTCGGTGTGATCATGCACACATTCGCCAACCTCTGAGAAAGAGGTGGCTGCTTACGAAACCAAACGCCGCGAACGTAAACGCGAGTGCGATCGGCAGCAGCAGGCGACCGATCGCACTCGCGTGCCGCGAAGCGGAGAATGCGGCGAAGCGACGCAAGTACTACGCCAGTAAATTGGACTCGTCCAATTTATTGGACTCGCCTAGTGATTGTGCCTCCCGTAACAATATCCTGAATTCGGGGACAAAAAGCAGATAATATTAAGGTAATCTACTATGCGAGCAAGCCGGCCGCCAGCTTCTACTAGAAGCTCCTTAAATGATGTATTTTCGGCAAGTACATCTTGATGGTAGCACCGCACTGGCTCAGCTTGTACCGACAAAATGTGAAAGAAACGGTATGGTTTGGGGGGCTGGAAGACAAAACAACAACAACAACAAAAAACAAGCCAAGGATCTCTCTAAGGCTTGATCTTTTGGTTAAAACAAAAATGTTATTCACACTGTAATGCCCCTGGAATTACTTTGTTGCCGGAAAATCCAGTTTCAAAACATCAGTGGTATAGGCGCAAGTTACGTGGGACACCGTACCCACAATGCGTATCCCGCGTAACTTACGCGGGGCACACGTGTGTAATTGCCCTCTTTCTAACGAATTGGCAAGGACACCCGCTGTTGACACAGGTGATAGGGGAGTACGCACGCACATGGATACACACTATGCATAGAATAGTGTGTGTACGCGTGTGTAGGTATGGGTGCGTACGTGCCGTCACCGCCTAATGGCTACAAAGAGCGTTCCTATCTCTTCCTTGGAAAAAGGGCGATTGCATCTACAACTGGAAGCAGCGACACCTAATTTTTTTACGGTGCCCCCACTACCTTTCTCTTGCCTCTTAGGTGCCGCGACGCGCCTTGAGCCCACTCGTCGTTATGCTTAACCTAGGCGCAAACCTCCATCCCTTGCCGCAGCTTGTGGCCCTATTGTTACAATGCAAGCCGCTTGATCGCTGTCATCATTTCGAAGTCCGTACTTATGTTGCGTGTGCGCGCAGACAAAGACGAAGAACGTGGCCGCGCGAACTATGCGCGCGGTCGCAATTTTCTGAGCTACATGTGACACAACCCTACTTATCAGCGATTCAAAGGTCTCAAGCTTATGAATCGGTGTTTCGTGCCAGTCCTAGAAATGTCGGTCGTGTGAACCTCAAGCGAGCAAATATTTTTTCCTTCGAAAATAGAATCCGCACGCGCCATTTGGTGGTCTTCACAAAACCGGTCGTGGTCTCGACAGATCGCACGCATTGAGCGATGACACAACGATATAGTTTACGTTGCTTGTCCATTCTGCAGACGTTCGGCCCAAGCTTAACCACAGGCATATATCGCAAACAGTAAAAATTACACGACCCGACAAGTTACGACTATAAGAAGGGATTAAAAAACGACTACCCGAATTCGCGCTCGCAAACAAACGTTTTAGTCGCTACCCTTCGGCCACTTCCGCGTCGTTAACGCACGTGCTGTTATGCT
Source organism: Haemaphysalis longicornis (assembly GCF_048455015.1). Lineage (NCBI taxonomy): Eukaryota > Metazoa > Arthropoda > Arachnida > Ixodida > Ixodidae > Haemaphysalis > Haemaphysalis longicornis. The sequence continues at coordinate 224,762,159 of NW_027526203.1, read as the reverse complement.
CAGTATTCCTTCAGCCTTTGCTTTTATTAAGCTTCGTTGAAGCTTTCGTCTAAGTACTGTTTCTCTTGCTTCAAGCCGTGTAGTTGCATATCACCTTTAGCTTCCTTTGTGATGCATTCGCCTTCGCGCTTGAAGACGACGACGTCATGCTGGTGGGCTTGAAGTGGAGAAGCTACCGCTTAGCTGCTCTGCATGGATGAGAGCAGACCGGAGGCTAAGAAGTCCCTTGACTTGGTGTCATTCCTGGTAACCACGATATAGGTTGCTGAGATAAAAAAAAGAGCGCACCAAGAATATAATGCTGGATCAGCCGTGGCTTGCTCGGCGGAACAGGTGCAGGGGCGTAGGGACGTGTGTCGAGCTTGGACGGGAACGCTCAAATAAATACCGTTGGTTCCTTTGAGCGGTGTGGGATGTTCAATAGTTGGCTTCTACGAGCCCCGTCAGCCACAGCTTTAGCAGGTAAACGGCGCCGCGCCTTCTTTTGTACCAGGGTCGTAAGAAAGAACTGCGCTATACAGGTGTGCCGACAGATAACTTCATAAGCTGCGTTGGAGCCAAAACAAAACAAGTAAAGTGGAAGTGGCCTCATTAGAAATACTGCGCAATCAGCATTGGATGCGGAACGAGTGCGGTAAGAAAAACCTGACAGTGTCAATGAAGACCTCGGTTCAAGGCGTGTTTTTCATCGATAAACCTCGGGCTTACCTTCATATTGAAGTTTAGTTCAGTGCCAAATCTGAATGATAGGCCTTTACTGTGCACCGCGGTGCACACACAAGCAGTGACCTCGCCAGCAAAGTAATGCCAATGCTGCCCCGACGTACCGACAACGCTATTGACATTCTGCTACCTTGCTTTTGACAAATGAAAACCTCTCGCGCGGGCTTTTGAAATATAAGAAGAAACTGGCCTCCACGCCTTGCGCATAGAATGTAGTTCACGATCGCTGATACAGGGACCTCTACAACATATATGTAGCGGCTCCGATGAGATGGTGCGATGAAAACTAGCGGCCGCGTTTTAGGGAGCACAGTTCTGCGGTGGCGAATGAAATAGGTGTCCTTGTCTCAGCGGCCGACCCAATTTGCGCCGCGACGCCGTGCTGCCCCGAGGGCGGCGTATCGTCTTACCCAGGCTATAAGCTGCCTTTTGACTGCACCGAACGGCTGCGAACGGACTTGAAAATAAGGCCATGGTTGCGTTATGGGGGCTATGGGGCCTTCTGGAAGGGCGGCTGTATTACATGTAACCTTAAGGGCATTCCGAACTGTTTTTACGTGGCGCCGGTGCGTAGACATAGAAAGATTTAGCTGTTGCGTCATATTAAACTTCGCTGTCCAGGTTGACGTCAGTTCCTACAGCGTCTACTTCACCCCAAGGGGGAGTGGTGGCTCCAAGGAGGACCACCTCCAGTGGTTTCTAAAACAGCGCTGATAAACCTACGTGAAGTCGCATCTATCGTTCTTCTGGCCATGCCGCAGCACACCAATTGCACCCCCTCACCGCTCACGAAGACTCCATGGATTCGCCGCTGCCAGTGGATTAATATAGCTGCGTCAGGTTTTCGATAGCGTTTGAACTCGTCCTGGTTAGCTCCAAGTTCCGACAGGTTCTTTTATTTCCATCTCCCCTTCAGCTGAAGGCGGACACCCCGCGAAAAGCTTTTTGAAGAGATACGTGATCCGCAAATACATTCTAGAAAAAAAAATGAATACGCCCTACTAATCCAACCCCCGAAACATTCTGCAGCCTCTCGATACCAGCCCGAGCAGCGATTCATGTCCCCCCAATGCTCAAACACATGCACCCCGTCTAGAACACAGGTAGCCGCCAACATCGCGCTCAGCTACTCCTCAAGAAGTACGGCGCCAATCCCGATGCCTCCTACACTGACGCAGCCCCATGCTGCACATACCGGCCCATGCCGTAGCAGAAGTTCACTTAACCAACGCCATCAGTTCATTATGCATTGTTCATCACAGCTTTTTCCACAATTTACTGACGACATCTACTGATACCGCCGAGGAGGCTGCAATCGCTTTGGCCATTACCAACGCACCTTCATCTGCCATCACAATACTGACCGACTCCCAATCCGATTGCAGCCGCTACTCCACGAGACGCATAACTCGCATCAGCTACAACATCCTAGTACTCCGACAAGCGTTCCCAAAGACCCGTAGAGTGTGAACTCCTGAACCACACATCTCTTCCTGGGAACGAGGTGGCACACGCCACCGCCCGCGAGCTCACTAACCGGACATTATCAGAAGATACCGATGGAGTAGTGGCCCACGACGTCCTAACCCTCCACCCCCTAACCCCCACCTACTACGATATCCTACCCCACTACCGGACGTACCAACGACTCTACCCCCCCCCCCTCCATATCTCACGACCTTCGACACCTGCATATGGCATCGCTACACAAACCAAGACGTACCGGAATCACACCCGCCTTCAATATATGTCTCCCCCCCTCCCTCCCCCCTCCCTCCCCCCTGCCCCGCTATACCCATTCAACTGCCCATTCTGCCACTCTCCCAACACCACTCCTAGTCTGGACATGTCCGTCCCATCCCCCCCCCCTTCCACGCACACACACACACACACTCATCCTTCTCTCCACCTCTCCTGAGCATTGGGAGCGCGTGGTGCGCTTATATCGACTCAAGGAACATGACGCCCAAATTCTACGGGCGAAGACTGTAGCCACGACCCGCAGCTTTCCGGAATAGGACGGCCGCCCATTGCTCCACTTTTCGACCCACCTCTCTTTTCACTTTTTTTTTGTCAATAAAAGTTTTGAACAACAACAGCAACAAAAACAACCCAATTTATTATGCTCAGTAGGGACCGGAAACGCTTTTTTTCTTGATACGGCGGCAACGGTTCGAAAATATTTGTAATTCCACATGTTAGTTGGAAGAACATCGTAATTCCGAGGTGATTCCGTCGCTATGAATGCTTGCCGTTGTCCTGTAAGTTATTCGTTACTTCTTGTAGTCACATCGGCTTGTACTCAGCCACGGAGCTGGGCATATATATATATATATATATATATATATATATATATATATATATATATATATATCAAGGTTGCAGTCGTCATTGTCAGTGCTATTCGGCTTTTTTCGAAATATTTAATAGGGCCGAATGACGTGTGCTTGTCACGTTTCTTTGATTCATTGATAAATAAGCGAAAATATAAGTCGAGAAAAAATCCGCCGTTTTTCCGGGAGCGGGACTCGAACCCACATCTCCGCATAACCGGTGCGGTGCGTTAACCAATTACGCTATCCCGCAGCGGCTTCTCTCTCGACTTTTAAAGCGGGGGTTTATATTTACAAGAGCTCTGAGGCCGGTCAACTAGCGCCGCCCCTCGACTACCGCGGGAGACGTAGAACGTCTTCTTTCCCAGCGGCCGCCCCGTAGAACGTGGTCGGAGGTCGGGGTTAGCAATTGGCATATCCGAACTGCTGGAGCCAGTGCCTCGTAATGCATGTAGCAGAACAGAGAGATACGGGACGAGGGACTCGGTAAAGATACATATCAAGGTTGCAGTCGTCATTGTCAGTGCTATTCGGCTTTTTTCGAAATATTTAATAGGGCCGAATGACGTGTGCTTGTCACGTTTCTTTGATTCATTGATAAATAAGCGAAAATATAAGTCGAGAAAAAATCCGCCGTTTTTCCGGGAGCGGGACTCGAACCCACATCTCCGCATAACCGGTGCGGTGCGTTAACCAATTACGCTATCCCGCAGCGGCTTCTCTCTCGACTTTTAAAGCGGGGGTTTATATTTACAAGAGCTCTGAGGCCGGTCAATATATATATATATATATATATATATATATATATATATATATATATATATATATATATATATATATAGATATATATATAGTAAGGAAATGAGGGGCTCGTTGAGGAAATACAGAAATATAGGTCGGCAGTCTACAACGCCAAAGGAGGCATAGGGGTGTGGTTAGGCTCTTATTTTTACTACGGTTAATGAAGGTAACATTTGTTTTAATATACGGAAGAAAGAAAGAAAGAAAGAAAAACACGCGCCCAGAGTGGGGACCAAACCCACGCCTTTCGATTAGATCTCGAATGCCTTACCGATTCGGCTATCTGGTCGACTGTGTTCTCCTTCACTTTCTGGAGTATTTATATTTACTAGAAGTGTATCTGACGCTTGAGTGTGGTAGCCAGCGCCGCTCTTCTTCTGGTAGCCAGCGCCGATCTTCTCGAGAATATTTCTGATGGAGGCGAACAGCAACAAGTTCGCCCGTGTGTTCGAGAATTTGGCGCACGTTAAGGATACCCAGGTGGTCAAAATTAATCCGGAGCCCTCCATTACGGCGCGCCTCATCGCCTGTAAAGTGTCGGCGCGTTAAACCCCACAATCAATCAATCAAATCAATTCTAGATAATGTGAGCAAAAAATTTCTTAAAAGTCAGCTTTAGATAACGGTCAGTCACTCATTAATGCTCAAATCACTGGAATGCATTTTGAGATCGCTATTATGGATGAGTGCGTCACCATGAATACGTCTGTTACGCATGACCACCGCCCTCGTTCTGTCGGCTACGTTGCGGAATCTTAAAACAGAGCTTGCGATTACAAATTGAAAGGGTGATTGAAAGCGTGAAGCACGAGATGGAACTGTTTTGGGAAGACGATTTTTAATTTGTCCACAAGCCTGCATCCTCTCTTGAATCAGTAGCAGCAGCATCAGAGTAGCGAGTTAAGCAAGTCATTGAAGGGTATTTAGAAAACAAAACAGCCCTGAAGGAGACAAAGCAGCAAAACAATCGCAAAATATGAGCGCTAGGCAAATGGATAGTGCAGGACCGGCCTGGTTTTGTGTAGGTGTCATCTACTTCTTTAGTGCCATTTTTTATCCAAGACGAAATACGCAGCGCCTGCAAATTTGGGAGATTCAGTTTCTTGCAAAAGTAGAAAGTGCGTGCAATATGCGAGCAGTTTTCTGTGCTATATCTATTATCATTATTTTGTTAAAAAATGCTAAGTTGCCCGCTCTACGTGTCCTGAAAAATTGCTCGCGTACCTGCTTCCTTCGCGGCTAATTTCATCCAAAGACGATAGCCTTCCGCCACTCCTGCCGCTTAACTGGCTCTTCTCTGCCTCGCCTACCTCTGCCGCCGTTCCCTCCGTGGCGCGTTCCTCCCGTGATAAACACAAAGATGATTTGCTGCATTGATTTCGAATTTGCCGCGTTCGCACTGCTCCCGGGCCATCTGCAGTTGGGACCTTTTGTTGTTGTTGCGAATCACGAGCCCAAGGCACCGCCGCGAGCCCTTTTGGTATTTTGGGGTTAAAATATTGTTTTTAACGCGTTGTTTTTAGTTTGATTTCGCCAAAAATTACGCCTATCTATTCGTAATTAAAAGAACAATTGAAGCACCAGTTACGTATTATTGTATTGCCCAAAATATTCCTATGTTTGTTTTTTGCTCAACAACGTTGACAAGTATGAAGTATGCTACCAGATTTAGTAGTTTGTAAATATATTGCCTACAGTTAAACCTGGATGTACTGAAGTTGACTAAAGTTCGCCATTTTTCGTTACATCCAGGTTTTTGTTACATGCAGGTTTCGGGTTAAGGCTCGCGGGAATGAAGAAGAAACGAAGCCAAAATGCTAGAAATCAGTGGAGGTGAACTCACCCTTCATACATTTATTTCGCGGCGAAGAACTGCGTAAGTTGGGCCTGCTGCTTTCGCGCGAGCTTAGGCACTACACGGCGCTCCAACGAATTAAGATCACTTACGTCCGTATTAACAAACGTAACTTAAGCATCACTTTTGCCTTTTGACACTTGTGCCGAAGATTTATGCTGAATCATGATGAACTGAGCAAGAACCAGATTTATGATGAAAGGGTGACTTATTTGCGACTTTATGCTCTTTACCCCAGTCATGATTGTTGAGAGGGTGCTAGCCATGGGATACTCTACTAGCCGGCAATATTCTTTCTCGCCAGCGGAGATGGCATTTAAAATTCTGCGCTCTTTTTGAACAGGCACAACTTTTCGTTTTCTAGCAGCAACACTCATCCCCGACGAACCGATACCACAGATAGAAGTGGAGACACGCGTATGCACGCCGACAGGACAGCCTAGCACCTCAGAACTTAAGTATGGAACCGAAACCGCCCTCACGAATGGAGACGCGCAGTAGTTTGCGGTGCGGGCAAAAAAAAAAAAAAAAAAAAAAACAAACAAACGGAAAAGGGTAGTTTCTCTTGATAGCTGGTGTGGTGTCGCGCTACACAAGCAGAACCAAGTGACTGGACCCTCCGTTCATCATCATCGTCATCATCATCATCAATCATAATCACCACCACCATCATCATGAATTTCGTGTTTAGACAATTGCAGACATTTTAATTGCTGCTGGCTCCTTGCGGTAGTGCTAGTATTCGTCAAATTAGTTCATTTCTCCGGCCGATTTTTGAGTTAAAGTGCAAAAAGAGAGAAATAAACGTTTAATAAAAACGAGCAAGCTTGGTGGTAGATGGCAGGGGCACCAACCCTGTGGGGGGCGACCTTAGTCGGGGATGCCGTGGTCCTGGCTGGCTGCCCGGGCTCTAGCGACGACTTCTTGTTGCGCCGCAAGGTCCGAGCTGGTCAGCCGGTCCACCCACTGCTCGTAAGTAGGGTTGGGGATTGGAGATAAAGATGGGGATTGCTGGCATTCCCATACCATGCGGTATAGGGTGCCAGGGGATGGGCAGTAGGCACAGGTCATGTAGTATTGGGTAGGGTACATTTTGTGGAGGAGGGTACGGTGGGGGTAAGAGTAAAACAACAGTGACTGATCAGCTGGCTGAGTTCGTTGCATCAAGGTTAACCACCGCGACATTTCGTTACATAGAGGTGCAGGGCTTCAATGGGGGTTGCAGTGGGGAATTGAAAAACTTTGTTAAACCCAGGAATTTCTTGCATAGAGCCGCGTTACATCCAGGGCTAACTGTATATAGTTTCTTCATTAAAAAGCTCTCGTAACTCATAGCCGAACGGCTAAATGTAGGTATAGACAGACGGGCATACAGACCAAGATTTTCGCGTTTAAGTACACCAAGATAGACTATCGTCTATAAAACTGACTATTATACCAGGGGCCACGGTGCTCGCTGCCTTCTCCGTGGTGACACGTTTGGCTAAGTCTGAAATCGTTTATTTACATGTTCCGTCTTTGCTCTGCACTGTGCTAGTAGAGCCATCGTCATATGCATCGATATCGTCGTGTTCCTCATGCCAAGCATTACATGCGCGGTAGAACATGATGACCCCAGGAGTTTTTTTTTTTTTTTTTTTGCTAAAGCCACTGCGCGAGCTGGGAACTCGGCGGTCGCTGCGAGGCACGCGCTCACGAGCTCACGATATTTTCTCGCTCCTAGTGGTTTTTGCCAGTCTTTTCTTTGCTAAAGCCACTGCGCGTGCCGGGAGCGCTTGGCGGTCGCCGCGAGGCACGCGCTCCTCGGCATTTTCTCGCTCCTAGTGTTTTCTTCCGGTCTTTTTTTTTTTTTTGCTAAAGCCACTGCGCGTGCCGAGAACGCCCGGTGGTCGCCGCGAGGCACGCGCTCAGGAGCGCTCCGCATTTTCTTGGTATTTTTTCCTGCAACACTGAACTTACGGCTTGTGCAACAGCTACGCTGTTAAAAGTACATGCCGTTACGCTCCAGACCAATGACTCCGCCAACGGGACGCATGCGACATATTGACATGGTGGACTGACCAAAAATGGCAGGACCAGTACCTTGCCAGCATATCTGGAGGGTCGTCGGCAAGTGGGCAATCAATAACCCTCATGCGCACATGGCATATGCTTCCGCTTGGGATTTTTTTCTCGTTTTAAAAATACTGTTGCAGGATATACGGCATGGAATATTGCCTAGGGAGAACCATCATAATCGCACAGAGGTACGGCAACAGCTGTAGCTGTACGGTGTATGAGCTTGGGGCTATCGCCTGCGAACATTTTTGTTTGACCACAGAACGCCCAATAAATATTATTAGTTGCCCTTTTATCAACGCTGGTTAGGAAGATACGAGCTATTAAGGGCCGTACCGATGTCGATTTTAATGAAAGGAGCTAACCAGGATGATGAGAGACGCGAATGAATCATGGTGTCATATTTTCCATCATCATTTTGCGGACCACAGCGGTTAAAGCGAACCAATGCGAATCTTGGGTTACATATGAAAAAGGAAACAGTGTTTTACACTTCGTGACGTTCAGCTCCAACAATGCTTATTACCGTATGCTTGGGCACAAAACAAAGATGTACATGACGTCTATAGGAGGAGAGACAGTACGTTACATGGAAGTAGAATTTCTTGAGCTACATTTTCATAGCTTGCGTCGTTCGGTAGGCCGCAACAGGTTTACGTCTGCTGGAGTACCACCACCACCACCACCACCACACCACCACCACCACCACATCATCATCATCATCATCATAATCATCATAAGCATCATCATCGTCATCGTAAGCTTGTTTTGTCAAATGTAGTACAAAGGCATCTCCCATAGACTTCCAACAGCTCACATTCTGCGCTGTCGGAATCGATTTTGTGCCAGCAAACTTCCTTATTTTATCCCAAATCGAGTAACCTACTTACTTCTATAGTCCTCGTTCTCTGCAGGCTTCAGGAAACCTTTCAAGTTTGGACTCGTGGTGTTTTGCGTGTATAAGTGCTACAGACTCGCAGGAGCCATCAGTGCGTTGTATTTGCCAGAATTGACCGTGTCTTCTTTATGGACTGATAATTTCGCGCAAAGGGTACTCCACGGCATTAGTGGCATTGAGAAGGTACTTAATTTGATGGTGAGAGGGTACTTGAGATGACGGGCAACGTGCTCCACGTGTCTCCTGCGACATCTAGCCATCGAAGGTTAAGTGCAGAAACGAGTGGTTCTTGAAGCTTGGAAGTTAATTATCACACCTAAGGACGGACAGCGTCTGTCACGACCCGCTCACTCCCTTCTCTGTTCCGTTTTGGGGGTGGTGGTATAAACGTTTATTGAGGAAAAAAAAGTGGAAGTCAAGTACGGCTCCTTTCCATTTTTTGTTTCAGGAAGGGCTGTGGTGGCACAAGGACATTTCTTTGAAATAACCCATGAAATCACTATTGTATGCGTCAGCGGTTCGTTAATGCGTCGTCCCGAGGTGCGGGTTCTTTGCAGCACTGATCGTTCTTCCTCAGTCATGGTATTCTCTCGTCTCTCCTCATCGCATACTGGCGCTAATGAACTTTTTGTGGGTGTGGTGCCTTGCAAATATACACCCAGCGCACACGTAAAAAAGCGCTCTGTCCTTTTGGACTTTTGTTAGGTTTCCTTCGTGTCTCGCTTTCATTAGTTGCTGGGCAACGTTCTACCTCCCGTTGGCCCTGGGAACCGCACGGAAGCTGTTAGAATTTTTATTTTTGATCGAAGTAATTACTACCTGAAGCGCTATGGGGGCGTCGGACATTTCCGTTTTCTAATTTACCGTTGGTGATTGCAATATGGGGATTTTAAATTCTCGCATTGTTGATTTAGTTTACGAATTCCAACTCAACAATTTCTACAACTTCCTTGCCAATCTATCCAACCCCCCGATGCCGATCCGATGACTCTTTAGGGGCCCAGTTAAGTCACTTTAAGGGGGTAGTTCCATCCGAAGGAGAGGTTCAGTAATAATTATTGGCAGTCACTACTTTTCCCTAGACGAGCCGGGAGTGGGAGGGAAAAAAACATTTACATGGGAAAGAGTGATTTAGATTTGGCTGCAAGCGGGTCCCTCCGTCCAGGGCCCCGGTCTGCTCCGCTCTCCTCCTGCAGGCTCGAAGTACAAAATCCCTCTGAACTACAGCGGAGCAGGTCAGAGCTGCCTCCCATAGCTCCGAGTGTGTTTTTGGAGTTGGGTACTGAGAGCCATATGATGGGGCAGCCCCGGGTTGCTTGGAATAAGTTCACTGGTTTTCCGCAGTCATTGAATTTCCTTTACGTTTGTGGAAACATCTGCGCTAGCCTTGTTTTGCTAGGGAGGGTGTTGGTTTGGAACTGTCGAACTACCTCAGCTTCTGTCTCCGTCAGACTTTTGTCAGGCTTCGGGAGAGAGGCTCGAGCTTGCGTTCATGGTTCGAGGTGGAGTAAAAATCGTTGATAAGGCCTGCGTGCCAAACTCATATTGCCGAATAAAGCGATGTCTTCTTATCAGTAACGCCTTCGATATAGAATGCAGTTTATCGCAGCAGGAAAGCAGTTTTCTGGTTTTACGTTTACGAGGATAGATCAATGCTTTGGACCACGCTGTCACATATTTCGAACGACGCGCAGCGAAGAACGGGCTGGGGAACGGCGGCAGGTTCAAACATGTAAAAAATTATCCAGAAATTCAGAACCCCCTGGACAAACAAAAAACAACGAACAAACGAACAAACTGATACAAAGCAAAACAAACAATCTCATTATAAACGAATATTAACACATCCCAAAAACCAAAATAAAAACCAAAACCTAACCACGTCCCTAGACATTGGGCAGTAGGTAACCGCCGGTATGAAGAAATCTTGAGGTAGTTCTGCAATAATAATTATTATCGAACACTATGACATGTTGAAACCAAGAAAAAAACTCGCGATTGCAGCTATGAGAAACAAGAGTATAGATCAACAATAAAAATGTACATTATAACATGCATACATCTGTTATATCAACACATCACATTATTAAAATAAAACAATACAAAACATAACATCCTAGATGGGTACAAAAATATAACAAATTACGGCGGATCCATGCGTGAGTTATTTATTGATGAACATTTATAGCGCATCCAGTTTTAGAACCAAGCGCTGGACAAGGATATTACCTGCATACTCAACATTTTACACCCTTTTCGGCCAGAAATGGTGTACCAGAAGTCGAAAAAAGTTGTTGAGAGGCCATTGCACTCTTTTTCTTGAATGTAAACACCCTTATTCGTAGCTCTACACCGTTTTTGCGCGGAAAAAAGGGTGCTGACCAATTTAAACACGCTTGGTTTTTGGTAGGGTGTTGAAAGGATGTGGAAAAGGTGTTCAGCTGTTGATTGATTAAGGCCATGCATGCATGTATGTATAATTGCACTGCGAAGTACAAGACATTCCCTCATGCCCTTCTTCCCACCTCCTCAGAAATGTTCAAAAGCAAAAAAAGATTATTCGTCTGATATGATCGCCCGTTTCCATATACGGTGCGCCTCATGGCCCAAGTTTAGCTTTGGCACATAAAACGTCGATTTGAACTTTCAAAATAAAAAAGATGATATATACACACTAAACTTTGTTGCACACTTATTGCCTAAAAAATGTGTAGTGTAAGTGGAATAAGAACGTTGGGATGTCATTAGGTTCTTTTTCTTAGGTTTGAACATCCTAATTTGCAGCTTTACACTGTTTTTGTGCGGTGAAAAGGGTGTCGAACGACTGCAACACCCTTGGTTTTCTGTATAGAGTGTTGAAAGGGTGTGAAATTGGTGTTAAGTTGCAAAAAAAAAGCGGAGCTGGGGGTCGACCTAGGTTCTTCCGGTGTTGGTAAGTTTTGATAGGTTTTGATAAGTTTTGTTAGGTTTTGCGCGCTGTTCTTGCTAGGCTAGGCTAAGTGCTGAGGAGTGAGGCCAAGTTTAGCCGGATTTTACAAGGCTGCTCCAGTGTGTCTCGCACACTGACAGCGGATCTAAGGGGGAAATAAGCTAAGTCGACCCCCAGCACCGCTGTTTCTCCAGCCTTGCACCACTAGTGCAAGCTACGCCGATTTGCTTGCGTTTTAGTATTCTCAACACACTAGTACGTTTAAAATGGTATAGTAAGAAGTGCGGCTACGCATGCGCAGTCTTGGGCGGTAACTTTTACTAGTAACGCGTTACCGGTAACTAGTTACTTTTTTCAGTAACTTGTAACTGTAACTAGTAACTTTTAAGTTAGAGGACCTTGTAACTGTAACACTAGTCCGGGGAACGTACATTTCCAAAACAACTTTTGCACAACGGCTGCTGACGAAACACGAGTACTCTTGAACCGGTTAACAGCCATTCATCACGTGTTCCCCGGCAATCGGAAACAAAATGGTCACCAGGTGGCCGAGCATCAGCTGATCATCTTTTGTAAATCCGCTTTCAAACAACAAGCGAGTTCTCGGCGGCGGGAAACCTGCCGCCTGTCCTTTGATTGAACGTCGCTGGAGCAAGTGCCGTTCATCGCCGGGGGTTGAACCGCCAGATAACTTCTGAGAAACTTTCGCCCAGGTGAGACCGTGTTTACGGTTAACGAGCGACAGCTGACCAACTTAAGAACATTGGCTGCCGAAAACGTGCGGAGAGGATGGTGGCCGTATTCAAACAGTTTACCTTAAGTTCAACGCTGGCCAATTCGTTGCCGGTGGCCGAGCATTCCGGAGAACAGCCGTAGGTTGGCCAGTCAAGAATCGGACTGGCTGTGCTGCCTGGGCTGTTACTTTTTTATGGAGTAACTGTAACAAGAAATACCGTTACAGTTACTTCATTTCTATAAAAAATTATCCAACAGCACACTCGTTAACGGCCGATGTACAGTTCGCGCTTTCCACTTTTTTCGGACTTTCTTCTGGAGAGCCTTCGCCTGCTTCATGTATGCCAGCTCACTCCCTTTGCATGGCTGAAAAACAGCTGGACTAGAAATGTTTAGGCATGCACGTGTGCGTGGTGTCCCACGCGGTCAGCTAAGGGCTCGAAAAACCCGCCGCGGTGGCTCTGTGGCTAAGGCGTTGCGCTGCTGAGCACGAGGTCGCGGGTTCGATTCCCGGCCGCGGCGGCCCCTTTTCTGATGGAGGCGAAAAGCAAAAACGCCCGTGTGTACGAGATTTCGGCGCACGTTAAATATCTCCAGGTGGTCAAAATTAATCCGGAGCCCTCCACTACAGCGCGCCTCATCGCCTGCGTTGCATCGGCGCGTTAAACCCTACAATCAGCATCAGAATAAGGGCTCGACATTTTTAAGTATGAGCTGCAGTATTTCCCTCAGCAGCGCGATTTCGCTCTCATCCAGACCATAAATAACGCTGCGACACGTGCCTAAGCGCACGTGGACGCATGTTGGCACCATTTTCGCCACATCTGGAGCGCAGTAAAAGTGTTTAACACAAAGGAGAACAGGAAAAAAAAAAAAATCCACAAACACCGCACAACGTACGGAATCCTTTGCACTTTCGCGCAAGCCTGGAAAACTCCAGTCAATGCGTCGCCTTCTCATTAGCGACGTGCAGACCCGTTTGTGGGGTCATAAAACGCCGCGGGGAGTCTCTCGGCGTCCCCGCGCTCGTCCAGCCCTGTGTGCACTGTAGAGTGTTCGATTCACAAGTCGCAGTTGCTTGCGACCATTGTGCGCTTTTGAGACCCATGGCCGTGTTTGGGACCACGTCTTTAGAACCGCTGGACTAGAGGCTTCGTCGAGCTGTCAACAGTGCCCGAACGAGGTCGAGGAAGTAATTAATTCCACGCCCCTTCACACATACGACGACCCTAACACACCACCCAGCATCTCTGCCGGCAGACGCCTGACCACACTGCCGATTCTCGAGGAAATATTCTTGGAAATCCTCGGCCCTCGCGACTTCGTTTCCAGAGCTGGGGCAGAAACGAATACTGTAGCTACATCTGTTTCTGAATGTTGTATGCCCTACGCCTCAAAGCAAATTAAGGGAGCGGGCTCTGGGATCGGGGACGTGGTTGCTGTGAAAGGCTGGGATTGGGAGAACAGTGTTTCCCGGTCGAGGCGACTAAAAATCGCCTTTGTGAGGATAGGGGCGCAGGAAAAAACAGTAAAGTGTCCAGTTCAGTTTCTATTCCCTTTAGAAGTAACCTTGGCTCATTCCGGGGGTGGGGGTGGCTAGGGGTTGGGGCGGGAGAACGACTCCGAGGGCCTACGGACAAACGTCGCTTCGGCAATAGCTCAAATTCGTCTCCGTCTCCGACGACAAGTACGAAATAAAATGTTAACACAGCGATTTTTTTAGTATCTTTCAAAAACACCTCGACAACCGAAGTACTCCCACATCCGTTTCCCTTTTCCTCCAAAGGGCCTTCTGGCGATGATGATGATGATGATTGCCATTGGTTTTCCCTTTGTAGCGGCGTGATGACATGTCATCTTACCAAAAAGGACTAATATACCCATGTTTTACACTCTTGGTTTAATACTAGCGCTGCTTAGGGCAGGCACTAAAGCTTATTAGGCCCGAAATACTTTGTTTTCCCTGTTACAGGTGGTAACTGTCCTAGGCAATATTCCCCTCTCTGCTTTTCGTCCACCAGCATTCTAATCTTCTTTCCGTCCCCTCGACAGCCTTGAAGTTAACTTCCTCTGTGATACCCTTAAATCCTAGGGTTTCTGAAAGCCCAATATTCCCTTTTTCCTTGGCAAATGTCTACAAAGACTCGTCTTTTGACGACGTTTGCAACGAAAGGAGCAGATATGCGGCCATTTTTTTCTTCAAGCAAGCAACTGCGGTCTAGGAAACTGCGAGTTCATAAGACAAGAATAAAATTAATTTTAATGGTATTATGTGCTAAAATAAATTAACAAAGATAAACTTCCTGCCATTAAGAGTACTACTTTCACACTCACACATGCAAGCTTTCTTAAGTGTCCCTGCGAACTTTTATTTCGCATCAGTTAGTGTTGTCATCGTTGGCTTCCCATTGAAAAAATTTTGCAGTGGATTGTACATTCAAGCTGGTCAAGGCAACATTTACAAAAAGTAACCAACATTATGAATTTGTTTTTATACCGGCCGACCTGACAGACAAAACGAACGAACAAAAACGCAGCACTAAAAACATAACACAAGAAAAGCACGGCTACTTTTTTTCCCCGAACCCATTTGAACCTGTTCGAACCGGTTCGAACCGGTACAGTATGGAGCTCAGGAACAAAATCCGGAATCGAATCCGAAAGGCTTGAACCAGAACCCGAACCGAACACGAAAAAAATCCGGATCGACATTCTGACGGCGATATATTAAAAAAAACACACCCTGTAACAACGCAAGAAACTTCAGTTTGTGCACTCGTATAAGGGTATACAATTGTGTGATGAACATCATTAACAACTGATCAACTAATTTAATAGCTGGTATTGCCGTAAAATGCGCATTCGTTCTGTAAGGTTATAACAAGGTATTCTGCCAAGGTCCTGGATATCTGCTGTTGTTGTATGAGGTGGCTATGCAAATTTTCCCAGTCGTTGTCACGCACCTAAGTGTGTGTCCGTGTGCGCGTTTTTTTTCTCTCGACAAAGCAGTCTTCTTATCCCTTTCTTCGCGGAGAAAAAGAACGGCGAGCGCGTTTTGCCACAGGGTTAGTGGAAAGAGTGCGCTGTAAATACTCACAGAAATTAAAAAAGAATTTTGTCTCTGATGCCAATTACAAAAATCCTGTAAGGACTATTAATTGGACGCCTTACACTTTGATATGGCTGAATGCCTGCTCCGCGAATTTATTTTGGAGTTCTCTGTCAAGTTTTACTAAATAACGAATAGGAAGAACACTGTTCACACGAGGATTCACACTGATTATAAACCCAATTTCAAGGGCATAATAACCAATTGTTCGGAGAAATCAAACATTAAATGTCAATTCTGGCGAGATGTGCGCTTGAATTATTGTCTTTCAGTGACGAAAGGCATGTGTTCTTTCATGTGATAGCTTGGGCATAACTGGGAGTCTGCGTCTGGAGGAGCAGCACCGGGTGGGTGGACAAGCATCCCCACCGGAGCCATGGCGTTGGAGATGACGCCAACAAAGCCACCAACCGGAAAGACGTCAGAGGGGAAGGGTGTTTCAATGTTATGGCGCTAGCATTCGCTCCTAATTTCCTCAAGAGTGCTTTTGCGGGTAAAAGATGGCGTGTTGGTTCCAGCGGAAGAGTCGAGGCTCATGTAGCGGCAAGTTCGAAGACAACCACGGCTCATTTTCAATACATGTCAATGCAGAAACTGAGCGCCACGTCCAACGACGGGGAAAGGATTTCCGTGGCCGTCTGCTGGACCACTGGTTATGCTTTTTTTGGGCTACCCTGCCTCCATTGGGGCACACACTGTGACCAGCATACGCAGTTAGAGGCGCACGAAGTGACTGCAAGCTAATGCGGCTTGAATGCCTGGTCTTTCCTGGCCAATCAGTGAGTTTAGGGTACCTCTGATAAAAAAAACACGCATGATTAAAACATCCGGAAGGTTATGTAGTCACGCACTGCATCCCAATGTTTTGGTTTTAAATGCAGAAATTGCGGCATTTGTTGCATTTCTTTCTCGATACTTAAATTGCTTCCTACTTTGATGTACTCTTTCTCCTTTTTTAGGGTCCTGTAAAATAGCTGATTCTCCCGTCATAACTAGCACATGCAATAGTTAGACTGGAATTTGTAAACCTAGCAATCTATGCACACGGTACGCGTCGTTATATGTCAGTATTTTATTCCTGAAATCTTTCCGCACTGACAGTGGACGCGAAGCTATGCTGTTTATACGTGAATATCCATCTATGTGTGTATAAATAGGAGGAATCGGTTCTTGTATTGGTTGAAGAATAGGTAAGAAGACTTGGCGCCAAGGCTGCTACTTTGGAAGAAGTCTGTACATAAGCGTATAATACAGTGGACCTGTTTACCTCTACGCCGAATGGCACGACCGTGTCCCTACGCCGACAAAAATTGCAAGCAAAAGCTATGCGCTACACCGCACTTCATCTACCTCGAAGGTGGCGGAATAGTGCATAATCCCGCTTCTATTTGCATTAGCTTCTCTTTTGCTTTTTCATCAATACTATAGCCCTCAGAAGAGAGCGACCCTTCACTCTTTTACCGGAAGTTTTCCGGCGTTACGTTTACTTTGCGTTTTGAGGTCTAATGACATTCACAGTTCCCCTCAGCGTGGCGTACATGAGTTCGACGTTGATTGGCACATCGTTAGGCCCAATGTTAGGAGTCAGTGATGACACGGAACTTGTTGGTGGTGATAAATGAGGTCGCACTTTGTATGGTCTGAATGGCGCCGAGGATTCCGAAAAGTTCGACTTCATCAGTGAGGCCGTATGTGTTTGTTATATTGCGAGAGCCATTAAGCTGGGGGATGTCAGGGAAGGTCCAGACCACCGCTGCTGTTGTGCCGTTCATGGCTGCGTCGGTAAAAATGTCTATTTCATCAGGAGCTTTGTCGTTGGCGAGAGTGCGAACATATTGTTCCCGTACGGCGCGGTTACGGCGAGAAATGGGTCGGCGTCTGAGGTGGCCCAGGGCGGGTCGCTTCCAGGGTGGAATAGCAGGTGGAAAAGTGTCAGCATTAAACTTACTGTATAATGTGTCCCACTTCAAAATAGATTGTCCTTGAGGCACGTATTCAAGGTGCTTCTGAAAGCGGGACGTCGTCTCCTCTACCAGGTTAGCGACGGGGGGAAGCGAAACTACTTCCGACAGTACGTCTGTTTTGGTATGGAGTGGAAGCCCCGAGATGGTACCGATTAGATGTCTGTTGGGGATGTTCAGCTCGTTTAAATGGGGGGACGCAATTCATAAACGGGGAACCCGTAAGTCAGTCGTACGCGCGCAACGGCACGAACAAGCATGAGACATGCATTCTGACGTGATACGCCATGTTTTCCAGAGATGCTAGTTATCAAAAGTAATGTGGAGCGCCAAGTAGTTCTTAAATGGCAAATCCACGCAGCGGGACTATTACAGCTGCTTATCAGCAACCCCAGGAGCTTAACAATGCCATTTTTAGAGGTAATAACCTTGTTGGCCACTTGAAGTTTGATGGTTTGATCCGGGTTCGTCGCGCGCTTGCTGTCTACGCTGGGGAATTCTGTCTTATTAGGAGTTAATTGAAGATTAAATGTAGCGAGGGTGCGCTCCAAGCTGAACACAGCAGCTTGACGCTCAATTTGGATACTTATATATTTGGAGTCATAATCCGCAGCGTCTGTTCACACGACGATATCATACATGGCGAAGCGGGCAGCAGAGTCTGTTTCGAGTGTGCGAGCAACGCGGTTCATAGCCAGGTTGAATAGTGTAGGTCCGAGAATCAAGCCTTGAGGAACGCTTCTGTCAAGGTAGTAGGTTGTGGGCTTTGCGTCCCGCGGGTTGAGACGAATGGGTCGGTGATCTAGAAAACAACAAACCCATTTCTGCGCCTTTTTACTGGGGAAGGCAGCGACCAATTCTCGGAGTATGCCCTCTTGGGTGACGTTATCGAAAGCCTTGTGAATATCGAGAGCGACGATGTAGTCAGGAGTACTCTTGCAGGATGTTCGGTTCACTACTCGACGGAGAAGCGAAAGATAGTCGTGCGTTCCCAAATTAGGGCGGAAGCCAGTTAGGGCCGGGTGAAACCAACCAGTCTACTCGAGATAATGTTGAAGCCCGTTATTGATCATTTACTCTATTAATTTGCATAGGACAGGGGTTAATGCAATAGGCCTGAGGTTTTCTGGTTTACGAGAGTATTTGCCCGGCTTAGGTGTAGGATGAATAATTGACGTTTTGAGGCTCTCAGAAACTTCTCCATTGTCCCAGGATTTGCTTACGAGAGCCAAAAGTGCCTCTTGCCCATTAGGTGGTAGTTTATGGACATCTTGCCATTTAATTCGGTCATGACCCGGTGCTGACTTCGGCTTTCCCAGTGACATAGCGACTTGGAGCTCGCTCAAATTGAATAGGGCTCTCCAAGGGTCTCGATAACAGCCACGGGACGAAGAGCTGCTTTGTCGGTAGTTGCATGAGGAAAAAAGGTCGTTAAAAGAGTTTTTTTCAACTTAAGGGTAGTCAGATTATAAGCAAATTTCCTGTGCGATCTGCAGTCTTGCCTTTGCTCGACCGCTTAGACTTCGAAAAACACCCCACTGGCGCGAAAGACCTCTCTCCTGTCCAAGGCGTTGACAAAAATTATGCCAATTTTCAGACTGAAGAATTTTCTGGTATTCATTTATCTTCTTGTAGTGGCGTTTAAGTTTCATGAGATCGTTGTGGCGTTTTCCGTGTGTTCGATGCTTTTTTGTGAGGCGTTCAGCAGTACGCAGGAGTCTGTGCATGTGCGCATCCGGTAGATCTACTTCGACGGTACTAGTCACGGACTCAAGAGCCAAGCTGCGTGCGAATTCGTTCAGGTTGGCGACAAACTCAGAGAGGTCAGGTTGAGGAGCCGCATGAAATTGTGAACCGAATACATTCCAGTTGACGGCAGTATACGTATTCTTAGTGCGTAATTTTTCGCCGTTTAGAGGGATTAGAATCGGGAAGTGGTCGGTGCCCCACGTACACGTCAGGGCCTGCCATCTTTTTTCAATGCCCGGTGTAACGATGGTAAGATCCGGAGTGGTATCTTGTTGTGAGCTGTGAAGACCGACTCGAGTAGGAACGAAAGGTTCATTGCACAGTTGTAGGCGGCTAAATTCCAGCGTTTGTTGCCAAAGCTTTCCACGGAGATCACAATGGGAGTAACCTCATAATGTGCTTTTAGCAGTAAAGTCTCCACCAATAATAACCGGGCCGTTAAAATTTAGAGAAAATATACGCGAAATCCAATCATATGTGTCCCTTGTTCCTGAGTGGCATTGCGGCCGGTAGTACTGATACTAGAGGTTTGCCACTTGACGGCTCAATGCGGACGACGTCGACTTCTCTGTTAGGATTACTTGCTGCATACCATCGGTGTTGAACAGATTGGCAAGACTTATGCACCAACACGGCTGTCTGTCAAGGTGCATTTGGAAGTTTCGCCGGGTTTTTGGGGGTGTAAGTGATTTTAGGATCGATGTACGTTATATAGTCGGGAATCCTACGTGAGCCTCTAGTCTCCTGGAGAAGTACGGCGAGTGGACAGATTGAAGAAGATTGACAAATTGAAGATGAAGGTGAGTAGCGGTCCATTTTGAGTGAAACTACAATTTCTATTGCCTTATTAGACGGCTTGGGGGCATCTAGCCGGGCATATATTGAAGCGGCTTATTTTTACGTATCGTAGTATGCGGAGTGACCAGTTGTGTGACTGTGCATTTCCTCCACGATCTTCTGTATATCTGGTCTCAGAGTGGCAAATTGGCCCTGAATATCCACAATATTGCTGAAAGCCTTTTGCCATACCTTGGATGCTTCAAACATTAGTTGTGCTTCCCGTTGCGCCAACACTTGTTGAGTAATGAAAGACGTGGAGCTGAAACCTGTCGATTGCGAAGATACATCTGCTTTTTTGCGTGAAATGCGAGAACGGCTCTGTCGGGAAGATTTAGGTCCAGATTGGGAAGGAAAAACAGACTGCCCAAACTCAAGTAATTTAACCGCCTCTTATATTTTTTCAAACTGTTTTCAAGCTTTGTAGCACTCGACGAAGAGGTGACACAGAATTTAGATAAACGGTATAAGCAAATTTTATTTCTCTTGAGCGTTGATGGCAGGCAGCCATCTCTACGCAAGACAGATCCATATACGTACACCTTTTTGTTTTGAATTTACTTTTCTTGAAAACAGCAACTACTGATAACTTATATATACAAAATGCATATTCAAGTGATGAGATGTACAAGTTTGAGCGCAAAGTCATGTTTTCAACAACGTGCGACTTGGGTAGTGACCCCATGCTAATAGCACACACATCGAGACGTTCGTTCTCAACGCCTCGCGGTACAGAACATACGCCTCGCGCTTCACCGACAAATGGAGTCTCGGGAGTTTTACAGCATACGCGTAGGATCCCAGGGTCTCGTGCCGGCGATAACAATTTACTTAGCGGCGTGTGCTAAGCGTGCAGAAAATTAATAAAAACTAAAAGAAAGCTCCTAGGGCCTCCATACCTTGATTAAAGACTGCTTTTATTGTCCCCAACAAAACGCCTTCCCAGCAATTCATTTGTTGTTAGATGCGCAGCTGACTTTACTCGGATTATTGTAATCTCGGTCTGTGTAAGCTGGCGTTGCCACAGTGTATGTTGCACATGGCCATCTACGGAAGGAGTGTGGTTACAGCTCGAAGTTTAGACTCCGCTCACTCGTCGCCGCCTCTTTCCCGAGTCATGCACACGCCTCGCCACGCGCCGCGTCCCCCCCCCCCTCCTCCTACTCCAATATCGCGCAGTGCCGTGCGCTCTTCGGGAGCCTAGAGCCTGCGCTGTGATTGGCGTAGCCGCGCTGTAATAAAACGCCATTTCTTCACTCACCAGTTGTGTGTCTTCTTTGTCTATGATGTATAGATCGGGCCACTTTCCTTGTAATTCCATATAAGAAATCCCCAATATAGCTAACCCCAACATAGCATGCAAATCCAACCAGAGCGCCAGCTTTCCGGGACTTCCCTCTTCACAGGGTGGAAGGGGTCTGATTTCGTTCTAGGACATTACAAATAGACGAAACCGTTCCCTTATAAGCTTTGCTTTTTTAAAACGCCCTATTTCTGAGTAGTATACTCTTTCAGAAGTCACCGTAGGGCGTCGTCACAACAACGCTCCAAATTCCAGAATGACCAGTGGAAGTGTCGCAGTGTGCTAGTTGGTTGAATGACGTGGCCGAGAATTCAGCCGATCATTTATAAAGCGTGGTACTGGCCAGGTTTAATGTAGAGGCATAAAAAAGGCCTTAGAGCGGTCGTGAGGAGTCGGAGGTAGTCTTAGGCAGAATTAGTCTTAAGGCAGCTTCGGAATGTGCGGGCACGTCAGTAGGAGCACAATAACAGGCCTGTGAGAGGTTTGTCATAGCAGCTTCTCTCTGATCAAGTCAAGCAGCCCGTGTGCGTGCACCTCGTTGCTGTCGGCGCAGGGTGCGTCACGTTATTGGCGGTGAGATGTTTGAGTGGCGCCCCCTGGCTTCTGACGCCAGCTTAAGGACTAGCGCCGCTGTCGTCTGCTACCCTCGCGCCGCTGTCGTGCGCTCGTGAGAGGCAGCAGTGCCTGTGCTAGAAATCACCCGCTTTGATGCTGTAGTGCATTAAAAAGCGTATTCCGAGTAGTTCAGTTATTTTGCGAGCTTCTGGCACCTCAGAATAATTTCAAGCTGTATCCCGCGCAAGTTTGCAACACACGAGGAGAGAGAGAAAAACTTTCCTAGAGCATCGCTCAGAAGATCGTGTGTAACTCGTCCTTTCTAGCGTATTCGCGAGGTTCAGTGCTCAGAGCTCCTCTAGAAGTATCCAAATGCGCAGGCTTTCCTAAAGTATTTTTCAGGTGCTCTTATGAAGACTCAACAGTCTAATGGTAGGCACCAAGCATTAGACGTGGATTCGCACAGCCGGAAGTAAAACGGCTGTCTTAATTCTATTTCTTTCGTGGTCGTTGACTTGTATCAGATTAATATTTTCTCTGTGTCCAACTAATTAATTTTTCTGCACCGTCACAAAACGTCCCAAACATAACGGTTTGTGGATGTTTGGGAGGCTCATAATGTTCGCGTGGATATTTTCTTCCGGCTGCATAAGGCATACAGTACCTTCTTCACAAATTGGCTTTCGTTATGGCTGCGAACAAGAACGTGAATATCCGCAGCGTGCGTTGTCTATTCACATGCAAATGCAATGAGAAGGCTTGTTCAACAAACGGTGCAGACAACGTCGCCCAGAGTACTCGAAAACGGCTTTTCTGAACCGAATTTTTATCGTAACCATACTTATCGTAACGAACTGAATCTGAACCAGAAAATTATGACGTGATTACGGTGTTGAAGGCGTGATATACTCGCTAATGAACGCAATGAATAGTATACGCGCCGGTTTCCAGTATGACAAGAATCGAAACTGATGAATCCATCCAAGCAGCTCTTTATTGCTTTCAAACCCCTTCAGGCGTAAGAAACAAATCCTGGCCTACTCAGGGTGACGTTAATGAATTGTAGAAAATTACTCTTACTCTCTTGTCCTGGACTCAGGAGGCCGCCCCCTAACCAGCTCAATTTTACTGCAAATAAAGCTTCCTCCTCCTTCCCCTCCTCCTCCTATTGCGTGCAGTTTTTACTATAACGCATATCTGAACATTGAGAAGATATGGCTGTGGAAAATGCTGAGTGGCTAAGGCGTTGCGCCGCCGAGCACGAGGTCGCGGGTTCGATTCCCGGCCGCGGCGGCCGCTTTTCTGATGCAGGCGAAAAGCAGAAACGCCCGTGTGTACGAGATTTCGGCGCATGTTGAAGATCCCCAAGCGGTCAAGATTAATCCGGAGCCCTCCACTACGGCGCCCGCCTCATCGCCTGAGTTGCGTCGGCGCGTTAAACCCCACCAGGAACCAGCAGCTGTGGAAAATGTGCCGAAATATCCCTCCATGTCTGAACAAACATAGCGTTAATGTATTTTAACCGTACACATCACTTGTTTTGCTCAATAAGCCCATATACTGGTTAGAAGCCCGGTATGCAAATAGCACGCGCCTATAAACAGTAGGTTATATGGAACTCAACCTACAGTTTTTTTGTGCCCCATAGCGCATGTCGGCATATTTCCACGCCATGACAACGTAAAATGATGTGATACAATAATTTCGAGCTTTCGGCAAGTTTGCAAAAAATGTTTTACCTTACATAGGATTACCGGGAACCGTAATGCCTTCTGCCAAAACCAACATCCCCGAAGACCTGGAATTTGTTTTGGTATTGCATTTTCGCTGTTGTCGGTTATCAGACTCTGGCTGTTCCCTTTGTTCGAAAGATTGCTGAATACAGAAGCTCACGCCTAGCGCCGGCTCCTCGCGCTCTGCACAGGACCGGCTTCGCAGCCATGGGGTGACCCGGCAGTGTTTGTTCCGGAGCGGTACCAAGAACTATACTTTAAATCACGCCGTGCGATTTTAAGTGGTATTATGATAAAAAGGTGCGCATACGCAACACGTGGTGCGGACAAACGTCAAAAGTCAACTGATCACAAAGAAACAGCAAGGAGAGCGAGCCCGAGTGAAGCAGACGACAAATGCGAAAATCCCTGAGCCGACGTCACCGAGACGCGCTTCGCAGCGCCGCCCGTAGTCGCGCTCACCGCCAATTGTGGCCCCTCCTGGTTGGTGGCCCTATTGTCAAAGTACGGAGCTCTGGATATGCCAGAGTCGACGGGTCGCCTTCGTCGCCGTTGCACAGTGGTGAACTGGGACACCTTCCGTTCCACACTGAATGCATCCTTCTCGGCGCCCATCCCGGACCCCACCGCTCTTTTTCGGCGTGTCCTCATGGACGCCTCTCAACATACGTGGGTGGAGGAGTCCCGCCCAAAGCCCGATCTTCGGCTCCTGCAGCTTTGGGCGCAGCGCAAGCAAGCTGAAGTAATTTCCGCCCGGGATCCTTCGCCCATACCGGCCAGGCTTCAGTATCAGCGCCTTACCGCTGCTGCCAGACGGCACGAAAAAAGACTGTCGAGGCAGCGCTGGCTTGACTGGTGCGCCTCTCTAGGCCCATCTTCCTCAACGGCGTCTGTCTGGCGCACGTTTCGCGCCATGGAATCGGGCAGTCGCCCTCCGCATGCAGCTGCCAGCGCTTGTATTGCGTCAAACAAGGATCCGGCACAATTCGCCCCCGACGTTGCTCGGGCCTTGTTTCCTGCATTTGATGTTGTCCCAGTGGCCATGCCGTCTCCGTTCCCCCTGCGGAACGATGTTGGATTACGGCCTACTCATGAAGCCGTTTTGGGAATTCAGGCACCGTTCACAGTGGCTGAATTCCTGGCAGCGATCGATCACGCTAAACAGCGGTCTGCTCCGGGTCCCGACGGCATAACTTACGAGGTGTACAAGAACATCGACGACCCAGCCCTCGTGCCGCTTTTGGACTCGGTTAATCAGGTGTGGCTCTCCGGTCAACTACCTGACTCTTGGCTTCAGGCGGATATTGTTCCCATTCCAAAGCCCGGGAAACCACCACATGTACTTCAGAACTTGCGCCCCATCGCCCTGACATCGACGCTGTGCAAGTTGTTAGAGCGAATGCTTGCAACACGGCTTCAGTGGTGGCTTGATACTTTCCAATGGTATCACCCGGCGTAAATTGGATTCAGGCCCTATCTCGGTACTGAGGATGGGTTAGAATACCTCTCATCTATGGTTTTAGTTGGAGGGCGATGCCGCCGTGTGAGATCTGTGCTCGCCATGGACATACGCAAGGCGTATGACAACGTTAGTCACGCTGCCATCCTACAAGTTCTCAATGGCCTCCACCTTCCAGACAAAGTCTGCGATTTCGTCCGATACTTCCTTCAACACCGTTATTTTTCCATGCGCATCAACGGAGCAAGTTTCGGTCACTTTACACCAGTCCGAGGCGTACCACAAGGGTCTGTTCTGTCTCCGCTTCTTTTCAACATCGTCATGTTGCCGCTAGCTTGGCACCTTGCTTCAATCCGAGATCTATATTTCCTCATGTATGCGGATGACATTACGGTGTGGTCAGTGCATCCGGACTTGTCACGACAAGCCGAGTGCCTCCAGCAAGCACTAACAGACTGCCAGAGGTGGTGCGAGTATGCGGGCCTCACTCTCTCGCAAGAGAAGACTGCTTTACTTCCCGTGGCCAACGCTTGGGGCCGCCGCCTCCTTGCTGTGTCTCCCATTTCACTGCAA
Source organism: Haemaphysalis longicornis (assembly GCF_048455015.1). Taxonomy (NCBI): domain Eukaryota; kingdom Metazoa; phylum Arthropoda; class Arachnida; order Ixodida; family Ixodidae; genus Haemaphysalis; species Haemaphysalis longicornis. The sequence goes on along the minus strand of NW_027526203.1, from coordinate 224,736,548 downwards.
CTGAATGGGAACGACATCCCCACGGTTGACCGTCTTCGGGTCCTAGGACTAGAAATATCGTCATCAGGGTCAGCAGCTCAGTGGCTACGATCTGCTCGACAGAAAGCCGGACAGATGCTCCACCTCGTTCGCCGCATCTCGCAGAAGTCTGGCGGGGCCTGCTGGACGATTGCCCGTCTCCTAGTGCGCGCCGTACTACAGCCACGGCTTGTGTATCAGGCACAGTTTCAGCACATGACGCAAGCGGACTGGGCTCGGCTTGAGGCCATCAACAGGGCCGCCATGCGCACTATTACTGGCCTCCCTCGCATAACACCAATTCCACCGCTACAAGCCGAAGCCCAGCTAAACACGCTTGATGAACTCATTCATCAGCGTCGTTCTGCACGCCTGCTGAAACATGGGCTGGTTCCAGAGGCGACAGCTCTGGCCGCGTACATGGGCCAGCCGCCGAATACGATGCCAGCCTTTTCCGTCGCAAGGCCGCCCTGGCTCTACCATCAGGTGACGGACAACAAGCCTCTGGCAAGGCTACATGTCCGAACCTCTGGCCTTCATCAACCTCCGGATGCAGCCCTACTTCATGTCGGTCACTGGGCGCCTGCGACGCGGCCACGAGTCATGCAGGCTTTTGTGGACGCCGGGGCACACGACTACCTCGTAACCACAGCCTTGGCTTGTCCTTCTCACCCAATCTTAAACCAGACCTGCGCCTACGAGACCCTCCGACCTCTACCAAGCCTGTTGGCAGAACTTACTGCTATTCGGGATGGTCTTCAAGCACTTGCATCGACAGTAACTACCGGCATGAAACTGGAAATTTACACTGACTCAACGACAGCGATACGTGATTTACGTCGCGTTGCGCGTAGCACCAGCATGTCGGCACGTATTCACGCGATCCTGGACACATACCCATGCCCTGTGCGTGTTTTGTGGGTTCGCCGGGGCATGCTACCTGCCCACATAGCGGCGGATCGCGCCTGTCGCCGTATAGACCTTTCACGGCCGCTACCACTTCTTCCAGTGTCCACTCTAGAAGAACTGCTGGTGGAGAAGGAGAGCCTCCGCCGCTCCACGCGTGCTTTACTTCCACCGCGTGGAACTGACCTCCCCAGTGGGCTCGCTCGCTGGGAGGAGGTGCTGCGGCGGAGGCTTCGAGTTGGGGTGGCATTATCCCCAGCAGTGACCCACGCTTGGCCTGCCCGCTATCATTCACCGTTTGCGGACACCTGTCCCTTTTGTATGGTCCCTGCGTCCGAAGCCGACACGAGCCACCTTCTATGGACCTGCCCTGCCCTGCAAACCTCTCGCCTGCAACACCTCCGAGGCACAGGGCTCCATCCTGGGAGACCCCCTGATCTACAGCGGTGGATCTGGGGCCCGCAGTACCGGTCTCTGCTTACGTTTCTGCGTGACACAAATGTGATGTTGTACATATAACTGTTATGCCGTAAGGCAAACTCTCGCAAAAAAAAAAAAAAAAAAAAGATTCCGCTGACTATGAATTGCCTGGTACATACCGGTTTACCACCTGCTTTACCGACAAACGTCGTCATACTTTAGTAGAGGTTGCAGGATTCTTGTAGGGCCTGGAAGCCTGTAACTGCCAGGTCAATCAATCAATCAATCAATCAATCAATCAATCAATCAATCAATCAATCAATCAATCAATCAATCAATCAATCAATCAATCAATCAATCAATCAATCAATCAATGGTTTATTTCAAGCATAGGTACATAATATTTGGAAACCGTTCTTGGATCCATAGCCAAAGGCTAGTTGTGGGTCCAAATTCGGCAATGCATAGTTATAAGCAGTCTCATCAGTATACAAACAATCAGTGTACAAACATACTGTTAGAATTCAACGACGAGATGGCGCCTGCCCAGCAGTCAGCCCATAATTTGCTTCGGTGCTCCCCGTCAGTGCGGCCCATCCATATTTTGCGGCGCCAACGAGCACAATGTTGAGGATTGACTTTCGTCCTACGAATAGTTCTTACTCCAACCGGAATCGTTTTACAGCCTGGAGCGCGCATCGGTATTCGAACTGATGTCTTTCAAGCAGTTTGCTTACCTTGCTTATTCACCTGTAGCCCTGTGCTGGCCCAGAGGTTTCCCCAACTTGCGGCACGAATTGATGAGGAAATCCAAGTTGATTGGATTCTGGCGACACTCAGCTCACTGCAAGGCAGACGTAGCAGCCCGGCTAGCTGCCTCCGTTCTCTCACAACAGACTTCCCGTTTGAGCCGGATGATACCACCCTATTGTTGTAAGAAAGGAATACTTCCGGCACGGCACACAAGGCCCGGATACATGGACCCGACGAGGGAGGGTCGAGTCGACTGGCGGGTTCAGCTACATCGACCCCTCACGGGTATACATGAGCTCTATTCAAAGAGTCGAGGCGAGGGGGCCGGGGGATTGCCGGAGAAGGAGCTACCGTATTTTTGCGATTCAGCGCGCACCATCTTTTGCTAAAAGCTAGCCTTAAAATTTGTGCGCGCGTTACAATCGGGCTCAAAACCGAAACAGGTTTTAAATCGGTCAGCAACATTGCCATAGGCACGAGGTCCTCCCAAACTCCAACTCAATCCTATAAAAAAATCCGTCAATATCCTGTGAGTGAATTTCGGCGCACTCATTCCTGAATGACATACCTTGGTCAGCTGTTACACATTTTTCTACTATTGCAATTACCCCGTTACATGTAGCATTATGAAGGTCAAGACACTTGAAATCGCAAATAGCTTCAATCCTTCCCACTATAGTTTTATTCCCTGCAGGAGCTGGATAAGCAAGTTTACGAAGCACAATTTATTTTTGGCTGCCACAGTTGCACGCGCCAAATAAAATCTCCTTCTTCTCGGTAAGTAGTGTCATGTATTTTACATCTGCGCGGTAAAGCCGACGTCCAATTATGTTTTCGGATTTTCCTGCGCAAACCTACCCACCCGGTACAATCAGTGGTGCGTTATAATCATGCAAATACGGTATTCAGCTCCCCACGGCCCGCCGACTCAGCCCGACGAGCGCGTGAACCCACCCCCTGCCTGCGAGTCGACCGGACTCGCCCCGACGGCTTTTCGACTCACCGCGTCCGCTCATACATGAGTGCGTGGAGTCCAAAAAACCTGTTCATTTCAACTCAACGCGCCCTCGTCGGGTCAATGTAAACGAGGCTACATGCCCTGATTTCAACGTGTGCTGTCACCCCCCCCCCCCCCCCCTTCCGCGAGTCGTCTTACCGGGCCGAGGACGCGTTGGGCTGGAGTGGGGGTGGCCTTAATTTCGGCCGTTACCCCCCAATGGCTTCACTTAGGAAATTCTTTTCCAAACCGCGGTTGCCCAGTCTGGCATCGCAGCAACACAGAAGCGGACGCCCCCCATTCACTGTGGTCCGGCCTAAACTTTCGTCGCACGAGGATGCGACCTCCTGCGGCGACGGGCTTCTGCCTCAACAACGCGTCCGCTCACATTGCGTGGACACAGGTGCCCAAGCACCGTCACCTTGTTGGCTTCACTCGTGAAGCAAACCTCTACATTCATGTTAGTCTGATCACATTTCCTCATCATCTCAAATCACCCCTTCACCTATGCCATGCGGTCTGTATACGTGTGCGTGTGCGTGTGCGTGCGTGCGCGTGTGTCTTTGCGGCGCTGGCTCCCCCCCCCCCCCCCCCCCATCATCCAGCGTAGGATAGAATTACAACCAGATAAATAGCCACGAAATTGGTGGGGATCTTAGCCTCCCCGGTAGCCTGGTTGGTATGACATCGGACCGGTGTTCCGAAAGTCGTGGGTTCGCGTCTCAATTAAGGAGCAAAAGTTTCTCGAATTTCTTTCTTTCAAACTTTTTCATTAGTCTATTTAACATGAAAAAATGAACTCCTTCCCCTGAGCCTTCCTGGGCGTTTTTGACTGCTGCCATTTTCTTTTTATGTATACCGGAGCGACGTCTTAGCTGCACCTCATTTCGACCATATGGTGCTTGTGGCTGAAGATAGACGACTACTGTTAACTCCTTCGCTTGTAGGGCTCAGCGGCTACATGTGAGCATGTAATGTCCATGAATACATCACGAAAATATGAAAGCAAAATAATAAACGCATTCGCGCGTTCACACTTATTTGTTTGGTTTATGACTCTTCCTTTTTCCTCCGCAGGCGGACTGAAGGTACGCTGACATGTGTATTCTACCCAAGTTACCTGGCACATAGTGAAAGTTGCAATGATTTCGCATTCCCTTTGATGTTTCGAATATGCGATCACCTTGGTTCCCTACGACTGGGTCGTGCAAAAGAAATTTGCGCAATCAGGGGTGCTATTCCAGAAGGCCCGAGTTTCAACGAAACTCGGGCAAGGCGGAGCTGTGGTGATAATAATAAGCTCATGATAATATTTCGGGGCAGGGTTAAAATGTATTAAAAATGCGATTCATGCTATTTGCTGATTATGGAGGTGACGTAATCGGTCCAGGGCAGCGCGCACGAAGGATGCGCCACTAGGGCGTGGCGCATCTTTCAGTGCTTTGTCTCGCTCCACTGCTGCACTGGTGGATACTGAGGGCACGCCAATCCAATTGCTTCATTTTATTGTACTTTTACTTAATTATCTGTATTTCACTACAAAGTCCATTTTATTTTTTATTTCATGCGTTCATATGATCTTTTTGTTTGGAATTTTTCGTCCTAAAAGTTGTTTCTGCCGTTGGTGGCACACAGTGCAACAACGTGACTCTGGCCGACTGGCAAAAAAAGACAGCGGATGATGAAAGCGCACCACATTAAAAAGAGTTGCTGCTCTTATTACGTTATCGAAACTCTCCGATTTTCGACACAAAATTTCCTCGGTGCGGTCCAGTCTGCTTACGTGCTTTTAAGGCGAAACCCTGCATATTAGCAACTTCTTTTTTAATTTATTGTACTTGCGCCTTTTTCCTCACTTTCGTTTCTTTTTCTTTTGGCACGTATTACTTTAAACGGCTTCTTTTCTGCTATTACGTGTTTGCGTCAGTTTCTTCTCTTTCGTTTGTTCGTCTTAGTGTGCAAGCAGACTGGAACACGCCACAACCTCCCTAGAATCTGGTTCTGCGAGGGTGGTGTGCACCTGTCCTACTCTCGTGACATCACGTTCATGCTTCACGCTGCACGCACTATTCTACAACTGTTACTGTTCGAATCCACAGTGTTACGAATTTTGCGAACCGGGCACGTTAGTTCTTTAAAGGTCCAAATTCCCGGCCCATCCCCCAAGTGGCCATGTGTTACGAAGGAAGGAATAGCAACAAGAAAAACGACTTTTCAGGTTTGTTTGCTTTATTTAATTTTGCTCTTCACCGCTTTTGTTCGAAGAAGCTGTCCGCAGTCGTTTTTTTTTTTTTTTTTTCTCGTAGAGTTCAATCCCCTCGCAACCCTCTCTTCCTTCGCGCCCTTCCCACTCCCGCTTACCCTCCATCTGGCGTCACGCGGTTGATTTCAATCTTAGCTCTCCCCTTTACTCGCTTTCCATGCTCTGCTTCCTGCCGTACAGCGGTGGCGCTGAACAAAACCCGTTGAAATGTGCAAAGATCGCCTCTCATAGGCACGCGCCGTTCATTGTATTGTGGAGGGGATAAGGAAAAGATGCAACAGGCCATCAAGCTATCGGGGTATTCGCCGTACCAGCATCGACCATGTCGAAGAGGAAGGCAGGATTATGTCCAATCCTGACAAGGGGATATGCGCCAAAGACGTGCCAGGCGAAGAAGATGAACACCATAGGGTGCATGCGCGAGAAACGAGCTGGGTTATCTCAACGCTCGGACCTGCGTTCCTATCGGCTTCACCCCTGCGAATGCACCACCTAAACCGACTATCGGTGCGTCGACTGTCTTCTTGACAGCATATGTAATACGTACAAGCTGTCCTGTCAGTAACGTTTTCACAAGAAATGCGCGCTACGCAACCCCTCGAGGGAGACTGTCCGCCGCGCTGATGATAAACAAAACACACGGTCATGCAACGCTTCGTTCGAAACTGCTTTGCGAACAAACTATCGTTTGTTCGCAAACGATAGTTTGTTCGCAAGCGAACAAACGATGTTTGTTCGCAAGCGCACGCTCCGGCTGCAGACGGATAGACGTGCGGTAGGAACCTGCGGAAGCCATGTCCGCGAAACCACCTAAAAGAAAGGCGATATCTGCAAAACACGTCTCTACTGATTATTTTGCGCACACACCCGTTGGCAGTCGACTGGTGGCGGTCGATGGTGCGGTCGCCACCAACGCTTCTGTAAAAGCTGCCCGCCGCGTAAAACCGCAGCGCACACTACACTTGCTCCTCGACGGTCATGGAGCTAAAGCCGCCTCTAAGTCATCGCAAACGGGGGTCTGTCACCAAACGACTGCACAACCAATGCAAAGCACTTTTCGAGAGAAAGAAACGGGCTCGAAATTCCTATTTCGTTTAAAAGACCTGTCGGGGCAGAAATATGCGTGCTACTCTCAATAATATCCCCAGTGCACTTTCCTTTTCTTTCTTCCACCAAATCACCTCTCTCTCCCGGAGACCATAAATATAAACCACGCCGCAGCGGCGGCCACCACGGGAGTCCCGAGTTCAACTCGGCCGTGCAAAACCATGCCCGAGTTTCCTCCGAGTTCTAATGTCAGTCAAACACATCCAGCCCCTTCGGCGGCGCTGCGTAACAACTGAAGCCACACCCACCCATGGCGTCCGCTTTGTGGGGGCGTAGCGTTGTAGCCACTAAGTCGTCACTTGATGCCCCATAGCAGCGACAAGAACTTAGCACAAAACAAAAATGAAGTCCCCAGGCCACCGTCAGCTAACGGTAGGTCCGTTCGATTCGCCCTGCATGACGTTCACTAGTTCACGTCAGTTCAGAAAAAGTTCCGTGCTCATGCAGCGCCAGTTCAGCAGTGCAGACGTAGCGCGACGATCATAAACGAACGTCAAGGAGCAGAAGTCGTGCAAACCTTCTGCTTTTCGTCCGCTCTTGAATGTCGAGTCAACGCCGCGCGTTGATCGGCTGGTTCCTTTGGTGCCGTCGTAGCGGTGGTTGTGTGCGTGTTCCGGATTGCTGCGTGGAAAAAAAAAATTAACTGCGCCTTACTACCTACCGTCATGCAAGCCGCAATGGAGCTGGTGGACTCCGACAGCGAAGAGGAGGAGTTCGACGACCTAATTACGAATATTGCAATGAAGCTCGTGAGACTCGACAGGAACCGTGTGCCGCGATACTGCGAGGACGTTGTGACCCGTTATTTTGACTTCGAGTTCAAGCGTCTCTTTCGCCTCTCACGGAGCACGTTTGACGCTCTTGTGGTTTCTTTTAGACAATCGCCGTTTTTCCCGCACCCTATGGGAGGCCGCCCACAAATCAGCCCCCAAAAAACGTGCCTCCTCGTTCTCGGTTACCTTATACACAATGCAGCATGTATTCACTAGCCGACAGGTTTGACATTTCGGTGTATTTCGTACACGCCTGCATCGAAAGAGTGTTGGATTTTTTGAACAACATCAGCTCGTCGGTCATCGCTTGTCCGAATCGGCAGCAGCAAGAGCGCAACAAGGCTGGCTTCTTGGCGAAAGCTGGCGGCAAGGGACCACGTAACACGATCGGATGCGTGGACGGCTGTCACGACGAAATCAACAAACCTGACGTGTCACCGCAGTCGTATTACAACAGGAAGAAGTGGCCATCAGTGATTCTGCAAGGCATATATGATGACAGAAACAGGTTTATTGACGTCTTCATCGGTTTTCCGGGCTCGGCCCACGACGCCAGGGTGTTTCGGGAGAGCCCATTTTTCGAGGAGACCGCGACAGATGCTCCAATGGGTACCTTCTCGATGACTCTGCATACCCGCTGTTGCCTTACCTGATGACCCCATACCGCGACCATGGTGTAACACCATGACCGCGACCACGGGAATAGCTGTCGCGCGTGGAAAAAAAAGTTCAACAAGTTTCACTCGCAACAGCGTGTCGCCATCGAAAACACGTTTGGCTTGCTGAAGCAACGTTTCCGAATGTTATACTTAGTCGACGCTGGAAGCATTAAACAGTGCTGCCTAATAATAATGGCAGCATGTGCACTTCACAACATGTGTAGCGACGAGCGCGATTTTTTCGATGAACTAGAACAGCTGCCCGCACTCGAAGTGCGGAATGAGGAGGACAGTGATCTAGATTTTGACTGCAGCACTGCCAAGCAGTGTGAAAGAGTGCTGTTGCGACCGGGCGGGGGCACCCGATCCGAGCTCAGTGGCCTCCGACATACGAGTGGTAGCGTGTATGATGCGAGCGGCCAGCTGCTGTTGCAGCCGTGAAGAAGTCCAGAAGCCGTAGGCTAACGTAACTGTTTACTTCATAGCGAGAGGTGAGCCGAAGCCAAAGAACAATGCCCCGACGGGCGAGGTTACAATACAGGACTCGAGCAGAGCGACAACATCGATTCGCTGCTCTAACAGGAATGGTTAACAACGCTTGGGAGCTCTATTTATACCCGAAAGCGGTAACGGTCAAACGCCAACACGCTGGAACACGCACTACACTCTTTCCAGAGTTCGTAAGCTGTTCATAGCCTCGGGCACGTTGAGTCCGAGAGAGTGGAGAGAGGAGGACTTCGTTGCGATCACCGGGGCCTGCCTCTGTGTCCTTGAAGAGCGTGGAGACGAGCCGTGCAGGCAGCCGCCGAAGTTCAGCCGCCGTAGGCAGCCGCCGAATGCGCAGAGAGCGAAGCGTCTGACGAGGCTTTGTCCAACGCCTCCTAAAAAAAACTATGCCTGGAACGTGAGCCGCGAACTCGCTGCCCTACCCTCTGATTTTTCTCTCCCCCTTCGGTACGAAGGCGAGCGCCTCTGGCGGTCGCTCCTGTAAACAAGCCGGCCCGCGGCCGCCGGGGGCAGAGCCGCCCGTTCCGCGAGCAGACGACACCTTGCCGACCGCGCTTTGTCACCGCACAACACTCAAGCGGCTTCTTTATCGCTGTTGCGAGACAACAAATTGCGAAATAAAATGAATTCCACTTTCTTGAAACTCATTTTAGGTAAACGAAAGAGTATATCAAGACGTAGGCCTGGCACAGGCCAAAATAGGCACGGTCAAAGTGCCTTAATTCGGTTCGCCGAGCGATGACCAACCACAACGAGACGGAACACACACCGAGGCGCGAGCACTCGACGGACCGCACCTCGGCAGACGCCCGATGTGGTTCAGCACGAAAGATTGAATGACCGAGTACAGCGAAATAACGAAGGCTTTCTGCTTGGCTCGCAGAACTCTCCCGCTCCCATGCCCGAGGTTGAGTCGAGAACAAGACGTTTTATTTAGACAGCTGCAGACCGGCTCGCTACCCAGCCCGTTACTGATACATCGCATGTACCCTGAGACGCAACCGACCGACAAGTGCAAAGGCTGCCGATGAGAGACGGCGAGCTTCATGCACATCCTGGGTTATTGCACCAAACACCCGGAAGAAGCCTAGTCAGGAAGGATCCCACCGCGACTAGAAGCAGCCGCAGGGAGCGAAAACCCGGAATATTAGCACTGGGCCGTCCAGCAGGTCATCGAGGCGCTAGCACCTACGGCAGGGGCCCGGCGGACCGGCAACGGCGAGCGGCCGGACCCAGTCCGCGCGGCAGGCACCCCGAAGATGACCCCGAAGTAGGAGCACGCGAGCGCTCACTGTGTTGCGTGTTCCCATGCACGCACAAAATCTCCCAGGAAAAAAAAAGATACCACATCTGTGGCTGGATGACTACATCACGCTGGTCACCTTACGGGTATTTTTTTGAGGCTGGCCAGTTTGTTTCAGTGCAAAATTTTGCTGCAGAGTTGCAGGTAGGTTTCAGCGCGGCGTCGGCTTCGCTGAAATCTGCGCCGACGAAAGCTCGCGGGCTCGCGGTCTCCGCCGGCGGACAGCGCGGAGGCCGGCTGCTCCCGGCTACTCCATTGGCTGCTCCGGTAATGTCACGTGACCAAGCGGTACGAAGGCGAGCGCTCTCGCACGGCGCCTGGTCACAACACGCGGCAGGGAGCTCTCCATGGGAAAAAGAGCGACGTTCCAGGCATAGTTTTTTAGGAGGCGTTGCTTTGTCGCAACTTGTTGCCGACATGATTGCGCCTGTTTTCGAAGGCGCACGAGTGGCTTCGCCGCACAGCCGAGGAGTGATGCGGGGAAGTACTGCGGCGCTGGCCCATTCGTAACAGCTTCTCCGCCGGGGGTCCGAGATCCCGATGGATAAGGGTCTGCAACCGTTGTCCGGAGGGATGCTGTCGAAGTGAAGTGTTCGGCAGACGCTTGACTCCAGGCCTTGTCTGTACGACACCGTGCTGGAGCTTCACCGGGCGGGTCACTGGACGAGTAGTGGCTCCCCATGAACGTCTCTGGCTTGGTCAGGAAAGCAACAGAACAACACAGGAAGACACAACCGCATCGCCGGCAAGTGCGAAGACAAATCCACGCTGAAGATCTACCAGGCTTTTAGTTGCGAAAAGTACGCGAATAACTAACTACTCTAGTTATATTTTTGCCCAGCAGTACTTTAGACAAGTGACAAACCCGAAAGGTGACATTTCGCTTGATTGGAAATGTCCCACACAAAAAAAATTGCAATCATAAAGGGCGAAACCTGTTCCAGGAAAAGCAATGAAATTGAGAAAGTCAGGCGTCTACAAGCCACTTCTCGCGCTGAGACCTGCGATTCGAGCTCTCATCATCGCTCTGAGTTTTCCCCTTCTTGTATCGCATGTTAGGTGCACCCGTTCTCTGAACGCTGCTGCGACCGCGTGAGAGGACACCGGCCGTTCGCTTCGACAACAGTCGAGCGCGCGGAGGAGCGAACGAGATTTTCCAACGTTCATACGTTAGGCGCGCACTCCTTGGAGGCGGCGTTCCCTCGGCGCGATGCGAGCTCACGGCTTTGCCCCTTGGCGTGCCCGCACTGAAACACGCACCGCAAGTACGCGCAGAGGTTTCCCCTCTATCCTTCTTTCTCGCCTTTTCACCAACGCGTTCGGCAAGCGAACATCGGAACGTGTTTACGTTCTCTCCTCTAGGCTGATCGGTTCCCGACTTCGGCTCAGCCGCAGTCGACACCGCAACCTCAACTAGCTCCGCCGATGTTGGCCTATCATCGGGAGCATCAGCCTGGAGTGAAAAGGGCACGACGTGCTCATTAGGCACCTGGTAGCTTTGAGCAGTCACTACCTCGTTGTCCCTAGCGCTTTCGGCGACAGCTTCAGCAAGCGAACACCGAAGGGTGTTTTCGTTCTGTTTTGCGGCTGTCAAGGCTACGCTAGATCCAAGCTGCCCTGTCTCAACAGACGGCTCAGCCGCCCGCGACACCTGAATCTCTACGAGCTCGGCTGGCTGTTGCTCGAGGTTCGCGAGCCTTCGAGCGCGTCAGCGCGAACACTATCCCTTCCCCGAAAACGAGTCCCCTTTCGCGCAGCAGCTGATCGGACCTGTTCGAGAAAAGATACGGATACTGTGCCGGAAGGCTGGCAGAGACAGCGGCCTCGGTTTCGAGCTTTCCGAAGGGACCATCGATGGTTATCCTGGCGATCGGAAGACACACGCTTTGCGCTTCTACGGCCTGCTTTATCCACGCGCGATCGCCCGTGAATTGGTGCGGTTCGACGTAGGACGGGTGGACCACGTCCATTGTTGCCGCGGAATCGCGAAGCACTCGGCACGGTTTGCCGTTAACTGCAAGCTCGCGTACGTAGGGCTCTAAAAGTTGTCTGCTCTCCTCATCCTGGTGTACTATGTGAAAGACAAGCTTGCCCTTTTTGCAACTAACTGCGAAATGCCCTGTCTCGCCACAATTGTAGCACGCGGACTGCTTGCGCGCTTCGAAAGCCTTTTTTCGGCGCTGTGCCTCTGCGTTTGCGCTCTTTTCGTTTTCCGAGCCCGTTTCATTATTCGCGGATTCGGTCACTTTTGCTCCGCTCTTTTCGTAGGGAGCTCTGCCTTTCGGCCCTAACTTATCAGGCCTCGGCCTGAACTCTTTTTGGCCGTCTTTCGGCCCCTGCGCACCTCGACGTGCGATGAACTCGTCGGCTAGTTGAGCTGCCTTATCCACAGTATTTACCCCTGGCCTATCTTGCACCCAGAGTCTCAGGTTTTCAGGTAGACGGCGGTAAAACTGCTCAAGACCGAAGCACTCAACTACCTTGTCGTGCTCTCCGAAGGCCTTTGCCTCTTTGAGCCACTCTTCCAGGTTTGCCCTCAGCTTGTAGGCGAACTCAGAGTACGACTCGCCCCTGGCTTTCTCGGCTTCACGGAACTTCTGGCGAAACGCCTCTGCTGACAGCCTGTACTTACGCAGGAGGCTAGACTTGACTTTCTCATAGTCCTCCGCCTCCTCCTTTGGCAAGCGGGCCATCACGTCGGATGCCTCACCTGGCAAAAGCGTAAGCAGCTTTTGCGGCCATGAGTCTCGGCTAAACTGGGCCCTCTCACACGTACGCTCGAAGTTGACCAAAAAAAGACCGATGTCTTCTCCTACCTTGTAGGGTCGCATTAGGTCACACATTCGCAGCGTAGGCCGCTCAGTCGCCGCAGACTGCACGCTTGGCGCGCTGCTGTCACTCTCACGCCTAGGTCGAGACGCCTGGACGTCTAGACGCTTCATTTCTAGCTCATGCTGTCGCTCCTGTTCTCGCCTTCTATCCTCGCGTTCCTCTTTCCGCTTTCTTTCCTCGCGTTCCTGTTCTTGTTCTTGTTTCTGCCTTTCGAGCTCCTGTTCTCGCTTTTTCTCCTCGCGTTCCTCTTTCCGCTTTCTTTCCTCGCGTTCCTCACGCTGGCGCTCAGCCTCTGCAGCCTGACGTTTAGCCTCTGCCTCGGCGGCCTGACGGTTAGCCTCTGCCTCGGCGGCCTGACGTTTAGCGGTCTCCCTGCCATTGATGGTCTCAATGCAATCAGACAGCTCGTCATCGTCAGCGCCAACAGCGAGTATAGCCTGTATCAGCTCTGGCTTTCTCAGTGCGTCCGTAACATCCAAGCGCAACTCTTTTGCAAGCTCCAACAACTGCGGTTTTTTCAACGCTTTCAAATTCATGGCCGGTCTAGAGTACTGCTTTCCCACTGCTCCAAAATTGTTTTGCGCGAATAACCCACGCGACGAAAACACACGCCCTACCAGCTATCCTCAGAAGCCTGGTAAAACTCAGTGAAGAAAAGTCCCGCACTCACCCTTGACCGCCGTGAATTCTGCGAAGTCCGAAGCCGCCTTGACGTCCGTTGTGTTGGGTCTCGCACCGCTGGCTTCAGGTGTTACGAAGTTGCCATCCGACCGCTGCCAACCAGTTGTTGCGACCGTGAAGGCCGACTGCAGCCGGGAAGACGTCCAGAGCCGACAGGCGAACGTAAACGTTTACTTCATAGCGAGAGGTGAGCCGAAGCCAAAGAACAATGCCCCGACGGGCGAGGTTACAATACAGGACTCGAGCAGAGCGACAACATCGATTCGCTGCTCTAACAGGAATGGTTAACAACGCTTGGGAGCTCTATTTATACCCGAAAGCGGTAACGGTCAAACGCCAACACGCTGGAACACGCACTACACTCTTTCCAGAGTTCGTAAGCTGTTCATAGCCTCGGGCACGTTGAGTCCGAGAGAGTGGAGAGAGGAGGACTCCGTTGCGATCACCGGGGCCTGCCTCTGTGCAACGCCTCCTAGAGGCGTTGCTCTGTGTCCTTGAAGAGCGTGGAGAGGTGGAGACGAGCCGTGCAGGCAGCCGCCGAAGTTCAGCCGCCGTAGGCAGCCGCCGAATGCGCAGAGAGCGAAGCGTCTGACGAGGCTTTGTCGCAACTTGTTGCCGACATGATTGCGCCTGTTTTCGAAGGCGCACGAGTGGCTTCGCCGCACAGCCGAGGAGTGATGCGGGGAAGTACTGCGGCGCTGGCCCATTCGTAACAGTGCGCAAGGCCATCGCCCAAAAGCAGTGCTGAGTGCATGCTAGTTTGTGTGCAACACATTTTGCAACTGCCTATTGGATACACGTTAATTTATGTTATACCCCGGCTACACTAGGGTCCGAATGTCATTTGAACCCAATGTCATTTGACTCAAATGGCTTGCTTCGAATGCCATTCAGAATCTTCCATGCTACACTACAATTTCGATGGCATTTGAAAGCTTTCACAATTGCTCGCCGTGCTGTAGTGGCACTGTTGTCGCCCCGTTCCGTTTTCGTACAATAATAGAACAATCAAATTTTGGAGCAGTCTAAGGCAGTAAAATGATATCAAATTAGAAGAGACACCAGTTTTGACTCTAATGTGGTGGCTGTTTGCGTAGTTTTGTATATTTTTTTTTAACTGACCCCCTGGTCTCAAGAGTATAAAAAATTAAATATCTTGATTTCGTATTTTAAGTAATTGAAAAGTGAACAAAGTTCCACAAACAAAACATTTTGTTTGTTTTAGGTACAGAAGCATTATATTTTTTATTGCCGGTCGAAGACGCTGCGTGCGAGAGTGCTAGAAATGGCATTCGAAATCCCAAATGTCTCTCTCGGTGCTCATTTGGCTCGAATGTCATTTGAGCCGAATGGCATTTCAAAACCTTGTGTAGCAGCACACCTTGGCATTTGAGTCAAATGACATTTGGTTCAAATGACATTCGGACGCTAGTGTAGCAGGGGTATTAAACAATGAATGCATGTTTTCGTAGTGTACTATTGATAAAAAGTCATAAAGTGTTTTCATGATTCAGCTTGGTGTTTATTCACTCTGCCCCTCTATTGCCAGTACAAGGCGCTCAAGTACAGCCATTTTTCGCTCAAAGCGTACAGCCCGCTCTTCCTTACACTCCTGCAATGTGTTGAGCAGGGCCTGCACTGGAGTGCTCTCCTTGCGTTTTTTTCTTGTGCGCTGAGGCTGTGGCTGATCATGGCCAAGTGCTGCTTCAGGTGCTGGGCTGGGCTGGAGTGACAACTCCGTGTATTGCTGCTGCCCGCAGCCGATGTCTGTGTCACCAGACGTGCTGGAAGAAATGAATGGCTGTTATATGAATTGGTCTCCGCTGGCATCCGCGAATGCGACAGTAACAACATTTCCATCGGTACAAAGAACAAAACAGCTATTCTGTAAACAACACACTGTGCTTGTCACCACAAAAGTAAAAATCGACCAGTTCGCATGCGTAGCCGTTCCCCTGTCGAACTCGCTCGCCGTTCACGTCTACAACTGGAATGACACTAGTCTCCTCGCCGTTCACGTCGACGACTCGGTTGACACAAGTCTTCTCGCCGTCTATTACTCGCAATCCGTCGTCTGCTTCCATGGCGGGCGTCTTGCTTGCACGGCCTGCACGACTTCGGCACTGAGCGATGGGGAAGTGCGCAGCTTTCGCGAACGTTTGCTGAACTAGACCTGCACGACGTCTGCACCTTTTGAAACGAACGGCGTCGTGCAGAGGGCGCCATGTTGCACCGCTGAAACGAATGGCGGAGTGCAGCGCCGCGTGAACCAGTTCAGGTAGCGCAGGCGAATCGAACGGAGGGTGTCACAGTCGCGAGGGTGTTCGGTCCGAACTGGAGTTCACTATTGTACAAGCCGACAGGAGAGGCAAAAACGACACGATTTTCCCATAGGAGCCTTCTTCATACACCGTGAAAACATAGTCGATGACTAACGACACAACTTCAACGCCTAAAACGCACTCGCCAATGGACCTCTCCCTGTATGTAAACACCGTGACGTCACGAAGCGCACGTGCGCGACGGGTGGCGCCTGCTGGCGGCCGCGAAATGCGGCGTCGGTTGGCAGAACGCGCCTGCGCCGACGGCCCGGCCTGGCCGCGCGGCGCCTGGAAGGAACGCTGTGGCGTTGGTTCGGCCCGTCGCAGGCCGCCTACATTGCGGGTGGTGGGTCTAGCCATCCTAGCTGGGGCCGTCGCACCTCCACGTAGCCTTCTGCACCTACAGCCTCCGCAACACTTTCGTGTACCGTACGGTCAACTGACGACTGACGCTTCCGGATAATCAGTGCGCGACAGAACAGCCTAAACGAGTCATTCTGAAGGTTGGTGCTGTTGTTACGCGTTTTTCCAAGAATGTGTTTTTAAGATGCTTTGTGTCCGGACGCATACCAATGAAAGCTCATTCATGGTTGTTTTCGAGGATCGCACAGTGCCTCAGGCAGCGTAAACGGTCCCTGTTCTTCGTCTCTTTGCGTCACCCGGAGGCAGGGGCGTACGCACGATTTCATGTCGAGGGGAGAAAGGAAAGGTAAGTCATCGAAGGATTAGAAAGTAAAATAAGCAGCAATGGAACAAAAATATAAAGAGCAAAAGCCAAAAACTATTCCAATAAAAATATCGCGATGATGTTGTGCTCTAAGCAAGTGACCGATTATTTTGTTACCTTTTCCCCAGTGAATTCACGAAAAGTTTCATCGTCATTGAGAGTAACGTAGCAGCCACAGATGGTGAGTGCGTTATAGCTTGCGACAGTGGCACTGAAATAATTACCCGTATTCATTATTTCTTGATGGTTCAAGTTCGGGTTCTTGCACGCCCGCTGCATACGCCAGCGGCGGGGGGCCGCAACAGAAGAATACATCCCCTGAGTCCGTTCGCTTAGGGCAAACAGATTTTTCGAGTTTTTTCGAGATGCGTGAGCGGCCCATCTCGCGGCGCAAGCGCGATGCTACATGTGAGCACGGCAAGCAACTCTGTTTGGCCGCATCCTCAAGGCATAATATCATTGATCAAAGTAAAAATGTATTGCACTTGCAAGCAATAAATTTCGTTCGTCTTGAACAGATCCGCCCATACGACCAAACTTGTCGTGGTCGATCTGGCGCCAGCAGGCGGCTATCGCGGATCGCTCGACGAAACATTTATTTGGCGTCGCCTAAGCAGGTTACGCACTCGTTGTCTTTTTAATACAGTACTCTGCCTGGTCAAAACATGGCAATATTTCGCAACAAGAAAATCCCCCGTCCCCTCCCTTGCACTATTTCACTAGACAAATTTCTGCTGGTGCTACGTGATAGCAGATGGTTGAAAAACAGCATCGTTTTATGGCACTAATCAGCATGGACTGCCAGTATCGACGGTATGATTGTGCTTTGAAGAACAGCAGAAGTTCGAGAATGGGAAATGTCATGAGTAAGAGCAGACCATGTCGCTGCTTTGGCTGCCAGCCTCTTCGGCGCATTGCGCGCATCCAAAATACCCACCGAATTTACCTCTTTGGTGACGCGGAAGTGTCTGATGCCCCTGATTTTGCTCGCATGATTTGTGTAGCCGAGAGCACAGCAGCCCACCGGCATCAGAAAAGTCAACACATAAACAGAAACTCCACTTTGCGCGCGTCCAATGCAGCCTCACTGCATACGCGCCGCGCGCCGACCCGAATGTTTTGCCAACCACCCTTCCCGGCCACGCCCACCACGTGCGCTCGCCGTGACGTCACGGCCGCCGCGTGACGTACCCCCAGGAGAGGTCCATTCTATACACGCTCTTCGATGGCCTACCCTACTTCTTCGCTTCCTCCAATCCCAACAACTTCCCCTCCTTGGGCCACGTTCCCTCGTATCCGCGCAGAACCCCTGCCTAAGAATATGAACCCCTCCAGGCATGCCACCCTCCGCTTTCTACGCTGTAAAGCCCTCACCAAACGTGTCTCCTTTCTAGAAAAGCAAGGATCAGCGGTATATTTTACAGACGCCAGTCATTTTCCCTTTACGCAAATAGGAACCGCAGCCTTTTTACGCCACTCGTCGTTGGTTTCCGCACAAACGCCTTTTTTCTGCCCGCCAGATGCCACCTCCCTAGAAGAGCACTCCATCGCTCTTGCAATAGAGCATGTTGCTCTCACAACCTCCACCGAACACCCCACTTATATCTTCACAGATTCGCAATCCGCCATCCGAAATTATTTACGCTATACCGTCAACCCCCTTTCTTCTAACTTAGTGACTGACACTCTCAACAGACATCCTTCTCACCTCTTTGTCCTGGTATGGGTACCTAGCCACGCTAACATGGACGGCAACGCAAGAGTAAACGCGCTTTCCCGAGATCTATCCCCGGGTCCGTCTATGCTCTGGCCAACCTCATACCATCCTCCTTCCACTCGTCTTCATGATCGTGAGGCCCGTAAATTCACTTTACTTTCATATCGCCTCGCCCGCCAAGCCTACCCTTCTCCAGACCCGCGCCTCACTCGCGCCCAAACCGTTCTTCTCCGCCAGGCTCATACCCGCTCCCTCCCATCTCACCACATTCTACATCGCATTCGCAAGTGCTCCGGTCCCCCAACCTGCCCTTCTTGCGGCACATACCCCTCTATTCCCCACTCCTACTGGGACTGCCACCCCCCGAAGCGTCCCCCCTCCCTCTCCCGCATCACCTCGTGGGACACTTGACTGGCTCCCCCGCCCGGAACAGATGTTCGGGCCACCCAGGAGGCTCTCTGCCTTCATATCCAGAAGATCTCCAAGGACATTCTGGACTACTATGAAGACAGTGACGCCTCAGGATCCGTCGTTTAGCTGACCTGGACTTAGGTCGGTGACTGGGCAATAAATGTTTTCTCTCTCTCTCAGTCGCGTTTGAGTTGTGTTGAGCGCCTTCGTAGCAGTTTTGGCTACCTGTGTGCTGCAGCAAAGTTCGCAAAATTACCGGTCCGCCGGAAGAGTTGAGTAGCGCCCACTTAAAAACGTCAGGTGAGATTCTGCTCATTTAGTAAACACAGTTTGCATATTTTTGCATGACGAAAATAACCCCCGAAGAATATGACTTTTACTATTTGTGCGGGAAAGGGGGGGGGGGAAGAGGAAGCAAGGGTGCAAGCTTTGCATTTGTTTGTCATCTTTCAAATTGACTTTGTGTTGGCCTCGTTAGCATAGGTCGGCGTACTCACTCGTGAGTACACTCATTTGTACTCATTTGTACTCAAACTCACGAGTGAGTACGATGATGAGTGATCACACACCCAGAAAAAAACAGTGAGTACGATGACGAGTGAGTACAGGGGTCAGTCCACTACTCGTGAGTACAGTACTCATGAGTACACTACTCATGAGTATGAGTACTCATGAGTACAGTATTCATGAGTATGAGTACTCATGAGTTTGAGTACTAATGAGTATGAGTACTCATGAGTACACAGTACTCATGAGTACATGAATACACAGTACTCATGAGCATACAGTACTCATGAGTACACATCACTCATGAGTACAATACTCATGAATGCTGTGTGCTCATGAGTACTGTGTATTCATGAGTATATGCATTCCTGAGTACAGTAGTGCAAACAAGTTTTATCACGAGCTCGAGTCCGGACGCGCGTGTACGAGTCGCAAACATTTAACGGTGCCGCTGTGCAGCTTAACTGTCAAGTATGGTAAAATTAGACAACGAAAATTGCACCTCCCTCCTTTCCCCGGTCCCTGTTTGGCGCTGTAAACGTTTTTCGGTGGTCGCTCGCAAAAGGGTCACGGTGAAGAGGGGAAAAGGAGGGGGTGAGGGCCCGGTGGGAAACGCGGCCGCAGTTGCTCTTCTTTGATGGGACTTGTTGACTGCCGCAGTTATTTCTGTTGACGCGGCCTGTGAACGCGTGGCGGCTTCATTGCGCTTGCTCCCTTCCAATTGTTTTAGGGGAGGGGCGGTGGAGGCTGCTAACAACGCACGAACTAGGCGTACTGAAGTCCCTCTTTTTCGGTCTTCAGAAGTTTCCGTAGACGCATGTCACGCTGTGTAGTCGTTTCGTGAGCCGAACCGCTCATTTCAACAGTCGCAGTTAATTTACGTAAGTCGCGTCAAACCGACTGCGTGGTTTGTAACGTTCGCTGTGCGTATTCAAGCGACAGTTTGGCTGAAGTACGTGCCCCCATATGGTTTTATTAGGTTCCCGTTTTGAAATATTTTGCTCAGGTTCGCTAGTAATATGGGCTCGTGTAGTGCCATTTACAAGTCAGCATATAGCCCCACCATGCACTACGGCGTGCAGGCGCGGCGGTGGAATTTGCCCCAGCAATGGAAATAAAATATCCGAGTACACCTAAGCACGTTTGCGAGTTGTGAATCGGACATCATAATATCCAGTTCAACGCGTGCGGTGCCTTATTTAGCCTCGCATATTTTGTCGAAGAGCTCTGTCATCTTGCCGCTGGAGGAGCGTTTTGCTTTACTTTCGAGTGGCAACCCGATTCGCCGCTTCTCGTTTATGCCACCGTGTAATGAGGGCGCTGACGATGATGGTGAATTTCGGTGGTTGTTATTCCCCTACCTTCACTACTGTTTACAGGCGGGGCGACCACCCCTCGTTAGCAACTATACCGCCGAGTTTGAGCTCGCACTGTGAGAGGCCTCGTGAAGGAATTGTTTTGAATTGATGAACGCCAACGCCAGACGCCGAGATTGTCGCTTAAGCTCGCATCTTGGAACGTCTCGTAAAACATGTGGATTGCACATAACGACGTCACCGCACTTTTTGATCGATCGCTGTCAGCTTCATCCGCGTTGCTCGAGATAAGAGCTGCAGATTTCCACTGTGCAACCAACCCACCAACACGGCAATACAGTGACGTCAGTGCAAGCTATCACGCCTCCGAAAAACGCGTCTACAAACTTTGTTCTCGAGTTCACAAAGCACGGCAGAGCAGTTCTACGCTGCTGTAACGGCTGGCAAGTACCGGCAGCAACTGGGTTCCCTGCGGCCCTCGACTGTGACCGATACCCTCTCCACGCCCCCCCCCCCCCCCCCCCCCCGAACACACACACACACACTGTTGCGACTGGGCCATTCTAGCTCAGTCACCACTGTTCGAGTCACTTCACTTTATTTCCTTAAAGACCCCACAGGGGGGTGTTACATAAGGGGCGCGTTATACAACATAGTTACAAAAGCCACAGGTTAACAATACAGATGCATAGATGTTGCGACGTTGCCCTGCTCAGTCCGCCATCGACGCGGCGCAAGGAGAGCGATGAAGTTGTCGAGCCGACGGTGATTTTAAGCTGCATTCGTATACAGTATATACAAAGGTAGCAAGAGCGTTACATGGCTCGCACAAAGGCACTTCTCAACTCAGTGCCTCCGATGAAATGCCGCCGCACAGCCGCTGCTTCAGGGCTGGTTTTATACCCCCGGGGTTCCGCCGCAGCCGCGTGCAGTTCGAATCTTTCCAATCAGGACTATCACTGGCCGCAGTTTGAATCTGGCGATTGCAGGCGAAGTGATTGCGTCAGCCGAGCCACGAATGGGAAAGGGGAGGCGACTCAGCGGCGCCGTCTCCAGAGTCTACTCGTCGCTGCGTGTCTTTTGCGGGCCGGTCGTCCCAAGCATGATTTGGTGCGGCCGTCTCGATGGGAAGAGGAGAGTAGACTCGGCGGCGCCGTGTGCCGCCAGTTGCGGCACGTCTGCCGCGGGCTGGCTGACCGAGGCGCGAATCGGGCCCACCGTCGGCGCGTCCGCCAGGTGCAGCAAATTTGTGTCGGACGCTCTGGTTAACCACACACACACGCATAGAAAAATTAGTAAGATCAGACCCGTGTGGGTTTTGGCCTAGCTGTTAACGGAAATAGACACAACGACGCGTACTGCCCGTCCTGTCCCTTTTTCGCGGCGGGACCTCCCTCTTTGGCTTTTCGCGCGCTAGCCGGTTTTCGTCTTTCTGTTTATCTCTTACTTTGCGGGCTGGCGGCGGTTGTGAGGGGTACGGTTGCGCAATGTTCGCAGAATTCGGAACAGCGGCGGCAGCGTCTCTTTCCAGCTGGTTTTAAAGACGATAGCCTTTCTTTGGCCACTTGAGCGCGACAATGTTGGCCTGTCAGTCTGTCTGTCTGTGTCCGTCATAAAGATAATTCATTATTGCAACTTAATATCACGCCCCGCTGTACACATGGGAGCTACTGGGGTCGCCGTTAAGTAGCTTCATGTACATAATGCGCCCTCTCTACAACTGGCCAACTGCCCCGCGATTCAGCCGCGATTCAGCCCGCGATTCAAAACGCGAGTGCGTACGTCCCGTTTCGCTCTCTCCCGTGTACGTGCCTTCGCGCAGTGGGAAGCCCTACGACAATGCACCGTGTAAGACGTTTTCTTCTCGGGCTCCTCTGTCCTGATTTATATGTAATCTCAGTATTTCTAAGTAGTTAAACATTTTATTTTTTTTCTGTTTAGCCTTTCATTCGAGCCACGACCTAGCTAAGATGTTGCAGTCGACAGGATCATGATTTAAGTCCACGGGAGGACGAACGGACGAACAACCTGGACGGACCGCACCACGACTACGAGAGTGCAGCACGCAGACATGGGGCACCGACGCACTCCACGCCAGCGGTGGTCGACACAGTGCTGACTTAAACGGAACGCTACGTCCTATGCTCTACGAAGAAACAGCAGTTCATGAGCGCACTACGATTACGAGGGCTACCCTGCTCTGGCCGTAAGGACGACATCATCTTGCGTCTTCTAGAGGACAACGAAGAACGTCGCCATCTCTCCAAACGAACGAATGTGCCAACGCTACTTCAGGCTGCCTCCGACAACAAACGGCAGAGGACCCTGCAAGCGGCACTGTTTGAGAGCAGAAGGCTGCGTGATGAACGAGAAAGTTTTCTGAGACAACTGGCGAGAGTCGGCCGCACGATTTCCACGGTGCCTGGACTGCACGAGATCCGAGCACAGGCAGAATGCACGACGGCACGCACATGAACGAGACGACGCATGCAAAATTGTGATTGCGTGCTCACCGGACCTTTCCCAGGTAATCGCCACGATTACGGAGACGCATCGAAGGTCAGTGCATTTCTGGCGAGATCACGAACACACGTTGCTCTGCT
Organism: Haemaphysalis longicornis; assembly: GCF_048455015.1. Taxonomy (NCBI): domain Eukaryota; kingdom Metazoa; phylum Arthropoda; class Arachnida; order Ixodida; family Ixodidae; genus Haemaphysalis; species Haemaphysalis longicornis. The sequence goes on along the minus strand of NW_027526203.1, from coordinate 224,713,727 downwards.
ACATCGCCCACGCGCAGGTCATTCCAGCAACGAGCAACGAGACGCGCAACGTACGCAGCGCGCACGAGCCAGAAGGCACCACGTTCCTGGCACCCGCTCTTCCGCTACAGACGTACACGAACGGAACGCTGAGAGCACGGAACGCAACGGAGCCGGTACGTACATTTTCCGCACGTACTGCCCGGGCGCGGGTCCACGCAACCAACGACATCGCATCCGGATTGGTGGATATGGCCACGACAAGCGAGCAAGACGCACGGCGCCCGAAATGCACCACACGTGGCGAACGACCGCACCCCTATTATAGGGGAGTTTCCTAGATAAAACGAGACGCACAGCGCACGAAACGCACCAGAAGTGACGAACGACATCCAACTTGAACCAGTGGAGCTGACCACGGAGAACGAAATGCACAACGCACGGAACGCCACCAAGCCGCAGCACACACGGAGGAAACTACTGTTCGCGACATCCTGCGCTCCGGAGCCACTGCAGGTGCTATCCGGACTTGGCCAGCGAATGTTACAACCGCAGGAATCACCTGGCCACAAGCAACAAAAGACCCAGCGCACGCGGTTCAACCCTACCGGAAAGTACGAGCTCTCCGACACCCGCTGCTCCCGCCCGAGTCCTGCGGACGAACGACATGACACTCGTGCAAGTAGGTCCGTCAACGAGCAACGACACGGCCAGCGCATGCGGCATGTCCGAGCCAGAATTAACAAGATCACCGGCACCCGCGCTCCGATCGAGACTCACACGACAAACACCATTTCGTACAAGAGGACGCAACCGCGAGCAAGCGGACTCGCGATAAACGGATCCTGCTTGTATGGGAGAGATAGCGATTATAGCATTCTCGAAACAACGGGCAAAAGACGAGGTCTTGAGCGACGACACGGACACGGCAAGAACGGCAACGAATGAACCCGATCCAGACGAAGCATCGAATGCCCTGACGATGAAGTCACGCTTGCGACGCGGAGGAATGTGGGACCGAACGGACGGCACGAACTACGCCCGCTTCCCCACCCCAACGGTTTCACTTCCGAAACAACCACGGCGACTGCGAACACGGAGCCGCAACGACTTTGACCAATCAGCCATGCCACCCTACGAAAACGCCCCGCTACCGCACACTAAACGAAAAGCCAAACGGCTCCCGCACCATACGCAACGCACGCGTCAATTCAAGCAACGTCCTCAACGCGCGGAACTATGCCATTTCTACAGCGCAGCTCGCCACCGGACAAACCAGACGTCTACGCCCCCACATGCATCAAGCACACGACGAGCTACATGAACACAATTGCCGACGGAAGCGGCGCAACCAACGCGACGCCGTAAACACTGTCAAGTTCGGGTCTGACGAAGTGAATCCCACGGCACACACACAATAAAATCAAGCAGATTTGAAATTCACCGAACCTCAACGAGACGAACACCCTCTTAACGAAGTTTCTAGTATCTGGAACAACAAAAAACAAACGCCAGCATCGAGCATCTGTGAACAAGCGGACAGTGACCTGGATACGAACGGACATCAATCTACGCGAACGCTTCATTGTGCCTGGGGGCCGGCGCATTTCGGATTCAGAGCACGATTAGGATACGTATCAGCGCGCCCGGAAACGAAAACGGACGACAAAAGCTGCCACCCGAAGACACGCAAAAAAACGCAGTTTACGGCCACGGCCACACCGACAAGCCCCGAGCTCCCCTGAGCCCGACCCAGCCTGAGAACAAGACGAGACGCCAGGCGCAACGCGAGTGCTTACGTTCCGTTTTGCTTTCTCACATGTACAGTGTACTTGCCTTCGCACAGTAAGTCGCCCAACGACAGTGCACCGCGTCAGGCGTTTTCTTCCTCTGTCCTGATTTATATGTAACCTGTGTTTTTCTAATCAATAAACAATTTATTTTTTCTGCTTAGTCTTTCATTCGAGCTACGACCTAGCTAACAGTGCAGATAAGTTGATTATTCATGAGTAATACGAATTGAGTACTCATGAGTGCAGAATGAGTAGTACTCATAAGTGCGGAATGAGTAGTACTCATGAGTGCAGAATGAGTAGTACTCGCGAGTGCAGAATGAGTAGTACTCATGAGTAGTACTCATGAGTAGTAGTACTCATTGAGTACTCATGAGTACAGAGTGAGTACTCATGAGTACAGATTCAGTACTCATGAGTACAGATTGAGTACGAATACTCGTGAGGACAAATGAGTTTGAGTACAAGTGAGTACGATTACAAATGAGTATTTGATGAGTGAGTACGAGTGATTTTGTGAACAGACGAACTTTTTGAGTCTGAGTTTGATTGAGTACAGCGTAAATAAAAAAAATGTGATTGAGTTTGAGTGAGTTCTTTCTGTTTTGCCGACCTATGCTCGTTAGTCACATTGCAGCTCCGGTCATCCCGACGCACCAAAGCGACTTTTCAACTTGCGCGAACACACACACAGGTATATGTATGTATGTATGTATGTATGTATGTATGTATGTATGTATGTATGTATGTATGTATGTATGTATGTATGTATGTATGTATGTATGTATGTATGTATGTATGTATGACCATAGTCGGTCTTGCGCCAATAAAACCCAACTATCATCATCATGTATGTATGTATGTATGTATGTATGTATGTATGTATGTATGTATGTATGTATGTATGTATGTATGTATGCATGTATGTATGTATGTATGTATGTATGTATGTATGTATGTATGTATGTATGTATGTAATAGTACGTATTTATGTAATGTAATATGTATCTATGTATGTATTATTACGATATGGGTTAACTCTCTTTGGTCATGCCTCACAATACCGGCTAAACATATTAAACCGTATAATAAAAAGGAATATCTCGCAGCATTTCGTATGGAGCACTCCTTCAAGGAGAGGACAAATATTTAATAATGCATCAACTAGAAATGCTGTTTGTCGACAAACAGTTCGCCTTTGATGCGCTTTGCAAACATTATTTTTCCAAATACCTTTAAAGTGGACAACAACAAACAAAGACCTTTGCGCCGTACTGAAAAGATATGTAATTCCTCGCGTTTTTACCAATTATGGGAAAAGAACACGATCCTACTACGTACCTTCTCTTTTTAATAAACTTGAAGTAGACGCTGCCCTTCATAGTTTTAAAAAATGAAGTTGTTCCTGCGCTTATGGCTAACCGAAATTTCCTGATTATTTAGCTAGACACCCGAAAACTTGACATGCTCATGCTTATATTTGATAGGTTTCATAATCAGTTGTGTATTTAAGCTTGCATTGTATATGTTGTTCCGCTACATTTTGTTAGTTAAAATTGTTTTGTTTCGTCTGTGTTGTGGTATAGTAATTGTTCTGCCAGATGAAATTCCCTCCTCTTCTTTGTCTTTGTATATTTTGTAAAGGGCACAGGCATGTGCCCCGTGCACGAAGTTGGGCTACCCAGCCCGCTCACAAGCATCGTTGCTTAAAGGAGCCATAAAGACAAAACACAAGTTTGGGTTCATTCAAGAGACTGACTCGTTTGAATCATACTGACACCACTTTTAACGTAAACTTCGCTCAAATAAGCTGCATAATTAGGGAAAAAGGGAATGGCCATGCGACCCACTCGCTCATTTCCCGCAGCAGAACCTATGATGTCATCCAGCCTGCTCTGCGAGTGGCGGAGGCCGGCAAAAGAAAACGCAAATTAGCCTAAACTTATAAGTTTGCAGAACGAGCTATTTGTGCATAAATTTAGGGCACATTCTTTTTAAAGCAATAAGAATGGTGGGACAAGCAGTGGAAGTTATAGAAGCACATGTGAACATAGGAGTACTGTTGCGTACTGCTGTTGGTACTGCGCGCACTATCCTTGGTTTAGCTGCACAGCACTGCGGGGCTTTGGGGTTGTCTCCGATGACACTGGCTGATTGACGCAAGCAATGGTGTCTTACGTGACCATATTTGTCGAGCGAGCACTATGTTTCACGAAACTATTATTTTCCCCCAGAACAAAAACAAGACAGGTTTAAATACGGGCAAAAACAAACCAAAGGAGAAAACGGCTTGCCGCGGTATAGTGGCGCCATCTAGGTCCAGTAACGTAAACAAACGCGCGAACTCCGCCGCTCTAGCCCGGCCGCGCGCAATCGGCTCCAGAGCGGTCGGTTCCTGTGATGTCATTGCAGACTACCAAAACACACGATCTAGCGGGAAAAGCAAAATTTTAACTTAAGTTGATTAATTTCTCAGTGAATAAAGCATCATTTGCACCCGGACAAGCGCTGGGGGCACTATAAAACACGAAATCTTTCGAATAAAACAAATTTGTATTTTGTCTTCATGGCCCCTTTAAGTCGGCTGGACTGTAATGTTTACTTTTCCTGTAATAAAGAATATTATTATTGTTATTATTATTACTATTGTTTGTTTATAATTGTTGTTTTATCATTGTTTGTTTAACATTGTATCATTATCATTGTTTGTTTTTACTGCCGGGCCACGCCCGGCTGTGTTATCTGCGTTCCAAGCAAAGCGCGTCTTGCATTCTTTATTTTTATGCCGCACGGGCTATCACATTCAGATAAGCAGACTGTTTCGCCCTAACGTCGTTAGCCCAGTATAATCTTCTGTGATCTGCAATGTTCTGGATGTGAATCGACGGTTCTAGGAACACTCGCACCGAAAGATAAAAGTACCCGTCGCGGTGGCTCAGTGGCTAAGGCGTTGCGCTGCTGAGCACGAGGTCGCGGGTTCGATTCCCGGCCGCGGCGGCCGCTTTTCTGATGGAGGCGAAAAGCAAAAACGCCCGTGTGTACGAGATTTCGGCGCACGATAAAGATCCCCAGGTGGTCAAAATTAATCCGGAGCCCTCCACTACGGCGCGCCTCATCGCCTGCGTTGCGTCGGCGCGTTAAACCCCACAATCAATCAATCAAAGATAAAAGCCTGCAGAGCAGACGCCGCGGCATTCGGTTTGACGACACTCGCCTGTGCAAGTCACTTTGTTGACCGCTGCTTCGCCGCCTCTGTATTCTTTTGAGTTGTTAGGGGAGCACAAGTTCGCTCCAATAAACTTGTTTCTCCTGCAAGACAACTGCGTCGTCCTTGGCTTCGTGACATCTGGTGGAGGTGCGGGGTACACGTCCTTTTTGGTGATTTTGTTCAGTCGCCGGTAGTCAACGCAAAACCTTAATGTGCCGTCTTTTTTCTTCACCAGTACGACCGGTGCAGCCCAGGGGCTTTTCGATGGCTGTGTAATGTCGTCGCTGAGCATGTCGTCGACTTGAGTCCGGATGTCTTCCCGCTCGTATGAAGAGACGCGGTATGGTGACTGTCGGGTAGGTCGGGCTCCATCTTCGGTTAATATTCGGTGCTTCGATAGAGGTGTCTGGCGTAGTTTTGTGTTCGATGAAAAACTCTGTAGCGACGCAGCAAATCCAATAATTTGTTCCGTTCTTCTTGCGGTAACGCCGGATTCACGTCGAAGTGATTCGGAAGCTTGAAGGTATCTTCGGGTGCGCGTTCAAAGTCGGCCACCGCAATCAGGTCACTTGCTTCTTGCGTTTCTTCGAGGAGCGCAATTGCAGCGCCCCTGTTCAAATGCTGGTATTCCTCGCTGAAATTAGTGACCAAAACTTGGGATTGGCGGTGCGTAAAGCGCGCAATGCCTCTTGCGACGGAGACACCGCGGTCGAGGAGCAACCTCTGGTCACTCTCTACGATAGCGTCGACGTCAGGAACAGTATCTTTGCAGTAGACGGTAATCATCAAGCTTGCGCGGGGTGGCAGGGTGACATGATCATCGGCGATCCTTAAAGCAGCACGGTGTTCGGGGTTCGGATTCGGCGTCATGGAGTGATCGGAGGAAAAAGTTATGGACTTGGTCTGTAGATCAATTATGGCACCATTGTCCGCCAAAAAGTCCATTCCGAAAATTACGACGCGGGAGCAGTTCGGCAGATAGACGAACGCCGCAGGGTACGTTGTGCCGTCTATGGTGACGCGCGATGTGCACGTTCCACTTGGCGTCACGAGGTGGCCTCCTGCTGTGCGTATGTGCGGACCGTCCCATCTGGTCGTAACATTCTTCAGCTTACAAATGGCCCGCTCATTACTGAGTAGTCAGCTCCCGTGTCAATGAGAACGACTACATCACAGCCGTCGATGGACAGCTGAACGTCGGACGCCGCCTTTCTCGAGTTCCGGGTGCGTCGTGGCGTCGTATCTCTGCTTGTACGAGTTGACAGTCGGGCACTATGCGTCGTCGTCTTCGTCGTATTCTCAGCGGCAGGTTCGGTCATGTCGGATACGCGTCGCGCCGTTTTGCTGTCGTCGTGTTCGGAAGTCACGTCAGGGTTAGATCGGGTCGTCGGGCTGAGGGCATGTCGTGAATCATGGTCTTGAGCGAGTCGCTGCGTCGTTGGAGGGTTTTCATTTTTCCGCGGTCCTGCAACTTTACCTCCAGGAGTTGCTGCTTTAGTTTCCCCCGCGTGGGCTGGGGGACCTTCCACGTAAGAAGTCAGAAGTGCTGCGGCGGTTTGGCGACTGGTACGGGCAGGGCGACAGTGAACGGTTGAATCGGGATGGTACTCGGTTGGTGTTGGACAGGTAGTCTTCGATCTCAGTAGGGCGCTGGCCGGGTCGGGGTCGTGGTGCGTCGACGGAGAAGCCTCGCAAACCGAGCCTCTTGTAGGGCAGCGACGGTAGATGTGGTCGGCCTCTCCGCAGTGGTAGCACAGCGAACGATTATCGGGCGTTCGTCACACCTCGGTCTTCCTTGGGGCGGGGGTTTGCACCGAAGGTGGTCGGGCCGGCGTTAGGGGGTGACGGTACGGAGCCTCGTGACGGTAGGGCGCAGGTGGGCGAGGCCGGCGAACAGCAGCTGCGTAGGACATGGCTTGCGGCTCGCGGGGTGCTTTTGACGTCGTTGAGGTACCCAGCGCTTGCTGCACTTCTTCCCTAATCACATCGGTAAGGGAAGCGACTTGCGGCTGCGGCGGCGTGGGCAGAAGTTTCCGCATCTCCTCCCTCACTATTGCGCGGATAGTCTCACGTAGGCTGTCTGCCGGAATCCGCACGCTGTCTAAGTGGTTCGCATTGGCCGCGCCAACAAAGTTGCGGTCATACTGCTTAGTACGCATTTGAAGAGCCTTCTCAATTGTGCTGGCTTCGGTCAAAATTCGGCTATGGTTTTGGGCGGGTTGCGGACAAGTCCAGCAAACAATTCCTAGTTCACACCGCGCATTAAGAAGCGTAACTTCTTTTCTTCTGCCATGCAAGGGTCAGCACGCCTGAAGAGCCTCTTCATCTCTTCGACGAACACAACAACACTTTCGTTAGGATGTTGTGTCCGCGTCTGCAGCAAGACTTCGGCCCGCTCTTTTCGCACAACCGTGGTGAACGTCGCTAAAAATTGCGTTCGGAAATCGTTCCAAGACTCTAGGGAGCTCTCAAGGTTCTCGAACCAGATCCTTGCTGAGTCCTCAAGGGAGAAGAACACTTGCCTCAGTGTCTCCGCGTCTTCCCATCGATTGAACAGCCTGACCCGTTCGACCCGTTGGATTGTTGTAGCGACAGACTACATGACGCGCTACGCAGACACCGCCGCTCTTCCGAGGGGGACTGCACAAGAAGTCGCAAAGTTCTTCATAAACCAAGTTGTGCTGCGACATGGAGCCCCTGAAGTCCTAATCACGGACCGCGGAACGGCCTTCACTGCGGAGAGTATGCAAGGAATCTTACGCTAGAGCAACACGGATCACCGAAGAAAGACGGCGTACCACCCCCAAGCGAACGGACTAACGGAACGTCTGAACAAGACGATCGGGGATATATATGCTTTCACTGTACGTCGACGTTGAACATAAGACTTGGGACGAAGTGCTCCCGTATGTCACGTTTGCGTACAACACGGCTATCCAGGAAACTACGCAAATGACGCCGTTCGAGCTTGTCTACGGAAGACTGCGGACTATGATGCTTGACGCCATGCTTCCGCATGTAGAAGACGACGACCTCAAGCCCGACGTCCAAGGATACCTTCAGCATGCGGAGGAGGCCCGCCAGCTCGCTCGAGTTCGTACAACGGACCAGCAGCTGGTGGATGCCGGGCGCTACAACTTCCGACGCCGAGACGTGGAGTACCTCTCAGGGGACCGTGTTTGGGTTTGGACTCCAATCCGACGACGCGGACTCAGTGAGAAGCTTCTACGACGGTATTTCGGACCCTACCAGATTCTACGACGTGTCGGCCAACTTACTTACGAGGTGATCCCCGATGGTGATTCCGGAACATCACGACGACGCACGTGGCCCGAAGTCGTCCACGTGGTTCGCTTGAAACCTGACTTTGCAAGATGACGGACTTTTTTTGTTGTTTGTTCGGACTGTCTTTTCTTTTGGCATCGGGTCGATGCACTCTTAGAGGGGGTGTAACGCCGCTAACCATGTATGGGTTTATTTATTGTTTGTTTTTACTGCCGGGCCACGCCCGGCTGTGTTATCTGCGTTCCAAGCAAAGCGCGTTTTGCATTCTTTATTTTTATGCCGCACGGGCTGTCACATTCAGATAAGCAAACTGTTTCGCCCTAACGTCGCTAGCCCAGAATAATCTTCTGTGATCTGCAATGTTCTGGATGTGAATCGACGGTTCTAGGAACACTCGCACCGAAAGATAAAAGCCTGCAGAGCAGACGCCGCGGCATTCGGTTCGACGACACTCGCCTGTGCAAGTCACTTTGTTGACCGCTATTCTTTTGAGTTGTTAGGGGAGCACAAGTTCAAGTTCGCTCCAATGAACTTGTTTCTCCTGCAAGACAACTGCGTCGTCCTTGGCTTCGGGACTTTATTATGTATGTATGCACGTACGTGCGTATGTATGTATGTATGTATGTATGTATGTATGTATGTATGTATGTATGTATGTATGTATGTATGTATGTATGTATGTATGTATGTATGTATGTATGTATGTATGTATGTATGTATGTATGTATGTATGTATGTATGTATGTATGTATGTATGTGTGTATGTATGTATGTATGTATGTATGTATGTATGTATGTATGTGTGTATGTATGTATGTATGTATGTATGTATGTATGTATGTATGTATGTATGTATGTATGTATGTATGTATTGTAGCGAAGACTGAAGACATTCCCCAACAACGCCATTGCCGTGCACCATCGCGGATCATCATCACTGCCATGCTTTTGGCACCCCTCATCTATCAACAAGAGCTTCTGAAAAAGGGGTTCAGCTGGCTCGGCATCCCCCCTTGGATTTCTCATTGTTTCCTCGGTGTTCAGCTCTCCTGAGCCCGAATAAACCCCTTTGCAATTTGGTGGAGTGTGCGGAGTCCTTGTACCGGCCCTGGAACTTCGCAGTCGGACCATCCTACGGCCATGCCTGACCCTGCCGTGGTTCCTCCGGCCCCAACCATCATCTGTTCTGGTGCGAGCCGGCAACAGGATCCTACTAAGTTCAGCGGAACGGAAGATTAGGATGTCGAGGACTGGTTGTGGTCGTACAAACGCATGAGCATGCACAACCAGTGTGATGATGTGATGAAATTCAACAACGTGCATGGGCTTTTATTTAACTTTACTCGCCGAGACGTGGTTTAATAACAACGCAGCGGGCATCGACACCTGGTCCGAGTTCAAGACGCGCTTCTTGGGAGCTTTTGGCCGTCCCGCCGTGCGCAAACTGCTCGAAGAGCAAAGCTTGCGCACCCGTGCGCAGAAAACTGGTGAAACATTTACCAGTTACATCGAGGACGTTCTGAACCTATGCAGGCATGTCGATCCATCCATGGCCGAAGCTGATAAAATCAAGCACGTCATGAAAGGTATAGGTCGACGATGCCTTTCAGATGCTCTTGGCGAGGGACGCACGTTCAATTGCCGACGTAGTAAACCTCTGCCAGAGTTTCGACGAGCTTCGGAGGCAGCGAAGCTTCACGCGGCGGCCTTCAGCTCCTGACGACATTATAGCGAGTTTGATCGGTGACGGTGACCCCGAAAGCCCTTCCTTGTAGTCGCGCATAAAGGAACTTGTATGCGAGGAAGTCGCTCGTCAGCTTTCTCTGCTGCCTTGCACCACCGAGACTCCGTCCCAGTTGTGCCGACACTCAGGAGGGTGATTCAGGAGCAAGCAGCTGAAACCCTGCCGCGTACTGCCGTTGCCGTTGTGAATCCTCATCACATGACTGCGATAACCGTGCCGATAACGTATGCAGAAACTGTCGCCCGGTCACCCCCGGCGCCGCTTATGATGTGTGCTGACACCATGGGAGTCTCTCCACGTCAGGACGCACCATCTTATCAGCGCCCGGTACCACCGATGACAAGGGATGCCAAGTTCTCGCAGAGCAACCCGCCAAATTATTTATCAACCTAGACCAAACGTAGCACAATGTTGCCCCACAGAAATAGCCCAAATAGCCAAATCAGACTAGTTCCCACAATTCAATGCAAACGTTTATTCAGATGCCTGCTGCGACTAGTTGATTATATTTACAGCGTGATTGGAAGTTATATAACGAAACAGCACTCGTTTGGAGCACAAAGAGCTCCACTTTTTATTGCCGTTGTGTTGAACCGCCCAAAAAAGATCTCGGATACCTTCGGATGGTGGTGTGAACTCTTTACAACCCTTGCCGTTTCGCGTTACTCCGAAATTTACATGCATGATGTACTCATACGTATCTAGAGACATCCTCTTCCGCAAGACAGTTTTCGTGAGAGTTACTTGACTAAAATATCGTTAAACCACAGAATTTCACAGCAGTGAAAACAATCGCATATCAGCTCTGTATATCAGCGCTAACCTGCGTGATGGGGACGTCACGCAGGTCATCGAGCCTACATTGTAGCCGGCAATATTCTGACTCCATTGCATAAATATTTGGCGCCGCAATGAACTTTCCAAAAGCCTAGAACAGAGCATCGAAAGAATTTACTGATGACGTTGCAATGCAAGACGTGGAGGAAGCCTAACAGTGTCAGATCGGATGCAAGACGCTTTAAGGTTCTTTTCACACATGCGATCACAAATGAGCGGCACTGCTGAAGAATAATGGTCTTCTTGTCCTTGCTAGGGGAAGACTTTTCCAAGGGGTTACTGAAAACGCTTCTTAGTTGGCAGGCTCGAACATGCATTAAAATAGTTTTCGCAATCGGCTAGCTCCCAATAGCCCTAAAATAACCAAATAGCCAATCAAAAACTTTTCCGGCTAGCCACGAGAACAAGTAGCCCAATTTGGCTATTAACAGCCCTACCTGGCATTCCTGCTGATGACCCCATTTCCTCCAGTTCGGCCTCCTCCCCAGTTTAACAATGGCTGGCGAACGTGGGACAACCGCCCAAATAGTTTCCTTTGCCATTATGCCGGACATGTCGCGAAATATTGCCGCCGCCGCACACCACCAGCCACTGCTGTTCTCCGACCGCCGACTTATGGTTTGTCCAACCGGCCGCCTGTGCCACACGACGTCTCCGACGGATATCACTTCAGTCCCTCACCTGCTGACCACCGCGCTTCTGGGAATCGGCGCTCGTCGTCTCCTCGTCGCCGCTTCATTTCTCCGATGCGTCGACGACAACCCGCTTCCGAAGAGGAAAACTAGCAACCGCAGTTCCCTAGGCAAGAACTGCGTTACGATCGAACTGTCCAAGGACTCGTTTTTCTCCACTGGAAGTTATTGACGTATTAGTCGAAGGCAGACGTACACAGGCGTTTGTGGATACAGGCGCCGCTGTGTCAGTGATTAGTGAAGATTTTTGTCTGATGATCAGAAAAGTGATGACGCCGTTGGGTGGCTTCTCGCTGCGTACTGCAAGCGCGCAACACATTCAAGCCTTGGCGGCGTGCACAGCTCGTGTCACCATCCAAGGCCTCTTGTACATAATCGAACTTAGCCTGCTTCCTTCGTGTTCCCATGACGTTATTCTGGGCTGGGACTTCCTCGCTCGACACAATGGCGTGATTGACTGTGCGAGCGCGCAAGCGGAATTTACTTCACACTGTGACGCGTACAGTGACAATACGACCCACGCTAAACTTGTCGTCAGCGAGGACACTACTAGAGCACTGCACGGGCCCGGGCCGGCCCAAAAGCCCGAAGTCGAATGTTGGCAGGCCCGGGCCGGGCCCGGGCTGTGTGCTGAGGGCCCGGGCCGGGCTCGGGCTTGAATTCATAGGCCCGGCCGTTAGTAGTTCCGACGTGAAGTGTAGAAAAGAGCATAAAAATGAATATTCTGTGTTTACTTTTACGCGCTTCTTGATGTTAGTTGTGCACATTGTTTTAAAACATGTTTTGCTAGGTCTGATAGTCAATATACTGTAATTTTAATCAAATTTCATGTACGGCATCAAGATTTTATATTTGGGTGCATAACATATCAAAGATACGGTTACAAGGAATGCCCTAGCGGGGAAGGAATTAGGACACCCTGGAGCTGCACCTATGTCTATGTACGTGTGTTTTAGATGTCGAACCAATCTAAATGCGGCTGCCATGGCTGGAAAACAAAGTCGCGTGCCAGAGGAGTGCCACCGCTTAACAACCACTGCAGGGAAAATATTTCAACGCACGCACGTACTCGTGGATTGAAATGGGAGCAAGAAATCTCAGCAATACCAACTTGTGATCAGACAACCACGTGAAGTTTCCAAGAGTCTGGTCATCAAAGGTGATGGTGCCTCTCGTGTAAGAATACGAGCTATTATTACGCCGATGTGGCGTGAACTGCAGACGGTGTAAACCAAACTACGTGCACTTTTAAACCCTTATTTTTTGCGTTTCAATTCAGGTCGTGCATATACAGACTAGATGCTCCGACTGATTTCCCGCTACACTGGTGCAAATATTGGCCGCGAGGCCCACCACTGGAGAGGCCGGCGCTGCGATCGTTTTGACGTTAGGGAGCCTACATGCCGCGGCATGTAGGCTCCCTATTTGACGTCACTTGTAGGATCACCGTTCCTACCTTGCTGCGTAGTTGGCTTGCAGCGAGTCACACTTCTCTTCGGAAGCGCGTTCTAAAAGTATTTTCCTTTTAATTTACGTCGTTTGAAGTTAATTCTCAGTGCGTCAAGCGCAGTTTGACCTCACGGGGACTTTATACCCAAATGAACTGTGGTGTATTATCCGCAAACAACATGGGCGCGGTGGTGTATGACGTAAGTAAAGGTTTACAGTTCGTTGTTTCTTGCTTCGATGCGCCGATGTTATGGCGTGTAGAAGACTTCCGATGGTTTGCGTTGGTGCCTGATGGTGACGGCACTGATGACACGACGACGATGAGAGTTGTTGAGGGTTTTAAAACTGTATATTTACACGGAAGACATATACAGGATATTTACAGACTGAAGTAGACAGAGTAAGAAATAAAGTGGGTTCCTAGGTCAGCTAAGACTTTGTGCCCGCGGCACCCCCGTCAGCGACGGACCCTGACCTAAGACTACCCAAGTAGTGAGATCCTCCCTAGCCTGACCTGGCTAGCCCGGCAATACGCCGGTCGTGCATAGCACATTAAAACCCTGAGGATTCGACCCCGAGACCTTGTGTCTCGTGGTTTTAATGGGTTACTTAGGCCCCACCCCCGATACACAGGCCAATCGGTATCTCCTGGGCACCTGATAGGATGGATTAGTAAATCCGGGCCTAAACCATGGTGGGCAACGCCCCCCGTAACCCTCAAACACTGGTCACTCTCTCTCTCTCCAGAAAAAAAAAAGGAAAGGATTAAAAGCAAACCAAACAAACACGATAAACACTCAAAACCCCGCGAAAACACGTGCAAGCGCCAGGCACACGCTTCCACAGACACGGTCTGCATCGCCTGTTCCCCCGCATCTCGCCCGAGACAGGACAGCTACTCAAGCCAGCTGAAACCCATAAACATCCGTCTTAACGACCCGGCGCGTCCCCAAGATTCTCCGCCGTTGACAGGCGATGCCCCGTTAATTGGACCATGAGCCAGAAACAGCGCGTAGGGACAAAAGGACACGGCGGTGGGCTCAGGCGTCGCCTCTGCCGCGCCCATCCCGGGCCGCAACGCGCGCATCCTCGCACGCCTCCACTCCGCGCGCGCACTGGCCAACAAAAGGAAAGCTATCGCCATAAATCGGCCACTGTTTAACCACAGTTGACAGCTCCACGCTCCCCGTCTCCAGCCGCTCGACGGACCAAATGGTTTTACAACCATCCCTCTGGCTAAACGCACCCGCAGGCGGCCCCCGAAGCACCCGGCCCACGCTTTCCCACGCTCGTACTGTGCTTTGCAACACACTGTTCAAAACAACGTCGCAGCCCAGCTGAGGCTCAAGACAATTCGTCTCCGCGCAGTCGGCATGATCCAAAGGCCGTTCGCTCTTAGCATGCAAGCTGGTTGCTGTAAAGCCCTTCAGGGAACCGCCGCTTCCCACGCGTTCGACTTTGCAGCGTCGTTGACACCTCGAACCCTTACAACGCATGCCCCCGAAGCGTAAGCAGCGGCTTATTTGTTTCTCCGATCAACAATGTGGACTACGACGATCGCGAGTTAAGTTTCTGGATTTCCCTTATTTGCAAGAAATGTATAAAGCAAGAAATCATGAAGCGGTTACTGCTTGCAGAAGCACACGCACCCGCCGTGCATGCCCGCACGGCCGACGGAGCGGCTCAAACCGACGCAGGTCGCGGCAGCAACATATATCTTGTCGCCGCTTTTTAAAGTCACACAATTCGTGGAAAAGAAGTTCATCGGTGAAAGTAAGTGTTAGTGTGATAAAAAATTGCGCTAGGTAGTGTCATCAGCTGTTGTTTTCAAAGCGATGCTCAAATATCCGCCGCGATTTCTGCCGATCGGCTTTGGAGGTCGGTCCCGGCAGCGCCGGCCGAAAGCGCGGTGTGGCGAGTGGCCGAAGGGTGGCGATACCTGCGCGCAAGTATCGGCCGAGGCCGTGGAAGGCATCGAATCGCGTTACAGAGTTCCACATACGAGAAGGATGGTGACAGTGCGGTGAAAAGTTGTTTTAGGGACTGTCATTCGCATCTGTAACGATAGCGGCAATGAAATATCTGCTGCGACTATACCGCGACGCTAAGCCTAAAGTTCCCAACATTCGATTACGTGCATCCGAAGCCGGCTGCGAGCTGTTGGAGAAGAGCCTCCCGTCGCGCGCGCGCGTGTTGCGTTTGGGTTCCGCTTACGCTCGGTTCTTCTATTCTAAAACTCCCCATTACCACAAATCACTACCGACGTATGTCGCCTCGTACACAGCCTCGCATTTTGTGAGCAGTCGTGAGTTCGAAATTGATTCTTGAGAAAGGCCGGCTCACTGTAAACAGACAAAAGCTCACGTTGCAATTATAAATTCCCACGCCGAGGTCCTCACAAAGACTAATTTTTTATAGCCTTGCCAAAACCCGCTCAAAGGCGTTAAAAACTCGCGTTCATATTGTTCATACATTGTGGACAAGTTGTCACGAAAAGTAAACATATCAGCCGTGCAGGCTACGTCAGTGATCGTTAATCCAATCCGGGCATAACTATAAAAACATTGTTGGGGAAATAGGCACTGATTAAGCCAAACTGCAGACCATAACCACGCTTTTAAGCACGTGAGGCGAAGCAATCTGATCACCGTCCGCGTATTACCAGGCAATGCGAGCAGTACGCGCGGTGAGATCACAAATGAGCGACGCGTTTCCGTCGCTGTTACAAGGTGTTTCCTTGCGCACACAGTCTCATACTTGTCCGTCACAAGTAGTTCATAATAAATTTACAGCGTACTTAACTCGGCATCAGTTGCATCGTCCTTGGCGTTAGCTGGCTGCGTACAAGCTGTGGGTCGCAATCGTAGCAACTACCTAAACGCGGCGGTGTCGCCGGAAACAAGCGAGTCGCTGATTGCTTGACCGGATTATTCGGTCTGCAGATAACCTTTTTGGGTAATTTGCATGAAATCCACAAGGAGGGTGGAGACGGTGGCCACAACAAAAAAGCACGCTTCCGCATACACACAGGAAATGTGTTGTAGCAGACGTTGGCAGACGACAACACGACTCGGTGTCCTACAAGTGACGTCACTCGTAAGTGGCGCCACGGTATGTTCTCGAGGTCAATAATAAACAAATTTTCTATTTTCTTCAGCGTCCAAGACCGGGCCTGGTCACACACACGCGGGCCCTCCCTAGGTCGGGCTCGGGCTTCACAAAGCGGGCCCGGGCCGGGCTCGGGCCTTAAAATCAGGCCCGTGCAGTGCTCTAGACACTACCATTCCGCCGCAGTGCTCTTTTCCGTGCTTCTGGGCTGTGCTTCTCATACTGACCCCACTGTGCTTTTTACGCCATCTGTTCTATTCAGCCACCGTAGACGCCTTCCACTGCCGTCCGCTCTGTTATCGACCCACGCTGGTGGCAGTCGAATCCTTGTAACAAATTTGTGCTCACATACGTTATCTTTGCTGCAAGGGGAAACGCTAGGCTGGATTGAACCTATTGATCAGAATGCCGTAGTTGACGTGCCCGATGATCCACCTCACCTTGATATTCTGGAGTTGAACCCAATGTCAGTAGAAGACGTATCCTACTCCGACGTATTTAGTAAGGCCATCGACAACGACCTCGCCCCAACCCAACGAGCTAAATTGCTGGCAAATCAACGATTTCGATCGTCTTTTGACTGCATGAAAGCCTCGCTCACCCGACCATCAGCAGTGGTACACAACATAGACACTGGCTCGCACCCACCGCTACGACAACGACCCTATCGTGTTTCACCAAAAGAGTGTCGCATTATTGATGTCCATGTACATGACATGCTCCAACGCGACGTTATTCGGCCCTGAAACAGTCCCTGGGCGTCACCAGTCGTTCTAGTGACGAAGAAGGCTGGATCTATACGCTTTTGCATCGACTATCGCCGCCTCAACAAGATCAGCAGGAAGGACGTCTACCCTCTACCGTGTATTGAAGACGCACTTGATTGCCTACAGGGAGCTGAGTACTTCTGGTCTCTGGACTTGCGTTCGGGATACTGGCAGGTGCCTATGGCAGAGGCTGATCGCGCAAAGACGGCATTTATAACACCCGACGGACGAATTTAACGTCATGCCGTTCGGCCTTTGCAATGCATCTGCCACTTTCGAGCGCATGATGGACAACATTTTGCGCGGACTAAAATGGAAGATAGGCCTCTGCTATTTGGATGATGTCGTAATTTTTTCTCCAGATTTCGACGCCTATTTACGGCGCCGGGAGCAAGTTGTGACCTGTCTTGCCGGCGCAAAGCAGCAACTAAACCTCAAGAAATGCATCTCAGCCGCACGGCACTTAACTACTGGGTCACGTTGTCTCGAAGGATGGTGTTCACCCTGACGCGTCTAAGCTCAAGGCTGTTGCTGAGTTCCCCAAGCCGACCTCTATGAAGGCACTTCGAAGCTTCCTCGGCCTTTGCTCCTACTTTAGACGCTTCGTCCGCAACTTTGCCACCGTTGTTGCGCCATTGACGCAGCTGCTGAGTAATGCTTCCACCGATCTCTCTGCGTGGACCACTGAGTCTGAAAAGGCATTCGTGACGTTGCGGCGACTTCTTACGTCACCTCCTATTCGCCGGCAGTTTGGTCTTGACGCACCTACGGAGGTCCACACTGATGCCAGCGGGGTCGACCTTGGCGCTGTCCTGGCCCAGCGAAAGTAAAGCTTTGATGAATGCGTCGTTGCCTACGCCAGTCGCACCCTTAGCCGAATCCAACTATTCCGGGACAGAGGAGGAGTTCCTGGCCATTGTTTGGGCACTGGACAAGTTCAGGCCATATTTGTACGGTCATCCTTTCGACGTGGTCATAGATCACCACGCACTTTGTTGGCTGTCCACACTAAAAGATCCGTCAGAGTGGCTCGCCCGGTGGGCTGTGTGGCTCTAGGAGTACGACATAAGGGTTGTATATCGATCCGGCCGCAAACACTCCGATGCAAATGCCCTCTCCCATTCTCCAATGTCAGTGTCCCACGACTAGCTCGGCGTGCCTCCGTACTGACGACGCTGACATCTCACCGCTTTCTTTCTCCGACATGCGAACAGAGCAGCGCAAAGACGCCTGGGTTGTTTCCTTCATCTCTTTGCTTTCTGGCACTTCACCTCCTCACGGGTCTCGGGCTCTGCTCAGGCAAGCTTCGCAGTTCACGATTCGCGACGAGTTGCTGTATCGCCGCAACTACGACAACGAAGGATGGAAATGGCTGCTTATCACTCCTCGTCATCTGCGCAACGACATTTGTGATACTCTTCATGCCGATCCGACATGTGGTCATGCAAGGGTGCTAAAAACATATCGGCGTATCCGCCTGCGCTATTATTGGCGAGGCATGCACAACTTTGTGCGAAAGTACATCCGATCATGCACGACCTGCCAACGCCGCAAGTCACCGCCGTCCCGCTCTATTCGTCCGCTGCAGCCGCTTCCTTGGCCAGCGAAACCATCTGACCGCGTAGGCATTGACCTGTATGGGCCTTTGCCCTACACAGCCACCGGGAATCGATGGGTCATTGTTGCGGTGGACCATCTCATGCACGCGCTACGCTGAAACCGCTGCACTGCCTACCGCCACATCACGAGACGTCGCCTCCTTTCTATTATGTCGCTTCATATTACGCCACGGGGCGCCTCGAGAGCTCCTCAGTGACCGTGGAGGCGTCTTCTTATCCGCGGTTGACGCGAAGCTCCTCACTGAGTGCCGCATTATCCACCGCACAACAACTGCGTACCACCCGCAGACTAATGGCCTCACTGAGCGTTTTAACCGAACTCTTGGAGACATGCTGTCCATGTACGTCTCCTCGGACCACGATGACTGCGACCTTGTGCTCTCCTATGTGACTTACGCATATAATACAGCCATACAGACCACAACGGGCTTCTCCCCCTTCTACCTACTCTACGGGCGAGAACCATCATGCACTCTCGACAAAGTGCTTCCTTATCGTCCGGATGTCTAGGAGTGCACCCCAGCATCAGATGCCGCCAAACACGCGGAAGAGTGCCAACAACTCGCGAGAACCTTCCCAGCTGAAGACCAGTGACGGAAAAAAGCTCGCCACGACGACACAGCTGTAGCACCGACTTATTCGCCAGGGTCAATGGCTTGGCTACGGATTCCTTCGACCACCCCAGGATTGTCTACGAAGTTTCTCGCCAAGTATCATGGCCCCTACTGCGTCCTGGAGCGTACGTCACCGGTCAACTGCATCGTTGAGCCTATGGCCCTCTCTACGGATCTTCACCGCCGTGGGCGTGAGACTGTTCACGTGCAGCGCTTGAAACCCTATCACGAGCCTCTGGTTTCGACTGCTCCGTAATTCGCCAGGGTGGCGTCTTCTTCCACGGGGGGGGGGGGGGGATTGCAGCGAAGACTATAGCCATTCCCCAACAACGCTGTTGCCGTCTACCATCGCGAATCGTCATCACTGTCATGCTTTTGGCACCCGTCATGTCATCATCAGAAGGAGCTTCTGAAGGAGAGGTTCAACTGGCTCTGCATCACCCCTTGGCTTCCTCATTGCTTCCTCGGTGTTCAGCTCTCCTGAGCATCAATAAACCCCTTTACAGTATGTATGTATGTATGTATGTATGTATGTATGTATGTATGTATGTATGTATGTATGTATGTATGTATGTATGTATGTATGTATGTATGTATGTATGTATGTATGTATGTATGTATGTATTGTTGCGACCGAGTGGGGGCACCCGATCCGAGCTCCGTGGCATCCGACATACGAGTGGTAGCGTGTATGATGCCAGCGGCCAGCCGCTGTTGCAGCAGTGAAGAAGTCCAGAAGCCGTAGGCTAACGTAACTGTTTACTTCATAGCGAGAGGTGAGCCGAAGCCAAAGAACAATGGCCCGACGGGCGAGGTTACATTACAGGACTCGAGCAGAGCGACAGCATGGATTCGATGCTCTAACAGGAATGGTTTACAGCGCTTGCGGGGGTCTATTTATACCAAAAAGCGGTAACGGTCAAAACGCCAACAAGCGGCAACACGCCACGAACGTCACAGACACACACAACGCTCTTTCCAGAGTTCGTGAGCAGTTCATAGCCTCGGCGCACGTTGAGTCCGGGAGAGGGGAGAGAGGAGGACTCCGGTGCGATCGCGGGGGCTTCTGTGTCCTTGAAGAGCGTTGAGACGAGCCTCGCCGGCAGCCGCCGAAGTTTTGAAATGCGCCGAAAGCGAAGCGTCTGACCCGGGATTGTAGAGACGTGAAAGTATGATTCACCGACATGGTGGCGCCTGACGGCGGAAAGGCGCACGCAGTGGCTTCGCCGCACAGCCGAGGGGTGATGCGGGAAAGTACGGCGGCGCTGGCCGATTCGTAACAGTATGTATGTATGTATGTATGTATGTATGTATGTATGTATGTATGTATGTATGTATGTATGTATGTATGTATGTATGTATGTATGTATGTATGTATGTATGTATTGTTGCGACCGAGTGGGGGCACCCGATCCGAGCTCCGTGGCCTCCGACATACGAGTGGTAGCGTGTATGGTGCGAGCGGCCAGCCGCTGTTGCAGCCGTGAAGAAGTCCAGAAGCCGTAGGCTAACGTAACTGTTTACTTCATAGCGAGAGGTGAGCCAAAGCCAAAGAACAATGCCCCGACGGGCGAGGTTACATTACAGGACTCGAGCAGAGCGACAGCATGGATTCGCTGCTCTAACAGGAATGGTTTACAGCGCTTGCGGGGGTCTATTTATACCCAAAAGCGGTAACGGTCAAAACACCAACAAGCAGCAACACGCCACGAACGTCACAGACACACACAACGCTCTTTCCAGAGTTCGTGAGCAGTTCATAGCCTCGGCGCACGTTGAGTCCGGGAGAGGGGAAAGAGGAGGACTCCGGTGCGATCCCGGGGGCTTCTGTGTCCTTGAAGAGCGTTGAGACGAGCCTCGCCGGCAGCCGCCGAAGTTTTTAAATGCGCCGAAAGCGAAGCGTCTGACCCGGGATTGTAGAGACGTGAAAGTATGATTCACCGACATGGTGGCGCCTGACGGAAAGGCGCAAGCAGTGGCTTCGCCGCACAGCCGAGGGGTGATGCGGAAAAGTACGGCGGCGCTGGCCGATTCGTAACAGTATGTATGTATGTATGTATGTATGTATGTATGTATGTATGTATGTATGTATGTATGTATGTATGTATGTATGTATGTATGTATGTATGTATGTATGTATGTATGTATGTATGTATGTATGTATGTATGTATGTATGTATGTATGTATGTATGTATGTATGTATGTATGTATGTATGTATGTATGTATGTATGTATGTATGTATGTATGTATGTATGTATGTAACAACAGATGCGGCCCCTGGGGGAGGAATAATTCAAAAATTAAAAACGAAACTGAACGCAACACAGCTCACTAGCGACAACAGCCGCTTCCTGTACCTTCTGGCTTCATCGGTGTAGCGGCCGATTTGACTCTTCAAATTGCCCAGTAACAATAATCTTAAGCGAAACATCCCATTCCTCGTCCTGCAGCAGCAACACCAGAGTTAGTGACCCAACTGCTTGGGATGGAGTTCGTGGAGTTTGTTGTTAATGCTTTGCCATGAACAGACTTACTGGCAAACCAAAGGCTGCAGTTCTTCCTCACATTTTGCAGTCTCCTCTCCTAGATAGCCAAAGCAACTCACGCCGCAACCACCAAGTTATCATAGAAAATCTGACTGCCCCGCCCAGCGGGAATCAGCCAATAGCATTTTACCACCCTCCTCTCAATTCTTTCTCTTTGCTATCTTCTTTCCTACCCTGGTCCTGTCATCTCTTTTTGTCCTCATTTTTAATATTTTTTCAGGTGGCAAGGGTCAACTCTGTGCATGCCTATCAGCCTTGATTATTAGCATAGGGTTATAGTGGCAGGCTACTGTTGCGTGGGCTGCAAACTCCCGTTCCCTTGTTGGCCTCGGTGGTGGGCGACCGGCCCTGCCACCGAATGAACATCATGCATTTATATCTTACATTTTTACATAAAAGGTACTCTTCTAAATATCTAGATGTACCTACTGTGTTAAATCGCTTGAGGGAGCGCTCACAGTCTTTGTCACCTCCTGCAATATACAAGATTGACAGTACGGGGCTTGTCCACGAGCCTATATCCTAATACGTTTGCGCTGCTCAAAACACTTGTTCCTGAATATGTATGAGCAACCTCCCGAAATGCATTCTCCTTAGTTCGAGAAATCCACTAGCATTTGTTCCACATTTGTGCAGTAATTTCACTTGACCAAAGTGGTCGATGCTTTCTTGAGCCACCTAAAGTGCAGCCGCTGGGGGAATACTGAAGGACATATCTTTGGCGTCAATGAAAGGCGGCTCGCGGTGTGCTTCTGACTGAAAATAATCAGCGACTTTTTCCGAGTTCTTTACTACAAAAGGGTCATCAATTAGCCGACGGGACGAATGTGTATGGAGAAACTTCAAAATCTGCCTTTGCAAATATATTCTGTCCTGTACAAGGACCCTGGATAGGTTGTCTTTTTTGTGCATTTTTATAGCGAAGAATGAAACGATAACTACTTCTTTGAAGTCCTTCACGCTCTTAGTTAGACTCTGGAGTCGAAGGGATCCACACATGTTTGCTGCCTGCATTTGCAAGCCTAGAAGCCACATCATACTTCACCAGCCGCGAAGTTCTCTAGTGCTTCACATGCCTTAGACAGAAATTTATACATCCCCCTCCCCCCACCCAACACCCGCTCCCCCCCCCCCCCCCAGGATGATTTCGACGCCCCCCTCCCCTCCAAAAAAAAAAAAAAGATTCCACAAACACGAGCACCCTGCCCCGAAATTGACCGCCCCCCCCACCCCCCCACTTTCCCCCTAACACCCCCCAGGAGAGTTTCGACACCTCCCAAAATCGTAATTCTGGATAAACCCCTGGCCTTGGAATTGTAGTTTCCCTTGCCAACAAGAACCAATCTTCCCGTTTTGTCCGCTACCATGAAGTTTAGGTTACTCCTTCCAAGATACGTCCCGGTGGGATTCATATGTCCAACTCCTTTTGGCCCATGCCCACTGTTATACTTCTCATTGTACTCTTTATATGCCCGCTATTTTATTGAATATAGCGCTCACGGATTCCTCGAACCTGAATTAGTACTATGATATCCAACTTAATGCCTGAGAGCTCCTTTATTACCACAGTTACGCTGCATTCGATGAGCAGAGCTCGAGTGTTGAACGCTATCTGGCCCGACGTAGCCATTCTTAACACTCTTAGCAACGTTTAGGAGCGCGTGAATACAAAGGTTTTAAAGTGCATCAAATAAGTTTATTTTGCTGCTGGGTAAAATTAAACACTGTAAATGTTAATAGTTTTGTCTCCAACTTCGACGTGCATGGCGTTTCCACAATTGTGTTGCAAAAATTGCTCTTTACAGAAACATTATTAACGAGCGTTAATTACTGCGCGTTTTGAAAAGGGAAAGGCGATTCAAAATTGTCTCCACTTAATTATTGAAAAATACCTTCTATCGTTGCTATAAATAAGTGCAACGACGAACATACTCGACGTAAGGATAGAAAGGCGATTTAAAGTACTTTTTTTTTCCTATCTGCAGCAAATGTCAGAGCTATATGTTATTATTAGGGCTCTGGTTTCTTGATATGTGACGATACACAGGGAAAACTAACCGCGGAAACGGTTTTCTCTGAATCAGTAAATACCATAAAAACTACAATTTCAGCCGCTATTGAGCAGAGAAACTCCGGAGTGGGGAAGGGGGGGGGGGGGTCAACGCCTTAGAATTTTAAGAGATGCTTCGAGGGGTCCTTTTCACCTGTTACGAAGTCTTCATGTTGGAAAGGGCACTTTTTTAAAATGTGCGCTCAATAAAGCTTTTTTGCGCTAAAGTAATCCGTAAATACTTCTGCACAAGATGAAAGCGAAGAATGGTGTTTAGTTGAAGAAAGTGGTTATCGCCGACCAAAGGCTTAGTTAGAAGCCTTAGTTTTTTAGCCTTTTTAACTGAGCCCTTGGTCGGCGATAACCACTTTCTTCAACTATGTATCTTTCATCCGACCAGACGAGTTTTCGTCAAACCTTAGATTTCATTACGAAGAATGGTGTTTACTCGAAAGCACGCCTTGATTTCCCTACCGATCCCGTGTCACGCGTGAACGTAGTGAGTGGATCTCTGGCCGGCGTTTCCAGAAGGACAAGTTGCATGCTCCTACGCCAGACAACGCCCTCTTAGCTTACATGTCCAGTTTTTTTCCACTAGGTCAAGTATTATACTTTTAAAGGAATCCCGATTAGGTTACTTTTGTTTGCTTATATTTACTTAGGAAGGCATTCCTTGAGTAAAATCGCTTCCTATGTAGTTCAGCCCGCTTATAACGTACACATTGGGAAACGAAAATCAGTTCGTTATATCCCTTTTTCGCCATATACGAACGTAAAATATGTGTACCGTAAAATTCCGAAAGAACGTCCATCCTAAGTACAGAGATATGAAGTGAAAAAATTAAAGCCGTTCCACTCAATGTGAAAGCTGTCGGAAGTGCAGACCAGTGATTCGCCACAATGGGCTGTACCGCCGTTATCCGCTTACTGCTACTACCCCATGCAATTCAAATTTCCCGGCTTCTCAGTGCTCGCGCGCCCCCTGCCTGAAACCGCGCCAGCGGGAGTTCGGTTCTCTCTGTGCTTTTCTCCCCGCACGTGCCGGCGTTGCACTGCCACATTTTGCGTTTACTATCGTAAAAACCAACACAACGGTCGTCCTTAAATAAATGAACGTGGGCGCTGCGGGTAATTGCGTATATTTTCCCTCAAACGTACCTATAGTTTTTTTTGCGCTAAACAACGGGAAGATGTATGACAAGCGCCAGCGTTTCACGAGTTTTCGAACGCTTATGACTATATGAACTGCTTGGCTTTCGAAGTATCTGGGGTACGCCGCGAACAACAGCGTTACCCCGGGACGCCGCTTTGGTGTTCTATATACTTGGGTCGAGCGAGCGAGCTAGGACGACAAGACGAGCGTCTAAAGTGCTCTGCACTTAAAATACGGGACGGGCGATCTTTCGGTTCAGTGAAAAAGGCCGCTAGGGGGCCGACACGACCTCACACGCCCCGGCTTGGCTCTGGCATCTTGCATCGCCACCAGCGAACCAGCAGTGCATGCTACCTCTTTTCCACAGCAATCGTTCCGACATGATGTAAGGACTCTCCTGACACCGCTTTCGTCAAGATCGACCCAACAGGCGAGTCAAACTGTCCACTCAAAAATCTAACCCTAACGCCACAGCGAAGAACAGCATCGACCACGCCTCGCGCCGAAGCTGTGCGCGGCCGCCGGCTGCATTCCACAGGACGTGCCGTCAGCCTTCACTCCGCTGCACGAGCGCGCCGGCCGTGGTCAGCGTCCCGGCAGCAGCATGATGGAGGTTACCGTCGAAGGAGATGACATCGCCCCGGAGGACCTCGCCCACCCCTCTTGGGTGATGATTCGTCGCTCCTTCATGAACAATCCCTTCATGAACAATCCCTTCATGAACAACCGTTCCAGGCCAAGTCTGCCA
Organism: Haemaphysalis longicornis; assembly: GCF_048455015.1. Lineage (NCBI taxonomy): Eukaryota > Metazoa > Arthropoda > Arachnida > Ixodida > Ixodidae > Haemaphysalis > Haemaphysalis longicornis. The sequence goes on along the minus strand of NW_027526203.1, from coordinate 224,688,133 downwards.
ACGCATCTTCTTCTCATAATGCCTCTTCCAGCCGACGCCGCCGTCGAGCGGCGCGCACGATTCCGCCGGTGCTCCCCTTGCCGGAGGATGACATCAAAGTGATCCTTCGACCGAGAGGTGGTCCAGCCCTCACCCAAGTCCCTCTGGCTACTCTGGCTGACACTGTGCAGAAGCAAGCGGGACTACGTCCCCATGAAGAGGACCAAATCCGCACTCACGCGAGGGCAAATTTTATCATCTCTAGTCCCCGGATGAAAGCCGAGCGCAGAAGTATGCGAAGCTCGAGGCGCTAACTTTTGTACTGAAGTAGGTTTGCCTAAGGTAGGTTACGTTGTATTTTGTGCAATAGTTATAGTTTATATTCCTGAAGACATACAGTACATCTCCAGCCAAAGCTGTGGCGAACTTTTTCGACATCTTGATTCCGAGGAAAAATAAACACCGCAAACACGGAATTCAGTTTTTAACATGAGCCCTGGTATAGCCTTTTTTTTTGTTAATAGCAATTTCAATGAAAAAAAAAACTAGTTTTAAAAAGTGGGCATTCCAGACTTTTCTGACAGTTATATTCGGAACAAGGGACATTAGCGCCCAACAAAAAACCACTTAGTGCTTCAGGGGAAAATATGTGAACGCAATGCAGTCTCATTGGAAGAATTATACGTTCGCAGTTAATGATAGAGTATTTATTCTGGAGTTTTTATTCTTTTTATTCTAGGCAACTATTTATGTAATCTTTTTTGACCTTCTAAGAGAAAAGAATGGCTAATTTAGTTTATTTGCTTTTAAGCACGTATTTTGCAAGATATGTCCTAAACTAGGGTGGCACGCGGAACATTTGCTACGTACAACAAGCAAGGGAAGACAAATAAATATCGATGAATCTCTCGCGTAATGATAAAAAAGTGCGGAAGCAGTTGTAAGGAATTTGTTTATTACATTTTCTTTTGGTTGCCGCTTTTTCCTCCTACCTGGGCTTTCAACTTCGCGTTCGCCGTGGAAGCCGGTATTGCCAAGGAAGGCACTAAAGAAAAAGCGAAGATACGTTGCTTCAGGTGTTTCGAAATAAATCAGCCTCCGTCTTGCCCTGCCAGGCTGCCCTGCCCTGCCAATTCTGAACACGGAACCTCAAAACGACCTTCAAGCGAACGTCGTCTCGGCGCACCTAGTATCGATACGATAGTAGTTCAAATAAAATAAAAAAGAGACAAGCTTGTTTTTCTTCGAAAGCGATGTAAACCACCCCCAGTTTTCGTCTTTCTTACGAGGGTGATATTAAAGGCTGCACCCGGTAGCGAATACTGAAATGAGTCGTCAGCAAAACCGACAATTAGGGCGGCACTGATTTCCGTACAACTGTGGTATTCCACTAAAAAGTCAGGTATTATTTCCTCGCCCTTACGGCGTTGCCAAAATTATGTAGTTGTGCAAAATTTGTGCCCTTGTTTCTGTTCCTTCTTCCTCTCTTTTTTTTAACTTTACGCCGGCGAGAACACGGATTTTTAAAGGCCTCAAAAGTTTTTCTGAAGCCAGATGACAAAATAGAGCATTTTAGCTTAGCTTGCAATATGCTCGAATGCATGCGCGTACACGTTTGTGTTTGTATGCGTGCGTGAGTAAAGTGGGAGAGAGAGAGAAAGGATAGCGAGAGATAATTTGGCTCAACAGAACAGTTTATTAGTTATAAGCGCTGGAGCCGAGAAAGTGGCAACCCCATGAACTGTGCTCTTGTTCGAAAGGGGTGTGTAGAAATCCGACATTGAGAACGTGAGCTGAGGTAGTATATAAGCGGACGTCCTTGGAGAATAAAACGGAAAAGAAAAACAAAGGGCGAGATATTGCGAAAGGAAGTTGGCTCAGTGTAGCCACCGAGAAGGTCGCCAGGGATGCGCCAGGCTTCCCGCATGGCTATCACTTGTTTCGCGATCGCCTGCGACTTCAAACGACAACTTTCCGCCGCTGCTGTTCTAGCTCGAAGGTGAGTCGCTTTTGTGCAAGTACGCGCGCGAGATGCCTCCACTTGCTGACAGATAACATCAATGCAAAGAACAGAAAAGACGATTATAACGATTACGAGCTTCAGAGCACGGTTTATATTTCTTCGCATGCCGTGCGGCTTGCTCCTCATGGGGCTGACGCATATTTAAATGAGCCGGAAATCGCTCATTAAACTAGCCGATTCGAAACAACGCCGACAATGCGGGACGTTTTACTGAGCACCGAGTTACCGCTATGTAAATCGCTCCATGCCACTCTTGCACCACGATTTTCCGAGTTGATATTCTTTTTGGCTAGTCTCATCTGCCCAAGCCACGCGTAGCCTGTTGTAAAACTAACGACAAAATTCTACGGAGCCCGCGAGCGTATACGGCTTCACCATCGTCCACGTCTGTTGCCGCAATTATTTCCTACTGCAAGTTTCTCCGACGAGTAATGTCGAATTACGGAGCCGTTAGAATCGCTGCAGAGGGGGTTTGTAGCTTCGCACTACATGCACGTAACAGTTTCTCTCACTGGTCTAGCCGCTGCGATGAGATTTTAACCTGGTACACCTAGAGAAGCATTATCGTCGGCGGTAACGTCTCTATCCCGAAAGTACCCATTGCAAGTTTTTACAGTTGGAGCACATGTTGTTAGCAGAGACGATTCTCGTCACTAATCTCGCTCAAGGAAATATCATTTACCTGAACGCAGCAGTTTGCGCATTCACATAGAATAATTGTAACAGTCGCAAGTCTAAGCATCGCTAGACTTGCGAGTAGCGACTGCTAGAAATAAGACATTTTAATCATCATAATAACCAGGGGATATTGTTGCCAAATGCAGTACAGTCAAAAGGATCATCCGATGATTGCTCCTGTCCAGAGTCAGCCTACGGCACCCTCAGATATTTTTTTGCACCATTCGTGTGCCTAGTTACTACTTGGCTGCGTGCCCGCCCCTCGAGTGCCCTAGTTTTTGTCTACTTTACGCATAAAATGCCCAGCCAAAATCCCCAGCATACTCTGAGAAAATCTGAGCCTTTTTTTATGATTTGTTCTAGAATGCCTCCCAGCAGACATCGTTTCAAATCCCATGTTTATCATCGCCTATCGTAAGGCGGGATATAACCGTTCCTTCGATGCATGTCCATACGTGGATGTTTGTTGTTTAACATTAACATTATAACATTAACATGTTTAACATTATAAAGTTACCTTTCCATTTAAAAATGTACTAGAAATTAGATGTCCACAGAAACTGATGTCAGCAGCGACGAGGAAGGCTGCCGTTGCTGATTACGCTATTTTCTAGGATCTTGGCTGTAAAATTTGTTTGTGAAAATCACGCTAGCCTTGGCAATAATGTTCAAGCGGGGTTATGTCACATTTCAAGGTACCTCAGCGACAGCCTGCAGAAGGAATCTGGACTAAGTAGCTTTTTTTTTCATCATTTGAAACAAGCAGTGACAGCATGTCAATAGGCAAATAACAATGAGTAGTTAGGTGTCTGATGCAAAATTATCTTTTTATGAAACCGGGCACAGCACCCGAGAGCTCTAATCGTTATCATCGCGCACTGCATGGTCTGTGTTTGCATTAAGCAATTTGTATACTGGGTGACCTGAGAAAATAATCAATGACGATAAACACACAACAGCAAAAGGTGGACGTAATACAGGAAGGTAGAAGGTACAAGAAAACTAATGATGGTATAGTTTCTAACACGGGGCAGATGCTTCCCATTACTGGTGTAGACGTACAGCTTACCGAAGGAAACAGTCCAGACAGGACGCAGGAACGCTGACAAGGACGCTGTGTGGTGTCCTTGTTCCTCTTCCTGCGACTTGCCTCTGTGCTGTAAGAACGCGACGAAGGCAAATTGGTCCGCATGTTTTTCCAAGTTACTTAACAACTTTGACTTAAAATACTGCGAGTTATAAATAACAAATAATAAATTTGAAATCTTTGGATGAAATTTTTCTGCATACATGTCACAAGCGCATCTCTAAATCCCGCACTGCTTTAACCCCAAAGCATAGTTGTTACAGAAATTTGCTGTGTGCTTGCTCTTGTAGTTATTTTAATGCAAATATACTTGACAGTGACGCTAGTACAACAAGAGCCCGGAAATTCTACGCCAGGAAAGTCCCCATTCCCAGCTAAAGGTGCATGTAATTACTAGTTTGTTGCTTTGGGGCACTGAAGCCAATAATGGTACCGTTGCATTTGGCAGGCTTTACGGTGCACCGAACCTAGGAAGAGCTTTGCTGCCATCACACGTGGAAATTCTATCGTTTCAACTGTTATCCTCTCTCGCTCGAGGCCGTGTCTTGACAGTAAATTTGAGACCAAACACCGCGCAGAAAAAAGCTGGAAATAAACTCTATCATATACCGTAAACAACAGCGGGCTGCTGTTGAACCGGTTGATAATATTGCCCTGAACATTTAAATCTTTTTTGGCGTTCTGTATATTTGAACCGCACCAACGCGATCATGCTTATCCAATCTGCAACTCCTTTTGTTTTAATTTTTTTTTATTTTTCAGTCCTGTATTGGCGCTTGCCTTGTTCACAAGCATCGACAGTAGTTATGTATAGAAAGCTCTGACACGCTTTTCAATTTGGAGCGCTCCACTGAAGACTCGAAATCAAGAGATTTGATCGGCTATGGCCAGTTTTTCATACCGTGAGTATACTGTACAAGGTGTTTTATAGCCGAACACTATCATTCACGAGCAATGATGTGCTAGCATCGCTGTTACTGGTGCCTCACTCACTGCATGCGTGATGTATTTGTGCTGAGGTTTGAAATATGAGTATTCAGTAACCCAGCTCCCCTTGCATACGAGTGACCTTTCAAGCCACTTAAAAAGGAACGTCACTCAATATTTGATATGCTTTAAAAATATTACAACAATAGCAATGCGCTGCGGCCCAGGAAGGCTACTAGAATGTACCTGTATTCTTTTCTTTTCACTGAGGCTTGAAGGAAAGAACCTCTTCAAAACATTCGTCATAGCTAATGATCGACTATTGCAGACGCGAGCAAGAGCTGTGGCAAGTTTATCAGCTGTATGTTCGTATATGCGAGGAACAATACAAAAAAGAACCTGTATTCGGCCTTTCCGGGTGGTCATTGAAGTGTATGTACTACGAACGAAACATTTTCCTTCAAACAAATGGCCACGATTTGCCAGAGCTGAAAAGACGTAACCCCTCGTAATTACATACCACAGTTTTCTATGCTCATGTCTGCATACACCGTTGTCTCATTCATTCCAAGCGAGACGTTCGAGTCGTGCTACAAATCTGAGGATTGTGGAAAATGCGGATTCTATCGCAGACAGAGGATAAGGCGGCCTCCGTAACCTATGTTTCGGCGTGCACTTGAATTGAGTGGAAATACAGCGGCACCAGCGATAGCTCAAAAGTGTGTCCGCGGCAGCACCAGTTCCTCATAAAGCATTTCTGGGTCAGCCGAGTGCCGCTAACGTTAACCCAGCCAATGTTATATTGCACTGAATGCAACTGCGCTGGCTCTGTAATTCCATCCTTGCCATTATATAGTTGATAAACACCTCCCGGCATCCATTACGGCCTCGGTAACTTATAAGTGAACTTTTCTAGGTCACTTTGCTAGTACCGTAGTACGACCGCTCCATTCCTGTATCCCGCACATTTTCCTTCCACCCATTTACCGTGCGTCATGAAAAACGTGTTTGTTTTTATCTTGTAGCAAACACTTGGTTACTGGGACTCACGGCACGCCTCATTTCTGCCCCGTACTCCTTTTGTTATCTTTGAGAGCAATATAAAGAGTTGTAACATGAGCAGATGTTGTTGGAACATATGCGTTGAAATTTCTTGCTTTACTCAAATACCCTGTTGAGCTCAGTAATTAAAGAAAGCCCGTTGCCTAAGGATTGAGGTTCGAAGAGTACATACCTAATTCTAAACAGTAATAAAGTCATTCCTACTTAATTACCGATTTAATGGATATAGTGTGGAATTAAGTACTTGTCTGCACTAAGAGAATCGGTGGTGATTTTGTTTAACCAAAATTGTTGCTGAGCTAGTTGGTTCACGACTTCACTGCAAAAGGTACCCCCTGCCTCCACCAGAAAAATGAACGCGGACGACATGACGCCTGCATATATTGGTTTGTGTCTCACTTCGTCCAAATCTGTTAGGGCCGTACTTTTTGTCCTTAAAGTGGTGTTTCTGCTTGACCTAAACGCACCTGAATGACTGAAAATTACAGTCAAAGGAGAAAACTAGATGTATGACGAGGGCAAACATATGAACATAGTAGGAGAATGTGTCCCCAGTGAACCACTGCCCAACACTAGCCTGACGTTTCGCACTGCATGCCATCAAAGCACAGATTTCATTGGTGAACCAAATTATAAGTCTGGCTTCTGTATTCGTTATGTTTTCAATTCCGCTTTTCACGTTCTAAGGCTTGGATGACGGGTATGCGCTTTCTCGCGAGTGCGCTTCCGCTCATAAAGCCGCTGGTGCACTTTTGGCAAATTACGTCGTATCAGTTACAGCTAACGCTGAACATCGCATTATATTGACGTGATTAACCCTATAATTTCTAGACATGCACCATTTATACAATGCAATATAAGAGCAAGTGCACGCCGCGCTCATGCCACGCGGATATGGAGACAGAACGACGCCTGTGGACCAATTACTACATGGTAACGTTACGTACTTCGTGCTGAGTTCGCCAGCGCTGCTGAGTTCGCGTGGCGGATCGGCCATTGCCCTTCTACCAAGTGCCGAATAGGAGCGACCTGGTGGAAAACTTAGTTCGGAACCGGCACCATTGCCGTGGTAACACACTAGGTCTCTGGCTGTTGAGTTGTGGGTGTGGAAAAGGCGATATCGACTGGGTCCCCCAAATACCTTCACAAGCTGTGCGAAAAGTTCATAAATTTACAATTTTTTTAAGTAACAGCATTCATTCTTGAAAGTAATTCTACTATAAAGTAATCACTCATTGCGGGATGTAATTAGTGACAAAATGTAAGGAGATTTTGGCAATTCTTCTGAAAATAGTTAGTAACGTATTTGGACAAGTAATTTTGGCCGGCTTGGAGTCTAAACGCAGGCTACGCTGCGCGTGCTTTGCGCGCCGGCGGAGTGTGTCACAAAGCACGCAAAACGCGATATAATACGCCTGTAAAGTGCAGAACAAGTGGGTAAAAAATCACTTCCTTAGTCCCGCTGCGTAAGGGTTAAAATGCCCAGTATATTTTGCATTCTGATCACTTTTTGTGCTTAGTTTAAAAGTAGGCAAGCAATGCGTTCATTCCTGCAACTGAAGGAAAGCCTGCCGATGGCGTCTACATCGCTGTAATGACCTAATTTGAGCGCCGAAGAACGCCAAGACCGGGGAAGAGAGAAAAATCGTTCGAGCAAGCTTCTATGTTATATGGTGGCATAGGTACTATGAACTAATCTAATAACTGAACTAAACTAATCTAAGAACTAAGAACTAATTATATGGTGGCATAGGTACTAAGGTAGTAATCTAAGAACTGAAGTGTTGGTTGACTACGTTCTGCAAGATTTAAGGTTTAGAAAGAAAGTTGAAAAACGTGTTGCTCCCCTTTCAAGGGGCTCTGAAGGACTGCCGATAAACGGTTCTACTCTTTCCTTCGCGTCTGGAAGCACTGCGAAAGCTGTAGTTATCGCCAGCACGGACGTGATATGCTCGCCGCAGAAGATACGCCTTCCGTTTCTGCTTTGCTTTTGTGGCTTTCTTTTAAAGTGGCTATTGAATGCGTACATTGTTTCTTATTTGCTGTTGTGGCTTTCTTTTTAAGGTTGGTATTAAATGCGTTCATTGCTGCAATTTAAGGAAAGCCGGCCAGTAGCCGCTAAATGAGTGTAATGACGTAGTTCGAGCGGTTAAAGAACGCCAAGACCGGGAAAGAGGGAGAAATCTTTTGAGCAAGTTTTTAAGTTGTCTGATGGGCATAGAGCAGCAATTTTGTCTAAGGGGCTTTGAGACCCCATAATCTAAGTACTGAATGTGTTGGTTGGCTACATTCTAGAAGCATATAGGATTTCGAAAAAAAAAGTTGAAACAAGTGTTGCGGGGTCCCTTAAGGCAGCTACAGCTCACCAAAGCATGACTGGGCATGAGTCGGTGATAAAACGAATTAGGAAGTATGAAAGTGAACAGAAAGCAAAGTGGATTATGCAGCAAAGTGAACAAGGGAGGAAGATATAAGCAAATTAAGAGGAATAAATGTGAATTAACAAGTATAAAAGGGAATTAGGAGAAATCAAAGTGAATTACAGAGAATTAAGAAGAACCAAAGTTAGTTAAGATGGAGCAAAGGAAAGTAAGAGCAATTAACGTAACTCAAGATGAATCAAAGTAAATCAAGAAGACAATGTAAATTAGGAAGAATCCATGGGAATTAAGAGAAATGTAAGTGAATTAATATTGCTGAATAATTTAATTAGGACATATTAAAGTTATTTAAGATGAATTACACGCAATGAAGTGAATTAAGGGGAATCAAAATAAACTTAAGGGGACGACTGGATTATACTTCATGTAGTCTGATGTATACTTGCCTACTAACTCTAAACGCGGTGCATTTCACGCTTGAAATTCAGGCTTGCCATAGGTGGGAACGTTGCACTGATTAACTCTCAGCAAAGCGCGGTGTGCCGGCTTTTTGCGTACCTTCCGCGGCCATCTGCAGACCATTTCGGTAACACTACCGCGTTTCCGAGTCTGTGTCGTAGTGAAGATTTCCCCCCATGAGCGTTCGGTTTTGTTGTCGCCCGAAGTTCGCAGACTGGGGCCCGCGCTGCCTCGTGGATTGGTTGACAGGAATTGCCGCCAGTACGTAGTTGGGAAGTTACAACCTCCAGCAGTACACTGAGCTAAATGGCAAGTCCAGATCACAGAGGAAGTTCAGTTGTGTATTAGGATTTTGTATTCCAGCTACAGGTACACCGCCCACAGAAAATGGCTCTATCTCTTTAATGTCTTTTGTGGGGTTTGCAGCCTTTATTGCATAATATTTCTTCTACGCGTTTAGAATCGGCGTTTGTAAATTGCATTTATTTAGTTCAAGCTTTAGAACTGCTCCTGATGCTGTTGGTAATTTTGTCCAGGTTCCGTGCTAGCTATAGTATTCGCAACTAGTATTCTGGGCCCTGTTCTTAAGCGTGGGTCAGAAATGTTTTATATGGCGATGCGGTACAAGTAAAGCGCCATACTGCGACTAACAACCTTTGCTGCTACGTATTTCAACAGCGAAGCCGTTTAGCAAATGATAATTTTTTTCTGTCCGCAGTTAAAAATATCAAGAAAATGTCGAACGCGCGCACGTGAGCGCGAGCCTCGCGGTGACCGTCCGGCAGTTTAAAAAAAAACCAAGAAAATTCTGAGAGCTCGTGTGTGCGTGCCTCAAGACGACCGCCCAGCGTCCCCGCTGCCCGTTTCTCAAGCCAAGCATACCCACCCACGGAGATTGGCCGCAATGGAAAAAAAGAAACTCCAGGGTTCACCGTAATCGTGGCAACACTTGCTCGGAATGAGAAAGACACGTCATAGCGTGCACCCCTCCAACGTGATGTCCCATCATTACCACTTCAAAAAAATTAAAGAAGCCCACACTTATAGCAACAATGAGGGAGTAAAGGTCGTCGCAGCAGCGAAGAAGCAAATTGGCTGCAATCGTGGACTTACACCGTCGTGATGGTCGTGAAGGTTGCGTACAGCTTCGCTACCTTCAAGTCTTACGCGTTAGTGTGAGCTTCCTTCGTTTGTTTGCTGCGTGTAGCTATTTACAACACTGCAACTCATGCTAATCTTAACGCATCGCCTTACTTTTTAAATTAGAACGTGTTATATGGCAGTGAAAAAAAATTACAATCTGTAACGTGAGATGTGTACTCCCTCAAGTGTCAGTTTACCGAAATCTAAGAAATGCTTTGAAGTACAGCAATGCCGTGAGTTATTAAGTCGCTTTTTCTGCAACATATGCTGTAAATGAACTCATATTCATTCCTTCGCCTTAACTGTATTATTGTTCTTTTTTTGCATGCTATACTGGCCTCATAGCTTCGAAAATTTCCCGTGTGCTGCTATTGGCTGCCGTCGTCTACACAGCACGGGTTCAAGATGCTGGTGACACAGACCTCACGGTACGTGTGACCCAACAGCCTCCACCTGTTTTGTTTTAAAGCGCACGTCATACCGACAGCTTCCCCAGTTCAAGTGTTGCAACGAATTCATGAAAAATAAGATCGCCTACTTTCTGTTTTCTCACTCCTAATTGTGGGATAATGATGGTGGGGTTTGTCACCGCTGTAGGTTGCGTTCACTGAAAATAAATGCCGGATCGACCCGGTGAGGAAACACGCATGCACTTTCATTGATGACTGGAACTCCCGGTATAATCTTGCCCTAAGCTCTGCTAGGTAAGCCTTGAGCAGACTCGTTCGCTAAGAAATGGTAAGGAACAATGCGCCAGGGAGGCCTTTGAATTTCACGTCATTCCTGTGCGAAATTAGCCGTCTGTAGGCATGGCATCCCTTGACTTGCTAGACGAAGAGCTCGAACAGCTTGATCATACACTGCTATCTTCGCGCATGTGCCCTGTATGTAGATATGAGCGCTTCCTTTAAGACTCTACGTTTAATGTTGTGTTTTATCTCGGTATTTATTTCGCTACGGTCAACGCCCGGTTGCCCCTTCCTTTCTCCGCCCCGTCGCAACGCGGTTTTCGAACTTCGACTGCAAATGCACTGTTTCACGGGCAGCAGACGCAACTAAACCAGCTAAACATGTCAGCCGGTGGCAAAAAAGCGGCCTCCACTTCTCCAAAATGAAGTATCAACAGTAGCTAGAAATTAAAGTTAAACAGAGAGACTTTCTGCGTAAATCCACATGCCTGAAATGGTGTCCTCGAAACCCAAAACTCCCGAATTCAGCTATATCCATAATGGTTCTCATCTGACATGGGATCTCCACCCTAAAGCCTGGATCTGCTTAATGCAGTGATATATTTTGGGGCCAACTCTCCACCCACATTTCTCAGCTCTTCCTCCTCGCATCTCCTCCGAGTTCCTCCCTGTTTGGTCTCATGGCCTTTCGTTGCTTTACAAAAGACTAGCGGTAGTACCCGGCGATGGCCGGGTGGGCATGTTGCCAGAGCGCTAGTTTTTGCGGCACCACTGCCAGCTACATCTAGTCGGTCGCATTCAAGTCCAGTGTTATTCGTCTTTAAGCTTGGAAAAATGATAGTTGGGACAATCTGTATCTGGACATGTGGGTGCGTTATATTTATTTGTGGAATTGGTTGAATGTATTGCCTCAAAATTTTACAAATTTAGTGACTAAATACAGTGCTCAAACAGATTATAAAATGTGTTGTCCTCCGATCGACTGATATATATATATTTCAGCATGTAGCAATGCTGAGTGCTTTCTTGATCTTATTAAACAACCATTCACCGGGCTTTTTTCTGGTTTCTTTAGCTGCCCCCACCCCCCTTTCCCCTTCGATGCTTTTGCCCACGTGTGTGCGACTTTGAAGAACGCCATTGTTTATTTCCTTCACAAGCTTCTGACTATCCATGGAAGTCTCGTCGCAGACGTATAAATAGCATAATCCATGATGTTGTGCAAAGCAGGGGCGCCGAAATCGTTCTTCACAGCTTTCATTTCTGCATACAACCACCGATTTCACTTCCCTCGTATTTAGTATTGAATACGAAGTTGTTGAAGGAGTTAATTGTTTTATTTGTACAAGTTACTCGATCATCTGGTTTACACCCCTTTCTGCTTTGTTATCAGTGTATCTGGAGTCAGTACGTGAGCGTACGGACAATCCTCAGCTCAAGCTTTTGTTTGTGTAATTACTGCAGCAATAGTTACTGCCACGCAATATACTGAAACTAGAGCTGCTCCAATCTCCCATTTTGCCTACCCCGTAAAAAAAGGTTTGCACCTCACGTCCACAATAATACTGCACCCACCTCTTTTAAATGGCCATAAAGCTTGCGATTACGTCTTTGTGCTGAAACAGGGGTTTGAAGGTGTAGAGCTGGAGCCAGCAACTTGTGTTAGGGAATTCAGCTCACACTCACGCCTGCAGGCTAAAGCACGTGCAATTGCAAACCCGCTGCTCCATCTCGAAGCGGTCGTTATATCGTCATTAAGGTTCGTTTCTCCTATCGTAACGATGATTGTTCATGGCACAGACTCCAACTTCCAGCCCGGAAGAGTTGGAAGGCCGCATCAAGCTGCCCGGAAAGACAGCTCGCTTCTTCGGTGCCTCAGTCGAGCTCCTGGACAGCGTGCTGCCCGGGAATTTGGCGGACAAACTCAAGGTACGCGTTACGTTTTTCAATTATTTCTACTGCACATCATTTCGTGAGCGTCTGCGCAAGGCGTGCCCTTGTTGGCCGCTTGCTACAGCTGCAGGACTCGCAGGGGCGTTGCTCATGGCTGTGGTCAAATCGATGGGAAGCTTAACGCGATATGATATTTCGCGTTTCAGCTTCCTCATTATGCTTGTTTGTGCGCAGTTTTTTTGCCTCAGCTTTGAGTTGACAGTTAACCTCTGAATTATACTCTGGGTATGTTGATGACTGTATTGTTCAAAATTTCATGTGATATATTATTCTTGTGGAAAGTTCGAACTAATTTGTCTATGAAGTGTTTTTTCGTACTAATCAGGTTGCTTTATTTTGTAATGTAGAATTGTCGCTGCTTACAAATGTAATAGTGTTTGATATCTTTTCATGGGAGGTCCCCCGGACAGTTCTTTGGAACTGCGGGACCTCCTCCTGTACTGCGTTTGAACAATAAAGAATAGACAATAAAAAATGACAGCCACTGCGGAATATCCAATTGCCGCTCTTCCTTGTGGCTAACGGAGATTTTTACGGGTAACTGCACTGTTTATGATATTCATTCTACTGGCTTCAGATAACAGACAAAAGTAACGACAGCACCTGTTACCCGCTGGTCGGTTGCTTCCGGCCCCGGGACCCGTTGACGGTGCCCCTCGCCTTCCCTGATCCCCCGGAGAAAGTCAACACGAGCTTCCTGCTTTACTCCCGCCAAAACCGCGACTCACCGCTGCTACTCGACTACCGGGAGCGATCACGCAACGAGCGACTAAACTTGTTCCGTCACCGAAAGCCGCTCAAGCTCATCGCGCACGGCTGGCACGAGACTGGCGACCACGAGTGGGTGCAGGAAGCCAAGAACTTGCTGCTGGATCTGGTAAGCACCTTGGCCGACATGGTGCTATGCAGTCACCTACCCCCCCCCCCCCTCTTCCCCCCTCTATGGCTTCCGAAAGACCACACAAAGTTTACAACCGAATGGACACCACCAGTCGTTCTAATGCCATTGCCAGCATATATTTTGCGCCCGTTTGCTGAACGGAGCCTGAACCCCCCCCCCCCCCCCCCCCAAGAAATAACAGGAATTGTGCTCAGATCCACAGATTCTTTCTGTAGAGACGTCCGCAGAAGACGTGTAAAGCCCAGTCAGCTTTTATTTTCAAATTTTGAAGTGAGCTGCTAAGGCAGTGGCATGTTTTCTTAGTCTATCAATAGTTACATGACTGTCGCTCCACTTTCATTTATTTACGTTACGTACCCCGCACACCCGTGGGCTATAAATTGTTCCCTAGGCGTCCACTACGGTACGGCTCACCGCCCAGGTACCGCTTCAGAGCGAAAAGGCCTTAATTTGAGCATTCTTATTTATTTACCTTTTTGCTTACTCAATGATTGTGTTGTACATGTTCGGAAATTTCTCGTATGCAGGCAAAGATTCGGAGGACCGTTATGTTTCTAGGCAAGTTATGCGTGAATAGCTAGCACGTCATTTGCACATGCTGAATGTAACGGCGCCAAGGCAGACAGTGCGTATGGCGCATGACATGGGTTCTCAATTGAAGGTAGCTTTGGGTCCTTACAGGCTACCAAAGAACTTTGGATTACTGGGGAGAACACGTTTAGACATAGTGTTATGACAAGCTCCATTGCCAAACTCTGTGCGTGTGTTTGAAAATTTGTGTGCATCATTTCCCGTTTTTTTTATTCATTTTCATATATATGTTTCATTTTCTCACATGGCGTAGCAAGCTAAGCCCAATGTCTCGCCTAACGTCGCATTTACTATTAAAAAAGACACACCCTACCTGCGTTTTGCATTCATTTTTGTATTTAAAGAAAACGCTTTATTTGCAGCGCTCTCTCAGAACCTCTGAAAATGTCTCCAGCAGTCGTCACGCTTCCCGGTGTCGTCGACAAGGCGCTTGGTGGCCATCGCGCTAATAAAGATTATATGATAAACATAAAGACTGCAAGGGTAACATTTCACCCACGTTCGCCTATTCTGTGTGGGTTGCTCCACGCTGTGATTCATTGGCACCGCACCATGACGATTTTGTGGGTCATGTGCTGGTGGCCGGGTATACAAAGAGCTCGGTTGTTGAGTACGCAGAGCACCTCAAGAATCATGGCGGTAAACATTACCTGCAGCCCGGCACCCGAGCGCCCTTACTATGCGTCGATGCACTACACCACACTACACTACATCTGCACTACACATTGATTGATTGATTGTTGGGTTGAACGCGCCGATGTAACACAGGCGATGAGGCGCGCCGTAGTGGAAGGCTCCGGATTAATTTTGACCACCTGGGGATCTTTTACGTGCGCCGAAATCACGCACACACGGGCGTTTTTGCTTTTCGCCTCCATCAGAAAAGCAGCCGCCGCGGCCAGCAATCGAACCCGCGACCTCGTGCTCAGCAGCGCACTCAGCCACGCGGCGGGTCTGCACTACACATATTGTGCTACCACCGCCGCTGTGCAGGAAAGGAGTATGCTTTTTTTTATCCATGCTTTGATAGTTTTCCATCTGAGGGCGAGGCTTCGTAATTTCAATGGTTGGCCAACCAATTTAAATGCGCAACCACATGCTGATCTAGCGTTAACTTTGTAAAAATGAGCAAATTCCGCGCAGAAATTGTTTTAAACACCTTTTGCGGGATATTTATCTTGTGTCCCTTCCAACCCCGGAATACCGCTTCATGTTAACCAATGTTACTATTTACCTTTTCGGGGAAGTTGAGGCCGAAAATCCCGTGAAAAGGGGAGATTTTTATGTGCGCGGCGTTGACTGACTCATTTTTTTGCGACAAAATCTGTCGTTTTATTAAAAAACACTGTTTGCTACTATCATAAACATATCAACTGTGGGAATTTCTGTGGTATGGGCATATTCTTGGTCTATCAAAAACAAATGATAAATTGTGGCTTATGTACGAAGCTTGAGGCTGCACGATATTGTATTTTCAGGACAAGTCAGTAAAGTTGTTTTCTGTTTTGGCAGGTGGATGGGGCGAGTAGGGCGGCAAAGCACATTAATGCATTATTTGGTCATGATTGAAAGGTGCGACGTGATTCCTGGTCCATGCTGGAACTGGGGAGAGGGCGAAATAGCGTTGGTCACGAATGTTATTTATGAAGTGACCAAAAGGGACGTGTAGTTAGCAACTAGAGACCGAAAAATTTTGCTTTAAAAGATACAAACTTACACCTCGAGAGAATGTTTAGCACACTAGGGCATGGGGCGTAATGATAAAGGTAGATGCTAACAGAATTCGTGGATGATGATTTCTTTTCAATATACAATAAAAGGGGAAACGACGTGCTCATACACCTACTTTACGTTAAGAAGAAATTGTTTAAGGGTGCCTTTGCAGCAATGTTGTATTTTCTGAATTACTGGCGGGTGACCCTGACAATGCAGGCCTGATGCTGCCCCCAGCGCTTACAGCCTGCTTTGATTGCAGGCAGCTCCCCTGCCAAGCTGCTGTCTACAGGCGATCTTTGCTGGTTCCTCCGTAGACCACTTTGCAGCGCCGTTCTTTGTGTGCAGGAAGACTGCAATGTAATCGTGGTGGACTGGCGCGGCGGCTCCCAGCAGGGCAACTACATTCGTTCTGCCGGCAGCACGGCGCTCGTGGGCCGGCAGGCGTCGCTGGTGCTGCAACACCTTCTCAACATATACAGCAATACGCTAAGCCCCGAAGACGTGCACGTCATTGGCCACAGCCTGGGCGGCCAGGTGGCGGGATTCGTGGGCCGGCATTTCCGTAACCAGACAGGCCGTCTGCTGGGACGGATCACCGGTAAGTCGTTCCACTAAGCCTGGCGAGATTTAAATACGGTACATTGAAAGCCTAAGGAATTTAAAGATAGCAAGAAGACAAGAAAAATACTTGCTGTATTTGAAAGAGCTAGGTTTTGATGTCTCTATAAACGCCATTCCTGGTGTCAAAGACGTTGATTTCACGCCAAAAAGAGACCATGCATATTCAAGAACTTTCACAATTCCCGCTACCACACATCAGCAATGTCATTATTAATGAGCTACCAAAACAGAGTAATCAATCGTGTTCGATGCGCGCGTCAAGTCTTAAATTCGGTAGCCGCGAATCAACCAGATATCAACTTACTTGTGGGTAACCTCTGAGGTTGGAAGGAGGGACACTATTTCCGCTGGTAGGTCTGCCGTTGAGAGCGCTGTAGGTACTGCGCCCATTAGTTTAGGCAGTGGCGCGTACACGCAAGGTACGAACACTACAGCAGGAGGCCTTGCGAGAGCGGAAACATGCAGTTGATTGAGCGCGTTATCGTGATGCTGCCTGTCCGCAACAAAGCCGAGTTAGAAATTTCTGAGATCATGGGAAGGCGCTGGCACGTCTAGTGTGAGCAGAATTAAAGGTAATATCACCCTGTAGATGCAATATTAGCTCATAGCGTCATAGCGATAGAAGCTGACTCTGAGCATCGTATAACTTCCCCGGGAATATTTTCGGAATCTTTAGCGCCACAGAAGCGCTTCAAAGGGTCGTAAAGACAAAACACAACTCTGCTACGTTCTAAAGACTACATTGGCCCAATAACAGTGAGGCCAATTTTATTTCAGACTTGAAGTACTAAGCCGGATATTGAGGTAAGCCGATAAAATGGTAGCCACTCGCGTACGATTTATTTTGCCGATTCCTTACGACGTCGCGGAGAATTGTATGTGCGATTGGCGGTAGCCGAGCAAAGACACACAGTGCTGGATTAGAAAGTGTTAGGCTCCGGGGATAACTGCCTTCTAGGGGCCCTAATGATGATTCTGATGGTGATGACGGTGAACAGGATTATGATGACCCGCTGCGGTGGCTCAGTGGCTAAGGCGTTACGCTACTGAGCACGAGGTCGCGCGTTCGATTCCCGCCCGTGGCGGCCGCTTTGCTGATGGAGACGGAAAGCAAAAATGCCCGTGTGTACGAGATTTAGGCGCACGTTAAAGATCCCCAGGTGGTCGAAATCAATCCGGAGCCCTCCAATACGGCGCGCCTCATCGCCTGCGTTGCGTCGGCGCGTTAAACCCTACAATCAAAATTAAAGGATTATGATGATGATTATAACTGGTTGGTTTCGGGTGCTGAATTTTTCCAACCCTGCATCTTACGCTTGCCGAACAGTTAGAAAATATACATCTCTTTTATTGGCTCGGGAAATAAACTTCTCGGCTGCATTGCTAATATTACTTAACGGTTATTATGCGATGTACACTTTGCTATGTTTAACTTGTCAATACATCACAAATTCAGAAATAATAAAAGTGCCGCGCAGGCAACCAGCACAGGCCAAAGGACAGCGAAGCATTTTCTTCACAGGAAACATTTTGTTCGATTTATGAACGCATATCGAGGAAAAGTTTGGTGCAAGTGATAAAAAATTGTTTTCTTGTTTCCTCTAGTTTGGATGCTTTTAGCTCCGGCTACAAACGCAAACGCAACAAATGCCACCCACGCATACACCCAGACGCGCCAGTGACTCTGGCTTTGTGGGCATGGTCGAGTATCATCGATGGCTTCATGACTGACATTCAAGTATGCGCTGTGTAACGTCAGGCGTCACGATTCTCAAGTGCATCCCAACAATCAACACATTCCGCGAATACCATAACGACAAGCCAGGTTTCCCATTTATGGAGCGGAAGATTTCATAGCCGTATTATTCGCGTAGTAAATGTCGTTGTACTACGATCGCCCGTATGTCTGACAGTGTCATTTTCCTTGCGTCCTGTCTCCTCAGCTTTGGACGCCGCGGCACCACTGTTTGAGGACACGAACGTGTTCCTGTCGAGCCGCGACGCGCAGTTCGTCGACGCCATCCACACCAGTTCCGGAGACAAAGTCATCAAGGGAGAGTTCGGAATCTTGACGCCGTTTGGCCACGTGGACTTCTACCCCAACGGTGGCAGGAAGCAGCCCGGCTGCCCGCCGCTGGGTCAGTGCATTGCTATCTATTATAGTATGCGTGCGTGCGTGCGTGCGTGCGTGCTGCGTACGTGTCATTGTGTCAGTGTCAGTGTGTCGACCGGAAAAAGATACCGCTTTGGTTCCTGTTCGAGTTCGGGGGCTATAATTTTATAGCGGTTCAGTTCCGATTCTACTAAACCCCGCACCGACCCAGTTCGCAGGCTCTAAACAGGTTAGCGAACCGTTTCGATAAGTTAAATTATAACTAAGTGCACAAAAAAAAATTAAACTGCAGAATTCAGTGGGACTATGAAGAAAAACTACTAGCTTGGGTCATTCAAAAGACGGCTTTGTCTGAATAATATTAATGCCAATTTTAACGTCAACGTTAAAATTTTACAGTAGATAACAGGGAAAACAGATGAAGTAGTTGCAGTACACCAGCCACTCACTCGCCCAGCCCTGATAACGTCAGAGGGACTAATCACATTTTTCAGTTAAAAAACGTTTTTCGTGGCTAGAACGGAGCTGAGAGAGTTACCGTAGGCTAGTCCTTTCAGATTGAATAAAGCAGTATTTTGTTTTCATGGCATATTTAACGATTTCAAATAGCTCTGATCTGTATCCTACGCGTTGTGCCGCTGCTCGATTTTCCCGCCGTGTAATGGGAGAGTGGCTAAGATGTTGAATGTCGCTGTTTGTTCCGCTCCTCCCTGTCGGGGACGTACTGTCGGGGACGACCACCTCTCGCTACTGTCGAGTTTCAGCTCGCCCTGAGGAACGCCACGTGAAGGGGCCGTTTTAAAGACTCTAGTCTTTCTTGGGCTCCTTACGCCAGAATTCTGGTCTGCCTCTCTGTATGTCTGACTGCCTGTCCCTCGATTCAGCCGAGTCGTTTTCTATAGGCAGCACATTTCAAAACTACTAAATTTAGTAGCATGCTCCATACTTGTCAACGTTGCTCAGAGAAAAAAAAAAACGTTAAACATATGTAAGACAAACCATTCATACATAACTACCACTAGCAGTGTTTTTCTTTAAATAGACGTGGCGTAATTTTGCGATAGCAAACAGAAGCGCTTTACAAACAATATATCAACAACAAAATACAAAAAGACTGGCGCCCAACACTATGGCTCCCGGGGCTTGAGCGCCAAGATCAAACGTAACAAAAAGTACTAATAGATGGCGTGCCAGCAGAGCGAACACGAGAACATTTGACTGAATTGAGTAAACGTCCATTGCGGTTGTCATGGGAGGACAGGCAGGAGGGGAATTCGTGAGAGGTGGGCGGGGGGCGAAAGGAGAGGCAGTAACGAGGCAGGGGCTTCAGAAGAAAATTCTCTTTTGACAACATTTACAGCGAAGCGAGCAGGTACGGGGCAATATTTTATGACAACACGTCAACACGTTCACTAACAACTGAAGCAGTCATGATCGCTGAAAGGAATTCGACGAAATAGCAGTTTTATTATTGCAAACATCACCCGGCCGGAAGGCCAAGTTTAGCGTCGATTCATTCGTTTCGATGCGATTGTAGGACCATACGAAACCGCAGCGCCACCTCGCTTGGCATTTATTAACTTCATGTTCAAATGGAGAGCAAGATCAGCCTCCAAAATCGCTCCTATCTGGTGCTATTACTTGATGCTAAACAAATTTACGCAAATTACTTCATGGGAAAGCAAAAACATTCAAACGAAGAAAGAAGTAACTTGGATTCAGATCACCACCGCTGATAGGCACGTTCGTTTTCATTAACTATTTCTCAGTCCCTGATCATTAGACGAAAGAGGGGAAAAGGGAAAACTTCAGGTTGAATATTATGACCTTAGTTGCTAATTTTAATTTTTGTACGTTGCTCAAAAGTATCATGCCATATTGTTGCATTGTTGTGCGTGTTTCAAGCACACACAAGCGAGCAAGAACACTAAGGAGGCAGGCAACATGAATGTAATCCTCGCCCCATGTCCAGGATGCTTCCTTTGTGATATCAGCACTATCTTCGTAACTTCAATCCCCCCCCCCCTCTCACCCCACAATCCGGTCCAATGAATGAATAAATAAATGAATGAATTTTTTGACAAGAAAAGAGGGAAGGATGCATCTCATTTCCCTCTTTTGACAAGCCCCACTTTATCGCTTCCCTTTAACTGGCACTGTCAAATAGATAAAACAACCAGATTGATTGCTGATTATGGGGGTTTAACGCGCCGAAGCTGCACAGGCGATGAGGCGCACAGTGGAGGGTTCCGGATTAATTTTGACCACCTGGTTACGTGTGCCGAAATCTCGAACACACGGGTGCTTAAAACCACCAGATCACTTTGCGATGAACTTCCCGCGTGATCGTTTATCATGAGTGTTCTACTGTCACGAACCAGCCGATGGCATATTCCATGCCTATAGTGACAGATCCCGGTTGCAATAGGTATACTCCGAAGATTAGCGGCCGTTAGCGAAATTGCTATAATGTGTTTATGAACAGTAATTCCAGAATAAATGTTTTTCTCGAGAAATATTTAGATAAGTAGTTCACTACATGACCGAACGAACAATTACTTACGTTACTCATTTCAGCTAGAAGTAGTAAGGTAACTTTAACTGGCTGAAGTACTGTTGCCAGCGTGGTGTATGCTCTTCACAATAATAATAATAATATGGATGTGGCTGCCGTGACGTACGTACGTATGGGCAAATGCTTGCCTCAAACCATGTATTTATCATATTGTGTGACAAAGGAATCGAGATTAACATCACTTTCTGCTTGAGCACGATTAGACTGTCCGCGCCGGGATCAATTGGATTCCATTGTACGACCATGACGTAGTTGGCGATGTATTTTCTTCGCACTTTGATAGCGCAAGATATCCTTTTTTTCAGTAATGGAAGAGAATCGTGGCTACCTGTGGCACAACTTAATGTCTCTTGTGATCTCCCGCAATGCAGAGCTGTACTGCGACCACAAGCTGTCCAAGGACTTCTTCCTGGAGTCCTTGCGCATCCAACGGTGCCGCTTCGTGTCCGAGCCATGCGCAGGAGGACTGGAAGCGCTGCTGGCCGACCGCTGCCAGCTCAGGGGCGACCGCGGCGAGATGGGATACTTCGCCACACGCGCTCCCGGCCGAGGCGTGCAGAGACTGGAGACCAATTCGAAGCCACCGTACTGCAAGCAGAGACTCGTGCCCATAGACCCACCTCGCGACGACACTCCGAGGCGTAGGCGCATTGGTTGAGCAGCCGCACAACCACCTCCTGGGAAGCGGCGCGGCCAGTTGCTTTTTAATGGGCGACTGCAGAAGCAATGAGAATGGCCGTTTCCCTAGACTCGTGAGCAGCCAAGCTTCGAGGCAGGCCGGTCATCTTCCTCCTGCCGCAGTCTTGCACGCGTAAACTCCGTTTCTTTCGCCTAAGCACCATGCTGCTTGAAATTTCTAGGCGTCTCTCTGCAAATACCGCATAGAGGGAGCATCTGAGCTACCTGTACAAGAATAATTTTGCACGTACACTGCACTCTGTCTACTGCCGCCTGAGACACCAGCCTCCATGATTCCGTGGTTTACTGGCAGGCTCGGCCAAGGAATCCTGTTTACTGGAGTGTTCGCAGCACTCGTGATGTGCCAAATAAAACATATCCTAAATGTCCCGTCTGCCGTGGCACAAAGCGCAAATGCAGGATCATGCGTTTCGTCGCACCTATCCGTGCCCCTGTGGCTGCTGATTAGCCCTCTTTGTTGTCTGGTCACCAATCCCCAACGCTGGGTTTCTCCGGCCTCGTACAAGCGACATGCAAGCGTGCATGGCCCGTGCCATATTCGTCTGGGTCTTTCACGTAGTGCCAAACACGTTTGTTGCTCAGCACCAGAAATTTGTTGCTTTGCGTTTTGTGCTGAGCGCGGCGGCGACGACACCAGCTGGATGTCCTGCGGGACTTCCCAAACCGGCCGATGGCGGAAAAGCGAGCCGAGCGAACCGTGCGAGTTGCTCATCAGCGGAACGGAACCTTTGCAGAGGGGACACAAGTTATTGCCACGGAGGTGTTGCGGCACCGCAGCTTGTTTTACAAATTGGTTCCCACCTGTTTCCCCTCGCCCAATGCAGACGCGTGAATGTGTGTGAAATTACCCCATCGTGCGCATTGTTTTGACACTGCCATGGCTACTTACACCCCGAAATAAAGGCGGCGAAACAGGACTTGGCTATTAGCGGTGAGATGTTTGATTGACGCCCCCTGACTCCTGACGTCAGCTTTGGCACTCGCGCCACTGTCGTCTGCTACACTCCGCTTGTGAGGGGCAGCAGTGCCCCTGCTATAGCAGAGGCACTGCTGCTTCTGCTATACCAAGCATATAAATCGGCCCTCTTGATGCTTTAGTGCATTAAAAAGCGTATTTCCATGAATTCAGTTCAGCTTCCGACACCTCTGAATAATTCCAAGCTGTATACCGCACAAGCTTGCAACACATGAGGAGAGGAAGAACAACTTAATTAAAAGCATCGGTCAGGATATCGTGTGTAACTCGTCCTTTTTTGGCTTATTTGCGAGGTTCAGTGCTCAGAGATTCTCGATAAGTATTCAGAATGAGTTCATGAAGACTCTTGCGAAGATTCGTACACAATGCTGAGCAACATGCAGCTGGCCCCTACACATCTCACAGCAGGAAATACAGCGGCTGTCTTCTGGTTTCTTTCGTGGTAGTTGGCCTTTATCAGATAAATGTTGCGTCTGTGCCCAATTCTGCGCCATCACAAATGTATTATTGGTAGGTTTGGGCATGTTCGTGAGGCTCACAGAGTGTACATTTCATTCAGGCTCTATGGCGTACGTTCCCTTCTTCACAAATTGACTTTAGTTATGGCTGCGTTCAAGAAGGTGCATATGCGCAACGTGGGTTGTTTATTCACATGCAAATACAATGAAAAGGTTTGTGCTACTGCACCGAGAAACGGCGCAGACAATGTTGTCCAGAGTACTCGAAGGCGGCTTTCGTGACCCGAATTTCTGTCGTATCGTTATAACAAACTGACTCTTAATTCGAACGGTTATGACATGATTACGGTGTCGAAGGCTTGAAATACTCACTAACGAACGCAATAAATGTGTGAAATTCTGTGCATTCTGTATAAAATTCATAGTGCATTCATAGAATGCACCATGGGAGTTGTGTACAACATTCGCATGAGTTGTAGCAAATCTTATATTGGCCAAACAGACAGATATATTTCAAATGACAGATGGCGCGAGCAGTGTTGGGCAGTGAAAAACAACGCTAGTGGTCACATGACTGAGCACTGCAAAACGTGCACTCTGCAAGGTGCAAACTGCACTTCGCTCTTCAAACAGGCCACGTTTTTAAAATGGGTCAGAGAAAGCAAGAGAGATTGGAGAGGCGCACTTCATTCCTAAAGCGGGAAACAAGTGCATCAGTACACCGTCAGTCACATCATCACTCAAAGAAATCGAATTCTTAGATGGACACGTGTAGGTTTGCGCACGTTTTTGGTGTGACGTTTTTATGACGTAAAAGCAGTGTATTTAACCTAGGGTATACAAATAACAATGTCTACATGTTCCTTCTGTCCCCGTTGTTTAGCGCCTCAAATTATTCAGTATGTTCAACCAACTAGCCCTGGTCAGGCTTTTGTTACCGACGTGTGACGTAAGCGTTCCCGCCAACTGTTAGTACGTCACGTCTTCTCAGCCAATCACAGAGAGGGCGTGACATACAAACCGCATTGTTGTTGAATAGCAAAGACGGGCCTACATTGCCATGTCCGCTGCATTTCGTCTCGTTTTTCATTGCCGGCCAAGAATTATGCGCCTTCAGTAGAGATAAATAAGTCCAACTTTAAAACTGGCGCTAGTAAACGTCATGAAATGTCAAAGGCGACAGCACACACAACCGCTTTGTCAAACGGAAGCACGTGACCACAACTGAAAGCCAATCAGAGAATCTCCCGGCAAATTCGCGGGTCACGGTGAATTTACGGAGTTTAGAATAAGGCCTTTGGCCTGCCAGTGCCGAACCCGTTAGGGTCGCTGGCATTGCAGCTGTAAATGCGTGCCTGTTATCTCCGTTTTCGCCACTACTCTGAGGTGCAAACTGAAAATTTTGCCACCGCTAACTTTCCGCAGCCAGAAGCCACCTAACCTACAGGGAAGAACTACTTTTAAGGAAAAAAATGGTAAAGGCAGAAAAGAGCGCAATCTAGGAACAGGCGGCAATATTATCTTTCTAATTCGCAGAAGGAGGTGACCGACACCAACACCCTCTAGAAGGGTTTCCAGTTGGTGTTGGCGGGGCACTGTACTCTAAATTGCTGACAAGCGCATCATCGGGGCTTTTTACGAGGCTTTAGCAGTGGCGTCGTTGTGAAGTGCTGCCTCGACTCGAGCTTTCATTGGCGCGACCATACAGTGGGCGTACGATCGAAATTAAAATAACTGCCTTGTCGGTCTCGTACGTCGTGAGTCCTCTCCGACAATCGCGCGGCGCCGGAACCGCCGCACCACCAGTCTCATGCGAACCGTAACTCATGCAGATGTGTCTGACATGCGACTAAACATGCCGTGGGCGAATGACTGGACGCACAACCAACGCCGCTTCACTGTAGTGCCCTGGCAAAATACTGTGACCAGCTATGGGCTTCAAACGATATACAGGGTGATCAAAGTTAAGTCGGCAGGTTTTTTTTTAGATGCAACGCACCTCTTTAACTCGCCTTGTCCCGCGTCGTTGTCGCGGCGTAGTTCGCATCTCTCCCCCATTCTCCTCGCCGTGGCAGCTGCACGCTTCGCCGCTCTCACCGCAGCGCCATCGGGGCGTCAGCGCGGTCAGCGCGCAGCTTGCGCTCGGCTGCGCTCGCTCCCGTCGCCGTGCCAGCTGTGCGTTAGCGCGCAGCTTGCGCTCGGTTAAAAATTTACACCATCTTCCCGCGAGGAGAACCATGGGGTAGATGCGACGCATCGGGGGTGAACATGCTGCGTAAATAGGATACACAACAACAGCAATCCACACGCTGACATCGCTAACATAACGGAAACGCAACGGCAACCCCCGATGCGTTGCATCTACCCCATGGTTCCCCTCGCGGGAAGATGGTGTAATTTTTTTTTAATTAGGCGCTTAGAGTTACGTGAAGACCACTTCTACACTGAGGTTGTGCGCCCAGGGAGACACATAATTGAAAGGTAAATATTGATGTCGATGGCTGAATTAACTAAAATTGTTGAATTAACTTTTTAGTGGCTACAGTAACCAGGCATGTTTGTATTGGAAAGTTAGACGCAATCGCGTTTCCACGCCCTTTCATTTGGCAGAATTCTTCTAGCACGTCCGTACTCCGAGATATCAAACTGCGAAGTTTAATTGCCGTTCTCACGATTACGCATGCTAGAAGTCAAGACCGGCGCATAGCTCCTCCCCTTTGTTCGGTGTTTCGATAGCGGTTCCGAGTACTGCAGATTGCGATAACGCCAGCCAAGACTGAATGGGTGCCAGTTATCACTTTTGCCTATGCCTCCACACGTTGTCGAACTAAACACCGTACACAGCAGTCACGTCACAGAAGGGAGGAGCTTTGCGCCGGTACAAACTGACTTGCATGCGTAATCATGCGAACGCTCAAGCGCATCCTTTGTGACTCTCAAACGGTTCCTTATGAAAACACGGATTGTCATCGGCTCAGACTACAAGCGTCCGTATGGTGCCCCGATGGCGTAACCAGACGTAACGTGCTTAAGGCAACGCTGTCAGTGAAGTGAAAAGGCTTCATATGAACCCTCTTCCCCTAAGCTTATTTCCGTACCCCGCCACAACAAGGCCTCTTGGTCTCCTCCTTCTAATAAAGTCATCAATTCGATTTCCCGACACCTCGGACTTCCTAAATAAAGGTTCGACGACTTTAAGTACCCTTTCGGTGAAGACAAGCTTCAATGAGATAAAGTCTCTCGATCACGAGAAATAGGTCTTCATTTCAACGTGTCGTGTAAAATACTCTGCGAGGCACAAAGAAGACGCCAGAAGGCCTACAACAGAGACGCTCGCTGCTGGCGCCATGAAACCTGATTGGACGCGCGCGTTCATGTTTGTGAGTGTGTGTGTGTCTGTGTGTTTGTATGTATGGGCGTATGTATGTGAGCTGTAAATTTAAACATAAAGAACAGCAACAGTATAGGGGAAAAGCCTATATTTTAAGGGACGAACCCAAGTTTACAAATGTCGCACGTAAGGGGGCGTAAGTACAGCAGGCGTAATTGGGCATTGAAGACTCCATTCAGTCATGCGTTTTTCTACCGTTCAATGATGGCCAAATCATAGTGACTAGACAGAGTGTCAAAACCTGGATTTTGTCCTGCGTCAATTGTACAGTCGCCCGACAGTACTGAATAAGGGAATTACGTACCGATCTCGACGTGAAAGGCGACACCGCTCATCATGCCACCCCTCGACAAAATATGTTCTCTGGCCTATAACTGCATAGGCCACCACGGTGTTGGGATAGCGACTCCGAAAACGAAGCCTTTTAGACGCGACCGTGTGTATCTGATATTCATGGGGAAATGAAAAATTGTCTGAACTGCTGCTCCGTATTCCATGAACGTGTTGGTTTTTTTTTTTTCCGCACAGCACAGATTCTTGGAACCTCGCGCGTCGCTTAGTTTGCCATCTGTTGCCCACGTATGTGCATGTTTCCTATATAACGCGTTTTTACCTGCCCACCCTTGCATAGGAGCCTTGTAAGTGTGCTTGTGTGCGTCGGGTAGCGGTGATCTGATGACATAATAACCTTGTAAACCTTACGGTGGGTTATCCGATATCCCTACCACACGCTGCACGCTTGCATGGTTCGAAAACATTATACTTGCACGGTTGTATATAGGACCCACTGGATTTACAGTTTAAGAAGAGAAGGCAAGGACTGCATTCTGTTCGTGAGTGCTCAGGTACTGTACGACCGGCCTGCATGATCTCTATGGGGTGGAAAGAAGGTTGGAGAATACTACCTTTAGGGTAGCTTCGGCGAAATATTTTCTTGAGGCTTGCTTCCCATATGTCAGAAATTGTAGCGACCCAACATGAATTTATTTGCTTTGCCTACTCACTAATACACTGATGTAGTTCAATTAGTTCTTTTATACATAGCTGGCAATGCACATATTTTTTATGGGAGTGTTTCAGAAAAATTGAAAGCTTTATGTAGGTAGCTACGCACATGTCAAATGGCCGTCTAATCAGAAGCTTATACAGTAGACTCTCGATAAAGGGAACTTCAAGGGACCGGAAAAATTAGTTCCGTTTAACAGGAGTTCCGTTTACTGAGAGAGATGTTCTAAGGTGCAAATTTATGTGCGTACACACTTCTAAGGGTATTTCATGGAACTCTAACCAATAGAAAGTGACTGTAGCTGATGGTTTTCAGAAAGCAAGAAAACTACAAGAAGCGTAGGCAGAGCATTCACAAAGTTGATTTGTCAACAATGAGTCGCTGTGCACTACAAAATGCGTCAATTATTTTTGTTTGAGTCCTTGCAACTGCATCTTCACGGAGGCTAGAGGCCTCAACTTCGCGAGTGCTTACAAGCCACCGAATTTAGAATACGGCAACGTGGTAATGAAGGACGAATAGCACAACGATGGCACGAACGAGGCGACAGGAGATGAACCCTGTAGCCTCGGCGTCTAGAATCGAGACCGAACGACTGAAACAAGAACTGCGATGTTGCATTGGTTGCGCTAACATGGCTAACCACTTACGAGACGAGGCTTACGAGGCCAACAAGGCTAAAAAAGCACGGAGGAAGAAAAAAAAACAAGAACGAAACAGCCGGAACCGTAAAAAGCTGATTCTCATGCCAGTGGGTTTCACGAGAAGTTCCATTTCTGGTTCCGTTTACACGGTGATGCGGAAATTTTAGTTCCGATTACCGAGAGTTTTTTTACGTTATCTGAATACAAAACCAACCAAATTCCAGGCAACTGTTTCGTTTAAGCGGCAATACCGTTTAAGCGATTTCCATTTATCGTGATTCTACTGTATTTGCGGGAAAACCGTTTCCAAAGCGTTGCAAAGTGTCCGTGCGGGGAAAGCTTCCTTCCCTAAATGCTGATACAGAATTGGCCTTTTCGCGTGGCATGTACACCCCGCGTCAAAATAAGCCGGGGCAAGCGAGCGCGTGGCAAAATGCATTGCCGCGACATCTGACGTTGCACTTCTGGTGTCGAGACATCGATGTGCGCGTGCGCGTCCAACCATGCTCGATAGCCTGTCTTTTCTTTGGCTTCAAAAGGCAGCTCTTATTACATTCAGAGCTTGGCGCCAGGGGGAACTGTCTTTGCTCAACATGTTTTGCTCGTACACGCTTCAGCAACCGAAAAAGAGGGTGAAGATGCGTTGCTCGCTCTGCCCTGCTGTGACAGATAACTAATCTTGCCCATCTCGCGGTGACAAAATTGTATCCCAGATGCTCTCCCACCTCGGTATTTGTAACAGCGGCGCTGTTTTTCGCTGGGCTTGACTGCAGCCTGTCGTTGTATTGTTTTACGCTCCCTCCGGAGTTCCCAGCAATGCGTCTGTGTCTACAGGTAAAGCCGACTTTATGAAGATCGGCGGAAGGTTGGTGTTTGTAAGCTGGCCTTCCCACACAGCCTGTTGCGCAGCGAGGCATGAACATCTGCGGTGGGAATATGATTAAAGAAAACGGCTTTAACTCATGTGTTGTTATACGATTTCAAAAACCAATTATATTAAAATTTGCTGATAAGACGACTATACTGATATGCCGAGTTTCGTTTACGTGTCGTAATTGGGTAGTGAAGTTGTAAACGCTGGAGAATTAGTTTGTTGTCATTATAACGAAATCTACGGAGAGAGATTGCCATTGGAGAAAATGGTTGCAACTGCGGCTCGGCGCTGGTTCAGTAGATACCAATCACAATCGGTGGAACGAGTTTTAATATTTTTTCGTAAAACATGCAATTGGTTGGTGAAAGCCGGGAGAGCTTTCGCCATTTCCAAACAAGCAAACGATGCCGACATGGGAAAGTGAGAGCAGCGGTTACCTCGGATTCAAGGGCTTCCATACCAGCCGCTGCTAATCCCAGCGAGTACAAAAGGTGGATTCGTCGGAAAAAACGACAGTGCCCCATTCTTCTTGGCTCCAATGCTCGTGCTTCGGTGCAAATTCCAGCCGCTGCTGGCATTGTCGCCAGCCAGGAAAGGCTTTTGTGCAGCCACACAGTTTGAAAGCCCGGTTTTCTTCAAACGCTGGCGTTTTGTCCTTGGACACTTCCAGAGAGAACTCGTCACGGATTTCACTAGCATTGAGAAAGGGGTCTGCGACAACTGCCGCAACGATGAGTTCGTCCTCGGTATGTTCTGTGACCCTTGGTCGGCCTCTGGGCATCCGCAATCCTTCCTTCATGCGAAAGGCACAAATTATTCGGATCACCGCGGTTTTTGATCGTCCCGTCCGTTGGCATATGAATCGCTGCGGCAGCCCCTCCACGAGGAGTCTCGTTATTAGCTTCCGATCTTCAACTGGTACACGTGGTGACATTTTGATATACTGAGCCCCCTTGTCCTGTCCACCACACGAAATATGTTTTGCGGGGAAGCGGCGGCCAATCGTAAGCTTGAGCGCATAACAATAAATAGCGTCACTGCTGCATCCGTGCCCCACATTTGAAAACAACATGATCACTATGCAGATACATGCTCATGTTATCGGGGGGCCTTTGGCGCCAAACTTTACTGGTTTTTGTTATTTTTTCTTCAGCGCTTTACTGGGCGCTAGTCCTGATATGTTGCCGGGAAAGAATTATCTTGACAGCCGGTCGGCGAAAATGTAAAATCTGGTATATGTTGCCGGGAAAGAATTATCTCGACAGCCGGTCGGCGAAAATGTAAAATCTGGTCAGGATATTTGAGAGCAGTATGCTCGAGTCTAGATCGCAAAATAATTATGTCGCGTTTTACATGGTATATGGGAAGTAACATGGCAACGGGGCCGCAGAGATCGCCAATGCAACATTAAAAAAATTACCCGCGTATTCACCCGCTTCACAAAATATGTGTTCGAAAGACGACTGCAGCAAAAACGTCTGTGTGTTTGAGATTTCGGCACCCGTTAAAGATCCCTATGTGGTCAAAATTAATCCCTAGCCCTCGACAGTGGCGCGCCTCAACGCCTGCGTTGCGTCGGCGCGTTAAACCCTACAATCAATCAGTCAAAGAGGACTGCCTTCTGCAACCCCTGCAATGTAACACCATCTCCTCTCCGGCCCTAACACCCTCCATGTTCTCCTTCCCTTTCACTTCTCGTTTGCTGAATGCCATGAACGTTTGCTCAGTTAAATTAAGTTTTCCACCGTTCGCAGGTAGCACTCACAATTTGTTAGGAGTGCGCGACTATTTCTTTTTTTTTTCTTTTTTTCAGCTGGGTGAAGCTTAAGCAGGTCATATTTTTTTGTTTTAATTCCTGCTATTGTCTCACATTTCTGGAACGTTATTTAACCCGACGATTTTTATTTGCGGTCGTAAACACTAACCCAGCGTGTTTACTCGCCACGGAAAAAAAACTCTGGCATTCTCGTTATGTTGTGAACCTGCATGAGCCATGGGAGAAGCTGAAGTAGTTCGCAATGGTTTGTGTATTTTTACCTTGCCTTTAAGAATTTTTAAACTGTTCTTGGCGGTGTAGTTGAATTGATTGGCACGCAGGCAGACCGACATTTTCGCGTCTAGATAGCGGGAAAAAAGAATACAGTATTTAAAACTAAGATAGCAGCCCCATTGCAATGTATCCTTTGTCAGAGCAGCGCAGAGCTTCACCCTCGCCCGCGGCCTCTGAAGCGTGCGCGAGCAAGACGGGCTGAGCAAAGAAAGTGGCCCCTGGCGCCAAGCGCTGAATGTGACCAGCGTTGCCGTTTGAAGCGAAGGAAAAGACAGGCTAGCGAGTGTGGCTGGACGCGCACGCGCACATCGCTGTCTCGACACCAGAACTGCAACGTCAGATGTCGCGGCGATACATTTTGCCACGCGCTCGCGTGCCCCGGCTTATTTTGACGCCGGGTGTACATGTTGGCGTTATAACTAGAATAACCATGAACACCTTCACCGCCTATGGCGTAATACTATCAAGAAGACATTGTCCCTGTACGTTGAATGAGCTTAAATGAAATTAAATAAATAAAACAATTATGTGTATGAGAGAATATATATGACACCCGAGTACAAACATAAGCGCCACCACCCCAAATCTATTTAGAACCACTTTCTCCACCCGAACTCCATATGTGTGAATTGCTGGAGTATCATCAGATACAAAATTTCTGAGTATTTGAGCACCTCTGGGATTAATATGGGGGCAATTATAATTCTTGCTTATATAACAATAACTCTTCCATTCCGTAATCTCAACAAAAAAACAATTTTTACGGGGACAACAGGAACGTTCCTTCTTCCAACGTTGGCTCACGTGCACAGAGAAGATAGACAGGGGAGAAGCCAGTCATGTCGTGACGAGAAGAGCTGTAGGCAAAGGCGACATAAGGGAACCCATGGACTTAATCTCGATAGTCCGCTGCCTCGTATAAATAGAGAATTACTGTGAGTGTTCAGTTAAACCGTTAAGCAAGATGTTTCGTTTGAGGGTGGTAGTCAGTGGAAACGTTGTCGCCGGGGAAGCAAGAGGGAAGGCGGTAGTGGAAAACTCGGGACAGGAAGTACCGACCTCTGTCGATCGGTAAGAAGTTTCCGAGGAGCGCCGTGCTGTAAAATGACGTCACGGAAAGAAAGAGTCGCACAGCCTGTGGAAAGGGGCGACTGATGACGGCAGAGGTTGTGTAGTCGTTACCATTCACAACCCGCTTGCATTCTGATGTCAACATAGGGAAAGGGTCGAGTAAGTTGTCAGATGGGAAAGTTTAGTCGGAAAACTAGCCGGTGACGTGGGCCGGCTGGGAGCACGGGTGGGGTCTTCCGCCGTTGGCAAGAGTCACATGCGCTGACACGGCGCTACCCCGATCTGGACCGACCGGAGCAGTAGTAGCGACAACGTGCGCGGTCATAGGTACAGGCCAAGCCGAGGTGACCAGTTGTGGGCACCTCCATGGAGCTGGTGTAGTAAACGCAACCGCAGGTGCTCGAGAGTGACATGTTTAATTCTGGGCCTTCAGAATGGCAATTGTGGCGCTAGAGCACACCATCCTGGAATAAGAAAACGCAGAGAGAGGGGTCAGGAGTTGCCCAATCACTGCTTCCAATTAGCGCTCTTAAGGAAGACTCGCAGTGTGGTTCTTCCCCTATGTGTAGTAAATCCGACGTGGCCAGGACGCACGTATCGGAATTAAACGTCGGAATATCAGGCGGGCGAGTCGACGACGTTGCGAGAAAGCAGTCGGCACTTCTGTGTTGGCGAGCAGACTTGTGCGTGACTGAGAATGTGCATTCTTGAAATCTTAAAGCCGAACAGCTAAGTTGTTCATTAGGGTTCTTTAAAGAGGACAGCCCCCATAGTACATGGTGATCTGTTACAACAGAGAAAGGGCAGTCGCGTAGGTATACCGAATTTGGGAACTTCCCAATCAAGTCAAGACATTCGCGCTCTATGATGGAGTAATTGCGCTCGGATGCAGACAGCAGACGACGTGCGTACGGAATAACGCGATAATTACCATCTTGTTGTTGTAGCAGAACATCCCCTGTTCCCATAGCCTCGGCGTCTGTGCGGACCTCTGTTGGGGTGGGCAGTCCGAAGCGTGGTAAATGAGGCGATGCCGTGAGCAGGAAAACCAAGGTTGAGAATGCTTCTTCTTCCTCTGGCCCGCATGATAAACTTGCGTTTTTGCGACGAAGCGTGGTGAGGAGACGGGTGGTAGTGGCGAAGTCCTAGGTGAACCGGGGAAGCACGAACACAGGCCGACAAAGCTGCCCTTTGTCGACCGCGTATAAGGAAAGTGCTGTATGGCGCGAACTTTCTTGGAATTATGTGTGAAGCCGTTGACGCCAACGAGGGGGCAAAGAATTGTTATTTGGCGGTGTACAAAGCGACATTTCTTTGTGTTTAAATGAAGATCAGCCCTTAAAAATACACCATGTACATCAGCAAATCGGTCGATCTGACTGCCAAAGGTGGCGGAGAAGACGGCGACGAGATGCAGGTAACTTACGCACGTGTACCACTTAAATCCACGTAATATAGAGTCCATCATGCGCTCGGATGTGTCTAACGCATTTAAAAGACCGAAAAGCATCACAGGCCATCAGGTGTTGCAACATGCGTCTTGCCACGGTAGGGATCATCTACAGCAATCTGCTAGCACCCCGAGCGGAGGTCAGTCAACGAGAGAGAGAGAGAGAGAGAGAGAGAGAGAGAGAGAGAGAGAGAGAGAACCTTTAATAGAAAAGGATGACCACTGGTCACGATGGGGGAAAGGAATGGGGAGAGAGGGTAAGAGAAAAGAAATAAATTAATGCGGGTCGTTCTCAGTAGGAGGTGAAGGAGGATGAAAAACTATTGTGAGCCTGTGATGTGGGAGTGGCTCCTCAGTCCAGGAGACCATGGGACGACCTTGCTGTCTCAGCCCTGGACACCAGGAGTTGCTGTGCATCCAAGCCGGCGCTGGTCGTCAGGTTCTCCCACAGCTCAGGAAGGGGAAGGGAAGTGGGTAAAGGAGGGAGGGCTGGGTTGTGTGCGCACCCCAAGATCATGTGTATGAGGCTACATGGGTTAGGGCAGAATTTACATGTGGCAGAGTATTAAGAGGGGTACATCCGATGTAGCCAAGTTGGGTGAGGAAAGGTGTTTGTTTGAAGCCTCCGGAGTATTACTTCTTCTGTTTTAGTAAGATGCGGGGGAGGAGGGGGAAAATGTCTTGATGTGCGGTAATGTTCGCAGGCTTGTCTATGGGCAAAATTATTGCCCGTTAGTGAGGAGTGTCCCGGGGTCCACACAATGTCGATCTTCCTGTTGGAGGCGTGTTGAGCCAGGAGGTTCCACGTAGTTGAGGCCACGTAACCTGATAAAAAGCTGCGACAGACGGCTTGACAGTCCGTAATTAGAATTGTGGCGGGTGTTTGAGTGATGGCGATGGCCACAGCAAATTCTTCCGCGGCCCAGGTAGATGTGGTCTTGATTGAGGCGCAGGTGATGATCTTGTCTTTAGTGGTTGCTACGGCTAAGTAATGGGATGGATTGGAGTAAGGGCTGGCATCTGTGTACAAAACGTTAGGATTTTTTCCGTAGATTTGTTCTTGGGCTTGGCTACGGGCGTGTCGACGACCGGAGTGCAAAGTTGGATGCATATTTTTGGGAAGAGGGCGGACACGAATGGATTGACGCCAATTATGGGGAAGAGGTTTTGTGTCCGTGGTTTGAGGAATTGACATTTTGAGCTCGTGTAAAAGTGCCAGTCCTGTTGGTGCTTGAGTTAGACGGAGACGTTGACTGGAAAGATGACCTTCGGTGAGTTCCGTGACCGAGTTGTGAAGGCCTAATTGGAGCAGTTTAGTTGTCGCGGTGGACATAGGAAGGTTAAGAGCTTTCTTTTAGCTTTGCGGATGAGGCGATCAATGGCTTCCGTGTCACTTTTGCTGAGAGTGAGGTAGGGGGCGATGTAGATGACCCGTGATATGAGGAAGGCGCGGATAAGGCGGAGAAGGTCTTCCTCCTTCATGCCGCGATGACGATTGGAGATACGACGAAGCATGTGGGTAACTTGAGTGAATACTGTGGTGAGCTTGAATAATGTCTGATCGTTCCGTGTATTGGCCTGGATTGTAACACCAAGTATCTTGAGTGAGGGTCTGGGACGTATAAACTGACCATCGAGGGTAATTTGAACTAATTCTTTGTTGGATGCAGGGGGACTTTTCCGTACAATGGTGAGGTCAGATTTTTGAGGGGAACACCGAAGGCCAATTGATGAGGCGTATTGTTTTACAGTGTCAGTGGCTTTTTGAAGGGTATCTTGAATTTCACCTAAAGAACCCGTGTCAGTCCAAATGGTAATATCATCCGCATACAGTGCGTGATGAACACGGGGGATGGCTTTAAGCTGACGAGGGAGGTCTAGGAGAGCGATATTAAAAAGCAAAGGTGAAATAACAGAACCTTGAGGAGTGCCTCGATCTCCTAGAGTGATGGAATCAGATTTCACATCGCCTACTTTGAGGATTGCCTGTCGGTGGGTGAGAAAATCGGCAAAGTAGGAGTAGGTACGCAAGCCGCAGCCTGTTTCGTTGAGACGGAAGAGGATGGCAGAATGAGAGACGTTATCGAAGGCTCCCTTTAAGTCCAATGCAAGAATAGCACGAGGTGAATTTCGGGAGGCTGGTATAAGAATTTCTTCCTTTATGCGAAGAAGGATGTCTTGAGTACACAGATTTTTTCGGAAACCATACATTGTAGTTGGGATGAGATCCCTGGCTTCTAGGTAGGGTTGCAGACGTCGAAGTAACATGCGCTCTACTAAATACCCACACAAGATGTTAAGGAAATAGGACGAAGGTTGTTCAGATGGGGGCTTGTTAGGCTTCGGGATAAAGCGGATCTCTGCTGTTTTCCATTGTGGGGGAAGTTTTCCGGATTTCCAATGGGCGTTAATATGCTGCAGAAGTAGACTCAATAACTGGGCCTGTCCTTGGAACCTGCAATTCATGGGCCAGTTCATGGTGATCGCAGTAGGGTTTGTGCACGTTCACCAGTTCGTTCGGGGGAGGACCCGCTCAAACAACCCGTGCCAGACCGCTTTTAATTGAATAAACTGCTATTCATATAATAGTTGTGCATCTGTTTGTTGTGGATCGGGATGGGGTTGCGGCGATTTGAATGTACGGTGCGTGGCGAAAGCTGGGCACCACCAAACTAGCTGTGTGAGATCTGATGGAGTGGTGGTACGGCAGTAAGGATATCGAGGGGGCAAATGAGGGGCATACCACTTGCGACGTGTTTCGGGTGTGTACGCTGAATTTGGAATATATTTGTTAATAAAAATTTCGCCTGAGCGAGGAATAGGAGGTATACGCGGCTGAGGTAGCCAGCTCGAGTTAGGGCTTTTAGACGTGTGCGTCGGTCCTTCTTGTGCGGTGAATACGCAGCGCTGGGGAGGGAGAGGGGGATTGCGACGGCCTTACCCCAGGCACCAGTGGAGGATAAGAGGGGGAACTCTCCTGAGCGGCCACATGGGCCGCCTGGTTGCCTGAAGAAAATGGTTCGTGGCCAGGTACCCAGTCGACGGGGATGTTGGTGTTGTCCCCTTGGAGGAGTTGGATTTGAAACAGAATTTCGTGGACGACAGGGTGGGTCGAATCATACGATCGCAAAGCTGTGAGGGCCTCGTACGAATCTGTGAGTATGCGTATGGAGGGCGGTAGAGGTGGGTCACAGTCAAAGGCGATAGCTGTCATAGCGTGCAGCTGTAATAGCGTACAGCTCTGCATCGAGGCTGGAAAGTTCTTTGCCAAGTATGGTAGTGTACCCTGAGAGAACCGGTGCCTCAGGGCATGTCCAAGCAAGGCCCGCGCCGTGATGGTTTACGCTTGCGTCCGTAAAAATGTCCAGTTCGTTCTGAAGGCGATCCCTTTGGAGGCGTCGGATTCGCCGCTGTCGCAATAGAGTATTAGTGCGCTCTATAGGTTTGCTATGCGTAGAAGTATCAATTTCTGGTCGCTGCCAGGGTGCTATGGGGACTAGGTAATCGGAAAGTACTGGTGGTCTTTGGGCGTCCCACGCTTCTAAGGCGTGTCCCTGGTGTGTAAGGGGTATTTTGAAGTCCGCCTGGGCTTTGGCCTCCTCAATGATGGCTTCAATAGGAGGAAGAGGTACAGCTTGCTCCAGTTTCCCAATGGGTGTATGCTTTGGTAAGCCAGCGACTGTCCTGAGGGTCGCCCGATGTAGCACCTGAATGGTTTTGATGTTGGCCTTGTTCAGGTCGTAAGCCGTTGCACCGTACGTGAGGGTGCTCACAGGTGGCTTACAACCGTATACTGCCAGAAATTTGGTTTTTTCATGTGCGAGTTCTAGACCAAGCTGAACCAGAGTGAGCTCAAGGTTTTTTAGCCGCGGCCTGTAGCTCAACAACCTGGCCCTCTAAAGAATAAAAGTTGGCCGCTTCCGTCCAGACCGTGATATAATCGGCGTATATGGTGAAGCGGGCGCCTGAGTCAATTTGAAGTTGTCGAGCTACTCTGGTAATGGCCAGGTCGAAAAGTAAAGGGTCTAAAATCGACCCTTGCGGTACACCGCGGTCGAGGTAGTAAGTCGTAGGTTCCCATACAGGGTGCGAACCGTGAAGGCGTACAGGCCGGCTTCGGAGAAATGCTCTAATCCAATTTTGCGTGCGCACTGGGGTAGGCACGAGCAAGTTCCTCTAGAATGACCGGGTGGCTAACGTTGTCGAACCCCTTTCGCAGATCAACCGCCATGATCAGGTCAGG
This sequence comes from Haemaphysalis longicornis, assembly GCF_048455015.1. NCBI lineage: Eukaryota > Metazoa > Arthropoda > Arachnida > Ixodida > Ixodidae > Haemaphysalis > Haemaphysalis longicornis. Next base: position 224,650,373 of record NW_027526203.1, on the reverse strand, counting down.
AGTGCCGCGATGGTAGTGGGGGCGGTTAATTAACCTACACAGAAGCCAGAGGCTATCATGCGTGCTAACATTGGGCCGGAAGCCTGTTTGGGCTGGGTGAAAATACGGTTGGACATATTCCAAATAATGTGTGAGCCGATTGTTGATAAGGCGCTCAATCAATTTGCAAATAACGGGCGTGAGGGAGATCGGCCTAAGGCTCTTGATTTCACTGGAATGCTTGTTGGGTTTGGGGATTGGAAAAATAAGTGTTAGTTTAAGGTGTTCTGGAACTTGTCCGTGCTCTCAGAGGTCATCGATCTGACATAAAAGGTGTTGCAAGGCATCAGACAGGAGGTTTCGGAGGTGCTGCCACGTGACACCGTCATGACCGGGCGCAGAATAAAGCCGTCCCTGGCGGATTGCTATGCGTAACTCGGCCATTGTAAAAGGTAGCTCCAAGTCGGGGTCAGGCTCAGGAATATCAATAATTGGAAGTGGAGCGGGGGGAGAGGTGGAAGCATGGGAAAAAAAGGTACTTATAGGTCGCCGCTTTACTGTTGACGGGTCTGCGCGAAGTATTTTGCGCCGTGAAGGCATTCAAGCGCATGATAGCTACGAGGCAGGGGTACACGTATTTCTTGGTAACCTTGTTTAGGTTCCGGTAATCGATACAAAATCCCCAGCTGCCGTTCTTTTTCCTGACTAAAGCGATGGGTGGCGCCCATGGGTTGGGGGAAGGTTCCGCTATATATCTTAACGAAATATGTTATCTTATTTCACTGACTTGTTGCTGTATTATATATCTAGCTTTTGTATAACTTCTGTTGTTATTTTTTGATTATCTGCTATTCTTGCCCACCTTACCCAATGCACTGCTGGGCCTGTATAAGGTATTTTGAATAAATAAATAAATAAATCTATACTTCCTCATAGATGGCTTTGGGCTCTGCGATAAACACGTGGTAGAGCCTTCGGTGAATGCGGATGGCATCGCCGGTGCTCATGCAATGTTCCACAGCGGTTGTGTTACTGAGTGAATGGTTGTCAAGATTAAAAAAATAGTCTTGACAAGGTGACAGCAGATGTAAAAGCTCGCAGGTTTGTGCATGGGGTAGGTTGGCAGATATCACTGGTGCATAATGGTCGCGGGGTTTTCCACTGGTATATTCTCGTTGGAATGATCAGGAGGATCGTCGACGGCCAGGGATGAAACGTGGTTTTCGACTGGCATATTCTCATTGGAATGGTCAGGAGGATCATCGACGGCCAGGGATGAAACGTGGTCGTCGTCAAGAACGCAAACCGTTACCAGCGACATATGCTTCCGAAGAAGTTGCGCCGAGCGACCAAAGATGATGAAGGGTAAATAAACGTTGTTCTTTGTAAGTGTGATGATACTTTCGAGAAACGCCGTATTGCGAGTGAAAAGTACCTCAACAAGAGAAGAAGCCACGCATACGCCGTCAGTGGCTGTGGACATGACGTCAATGGTACATAGGTAACAGCGTGCGACGGCAATCGATTGTGGTCAACGGATATTGCGGCTTCTGGTCATATTCCTCGATAGAGGTGTGAGAACAATGTAACTCGGGGGTGGGGGGGGGGGGGGGTACAGTCCTCCCGAGGAGCCAATCAGGGCAGGTTGTGTGGATAGGAAATGAAGACAAAGAATAAGGTCGTATGGGAATTGGCCCAACAGAGTGACACGAATAGTTTGTTGGTCAGCGATAGTTATGCGAGCTGGAGACACTCCAGCAACTTATGGCATCCCTGCGCCAGCGTTACGCACCGCGCAAGGATGGTCTGGGGTCAGTACCTTCCGCAGACGACGACGAAGTGCAGCTAGCACTCATAATAGAAATTCGTGTGCTAGTGCCGATGAAGGAGGTGACAGGTACGCCGTCTACGTGAACTGCCAATGAACTATGCCCAGCCGGTAAAGGGGAAAGATGATTTTGGCCACAGGTGGACAATACAGCGTCTCCTACAGGAGCTGAATTTCTCACTTTCAGAGAAGGAACGTCCATACGGGTTCGGCGACTGGGGACGGCGAGGTTGGGGCGAACGGGACTGGCAGCACTGTGGGATTGGTGTACGGCTGTATCGGTACGTGTGAATGTGAGGGTGAGCGTATTGCAATGAACCGGCATGCGCGCGTGCGTGCGTGCGTGCGTGCGTGTGCGTGTGCGTGTGCGTGTATGTCTGTGAGGGGGGGGGGAGGGGGGGTGGTCATGACGAAAACAAGCGGGATCGGCAGTAACGGGGGCAACATGGTTGACTCGACGACAATTCAGATAAATAGGTGCATCGTTGGCAGGGCGCCATTCAGCGAGGTCTCTAGTTCGAGCACGCGGAAGGCTGGGGTCAGTATGTCGAGGCCCAGCGGGGAAGAAATTTGAGTGCACGTTCTGCCGATTTCCAAAGCAGGTGGATGGGAAACCGATACTCCCAATTTCTTGGCGCACGACGGCCTGGATGAGGCGCAGCATAGGTATACCGCTGTCAGCTGGATGCTGGGGAAGAGCCGCAACCATGGCTTCCATCTGCCGTCGTATAACCTTACCGTTGCGTGCAGTTGGCAGAGGACCTACATCAGTTGTCGCGGCAAGGGATAGAAACGGTGAAAGGTTCTCTCATGAAGAAACTGCAGCTGTGTTCGGGAGTCGGGCGCACTGTGGTGCGATGGAATGACTTTTTGCCTGCTGGAAGTGGTGGTACGCCTTAATTATTGAGTGTACACTCGTACAGTCCTCGCAAATGTGGAGATTGAAAGCGTTATCGCCATACATTTCAACACGTTCGCCACTTTGTCACCCTCTGACATCTGTGGGTCTACCTTATCCTACAGAGAGAAGACGTCTTGTATGCGCGTGATATACGGTTCTGTTAACGTTTGCTCATTGGCAGAGAAAGCGCATGGCCGCTCGCGGGCTGAACCCCGATATCTCTGTTCTTGCGCGAGTCGACCTTTTTTTAAGCCGCGCGTTCCCCGAGTGGAGTTGAGGCCCGCTGCGAGGCTAGCTCTCGACGATGCCGGGAGCTGGGTCCGACTAGAGTTGAGCCCTGCTGGGAGTCTAGACTGGGAGGCTACCGCGTGCCCTCCGCTCTTTGCTGACGCGCGCTGCTTCCGCGTTCTCCCTCCTTGCCAGGAGGCACCACGTGCGTGTTTATTCTTGGTAGTTTGTTTTGCTTACGCCACCGGCCAAGCTCAAGCTTAAACAGCTTCACTGTTCATAAGTTACCTGCAGCAACTAAGCCAGGACAGTTTGTGCGTACTTGGGAGCTCGATAGCACTCATTTAGCGTTTCACTTGCCTATCGCGTTCTTGCTGTTGTCCTCAATTTACAAGTATAAACCAACTGGGCGCGCTTCACTGTTTGTTAGCTTGAAGTGTTCCGAAAAAGATACGAAGCTGGGACCGTGAAATGATATGAATAAAAAACAAAGCCCATTTATTAAGATGAAGATGGTTAATGCGCGAAGCTTTCTCCCATGAAACCTGATTCAAATGTCAAAGTCCAGAATCCAAACTACTGCGATCCAGTCCGAATGTCAGAACCTGAGAGACGTCCGCTTCGTAGCGCTTGACACCCAGGTTCGATTTCGACCACGGAAGCAGTTTTTTTTAAATGCAGAGCATTTCTTAGGCTCGCCTGGTCCTCCGTCGTTGATGGCGGCGCCGTCCACACGCTCACTGCGCATGCTCAACTCTCCTCCTTACACCCACAGCTCCGCGATACTGCACTATATAAAAAAGAAATAGTTACCGGCGCCCGGTTTCGATCCCACGACTCTCTGGCCGCAACGGGAGGTACGCGGTGCTCTACCCACTACGCTACAAATACTTTTTTTTTCTTTATTTCCAGACAAGCACCGCTGTTACAAACATAATACACAACAACAAAACAAACCCATTACACTAAGACATAAAATCACTGTTCCACTCTAGGGTACAGTGCTGACTACTAAAATATTTTCATTTTTGTTAACTCCTCCATTTGTGACAACCAGTCTGGAACACATTCGCGTGCCTTTTGAACTTCAAGAAAAGAGAATATGGCCTCTCGGAAATATTCATTTACTGGCCGCGCATCAATGTTCGAGTGGCGGACTGCCATTCGGCATCTCCATATACTGTGCAGTCCTAGTAACATTACTAGATCTAGAGGGACGCCATCATCATCAGGTTCAACGGACAAATACCGAATACCATGGGCATCGATTGGCAGATCTTTTTTCAGCGTACGTTGCAGCACATCACAGAAGAAGACCCCGTCCCAACAGTCAATGAAAACATGTTCAATGGTTTCCGGTTTGTTGCATAACCAACACTGTTCACCCCATGGCATAAAAAGGCCTTTTTCTTGCATCCATGTTTTCACAAGGAGTGTCCCGGTGTGTAGTTGAAAGAAGAATGTTTTACATCCCGGTGCAACTGGCATTCTTTTAACCCGTTTTAACATATCTCGACCCGTGCCAGCCGAGTGAGCAATTCTGTACATAGGAACGGGAAAAACAGTGTCACAGAGATCGTTATACAGTCTCTTCCTAGTCACTGCGCTGAAATACTGTAACGAAAACCGTGCGCATAGAAAACGTAACGAGTCCACAACTTCTTTTAGATAGTCAGGGATACCACCTGGCATACACAATGTTGTAATGGACAACTCAGGCAAAACCCTGCCTAATCTCACTTGGCAAACGGTGCGCAAAAAGGGATCCTTTGCATCCCTCCAAAACAGAAAGCGGTTTGCCAACTGACGTAAAAAGAGATGCGTTAAACCTAACCCCCCTTCCCGTACACGTCGAAAGAGATTTGTACGACTCATCCTCTCCCAGGTTGATCCCCAAACAAAAACTGCGAAAACACGATGTAACTTTTAAAATCCGGGACAGGAGCAAGTGCTACGAACGCGCCTTATGTCCTTGACTCATTCAAACTACGTCAAGAAGCTACTGATACAACGAAGGCACGCGAAGCTGAACGTCAACGGAAACGACGAACTGAAAACTTTAGAGGGGGATGCTGAATTTCCCGTGGGAAAGCTGTGGCGGGAAGCGCCACGCGCCTTGCAGCTCAACCAGCCCCGTCCGCAGCGCCTCTGATGCTGATTGTGGCAGTATGCCCCTAGGGATTGGCCAACCAAAGAATCCATCACGAGATAGGTTCGCGTTCAACCACCGTCGTCATCTTCCCGTTGGGGAACCGCCGAAGAATAAGGAGAACGAGAAGACATAGCTGCGAAGAGGAGGGCGTGTACATTGCTCTCAGCCGGTGCACCAATGTCAACAACCTTTACCTCACCAAAGATGACGGAGACTACCGATTCTACCACAGAGACAACATCGACAAGAACATGATGGACGAGTTTCGGCGCCTCGAGAACCAACGCCTACTCACCGTAACACAACAGCACTTGCGTGCCTTTGCCACCGGTGTGGACCCGGACGCGGAATTCCCTCTGGCGCTAGCAAAAACCAGATCACTCAACATAACGGCAACACAATGGAACCACACGCAACCGCCACGATCCTTCGCATCCTCATCAGGGTTCCCCACGGGAAGATGGTGTAATTTTTTATTGAGGCGCTTGATGTTCCTTTGCTTATCATCATCATCATGCAGTGCGTTTTTGTGGCGGGATGGTCGCCAGCAGTAAGGCATACAAAGCTTCGCTTGAAAACGTGTAATGTTGCACGAATGCCATGTTGCACGGAAAATGCCATGTTGCACGAATGGGTTACCGAACACGCATAATACAAAAGCAGTTGGTTAAATCTGTATGACGCCTTATTTGCTGTTCTGACAGTTCGCTGAAGACAAATGGAAACGGTGACGGTGCGCGGCCTGGTGCATGGCGGGCATTAAAGGGACTGTGCAACATTCTCGATAAATTTTCGCGCCAGGAAGCACTGCGACAGCTACAATTGTCGCAAGCACGGAGGCGTCACTGCGTGATTTGCTCGTCGCAGCAGATACGTTCCGTTTCTGCTTTGCTTTTGTGGCTTTCTTTTTGAAGTGGTTATCGAATGCGTTCATTGCTGAAACTGGAGGAAAGCCGGCCAATAGCCGCGACAACGCTGTGATGACGTCATTCCGGTGGTCGAAGAGCGCGAAGACCGCGAAAGAGAGAAAAATCTTTTGAGCAAGTTTCTTAGCTATATGATGGGCATCGAGCAGTAATTTTTGGCTGAGGTACTTTGCGACCCCGTAATCTAAGTACTCAATGTTTTGGTTGGCTACATTCTGAAAGCATTTAGGATTTCCAAAAAAAAAGTTGAAACAAGTGTTGCGGGGGGGGGGGGGGGGGTAGGGGGTGCAGTTAGATCACACCAAAGCATGACTGGGCATGAGTAGATGGTTAAGCAAATTAAGATGTATGAAAGTGACTTTAGAGGAATCAAAGTAGTGGATTATGCGGCAAAGTGAACTAGGGCGGAAGATAAAGCGAATCAAGAGGAATAAATGTGAATAACAGGTACCAAAGGGAATTAGGAGAAATCAAAGTGAATTACAGAGAATTAAGAAGAACCAAAGTTAGTGAAGATGGAGCAACGGAAAGTAAGAGCAATTAAAGTAACTTAAGATGGACCAAAGTGAATCAGGAAGACAAAGCAAATTAGGAAGAATTCATGTTAATTAAGAGACATTTAAGTGAAATAATGTCGCTGAATAATTTATTCAGGACATATAAGAGTCAACTAAGATTCAAACAATATTCAAACAAGCAAGCTTCAAACAAATAATACAGGCATTAAAAAAAACATAAGAAGCAGTGGCAACCACCCAGCCACTTTCTCCCCATGACGTCACAGAAGTTTGTGGGCCCCCCCCAATGTCACCGCCCAGATGCATGACTGGGCGATTGTAGTGGGACTTGTAGTTCTGTTCGCTCGTATCACTTGAATGCTAAAGTACCGTTAACATCTGGACAACCGTATTTTTAGTGCTGGCCCATATTAATTTACTCCTGCTCAAAATATGTCACTCTAGCACGAAATTCGAACATTTATTAATATTCTTGGGTTCTTTTTTGCTTAAAAAACGTCTCTCGTTGCTGTAATGGAGCTGTTTGAGTTACCAAGGGCTAGTTCTTGTAATTGAACAAGGTGGCATTTTGTCTTCATGGCCCCTTTAAGGCTTACATTTCAGTTTCCCTCGCACGTCAATTCGCATTGCCACTACTACCAACTGTAAGCTTGATTACGAAACTGCCATTACGACGTGGCGCTTACTGCTAGGTTATTGCTTTATTAAAACTAATCATTATTACATGCATGTAGAAACGAGAGTGTGACGTCTATGCGAAGTCTATTCTCAGAAATATAGGCACGCGAAGTCTGATGGTAAAAACGCAATGCACAATGACAACTGAGGCTGAGCTTCATCCAACACACCTTTAAGTACATCTATGTTTAATGTCGCTTTTGTTTACGTAACGCAAGTATTTACTTTAAATTTAAATTTAATTTAGACATTTATTTGTTGCCCCTTATAAAACTTGACTATTAATTTTAATTTTTCTTAATTTCTCTTCCTTTTTCAAAATCTTTCCTAACTTTTCAATTTTTTAGTCTTATTCAATATACCACTCTTCCCTCTCCCTTCACTCTTGGAGTCCATGCTGCACCTTCAGCATGCATTTCATGCTGATGATATAACCCTATCGATCACAGAAGGCTCGAGCGGTCACCAACAACACGCCCGACAGAAAGCAGTCGATTCCACGATCTCCTACCTTCAGTCCAGAGGGCTGACCTGTGAACACTCCAAATCAGCCCTTCTTGTCTTAAAGTCCCGCACCCACGGTCGCCCACCTCCCCCAACGCCTGACCCACATGTAACTATCTCCGGTCAACCCATACCCCAAGTCAAGACTAAGAATATTAGGGTCCCATTCCACCACGATGGGTCCGGCGCGGCCATCTTACTTCAACTCCAAGCAACCATAGCCCAACTCACCCACCTCATTCGCCGCATTAGCAACAAACATTTTGGAATGAAAGAACAGGACACGTGTCGCGTCGTACAAGCGCTTCTCCTCAGCAGGCTCGTGTACAGCATGCCGTTCCTTGCCCTCAAGTATCAAGAGCAAGCCAAGTTGATGCCCTCGTACGCAAGACCTACAAAGCGCCACTGGGACTCCCTGCGTATACACCAGCAACGAGAAACTGTTATAACTCGGGATACATAACACCCTCTCAGAACTTCTGGAAGCCCAAACACGGCGCAACTCAACCGCCTGTCCCTAACACCCGAAGGCAGCAAAGTAATCCAACTCATAGCGAAAGCCCGCGGTGCAAGATCCGGGTAGCCCCCATACACCACCACATGCACCCGACCTTCAACAAGGGCCGCATAGAAGCTAGTGTTCGACATTTGGGTAGAAAATACTCAGAAGACCGCCACGTTCGGTACACTGACATTGCACAGCGCCCCCCATCAGGAAGAACCACAATTGTTGCCCTGACTACGAAGGGTGAGGTGGCCACGGCAGCATCTTATGCAATCTATCACCCAGAGCGGCTGAGGCCATCGCGATCGCACATGCTGCAACTACCCACCAGAACCAACCCCAAGACACAATTGTTACCGACTCCCAACAGGCCTGCAGACTGTATCAGTACGGAAGGGTACCGGCAAGCGCCCTTTGTGACTTCGTCTCCTCCGGACCTTGCCCGAAGGTCTTGAAATAGCCATCGTATGGACCCCGGGCCATTCGGGCCTTGCCGGGAACGAGGAAGCTCATGCTGCCGCCCGCGACATGCACTTCCAGGCATTTCCGTCCTTAAGGCGAGATGCCACGAGCGGCCCGGGCTGCCCAATCCCCTCTCTAACACCCCTCGACCCTAAATATAATGCCATCCTATCCCACTACTTGCACTCGAGGAGGATCTATCTCGGGCCCAGCTTATTCTCGGCAACCAACAGTCTCATATCTGGCGCCGGCTACAGACCGGTACTTTAACCACACGGTTCTCTCCCGAATCTCTCAATTACTCTTCCAACACGAGTGCCGCACTTGGAACGCCACTCTCACTACCTACCACTTGGTGCACTCATGCCCAGACAATCCTAAATCTCTCCTCAACCAGCCACCTGAGCAGTGAGTCACTGCATTGAGCAGCTCGGCTCCGGAATAACAACAAGCTCTGGTCGACCGGACACTGGAATCAGCGCAGGCTCGCAGCCTCCTGGTTTTGGGGGGCTGACCGCTTCCACTCTTACTCCTTTCCCTTTAAGATAAATAAACATTTATGTCTTTCTTCATTCGCTTACGAGCGCGTCTCCGCATAACCGCCTGCTGTTCGGCCGAAGCAATCACCCGTGGCCTACCCATAGACCTGCGAACGGCAATTCGGGTTATCAGCATCATCAGAGCATCTTAAGGTTGGCTTTGCTGTATGGGGTTTAGCATACACACATCGGACGTTCAATTCAGTTATTTTATGCTTCGCTTGAAAAAGAACGTGCAACAAAGTAAATCATGTGTCTGTCTTTAATCAATCGCCACGCAGGCTGACACCCTCAAGTCGCTTTAGGGATAACATAAAATGCCTTCGAATTTTGGTTCGGCGATGACTCAACACCTTCAAAAGGAAAAATGGCACCAGTATTAGGCAAAGTCGTGCGTCTGGCTTAGTCATTGGTCAGCTGTTCTCCGTTGGAAGGAGAGATTGGGTCATTATGGGGCGCCATGGTGAACCGCCACACAGGGAATTCTTCAAAGGGGCAGTTTACCAACCGTCGGCTTCCTCACAATGTTATAATCAGCGTCTTTTCTTCAGCAGTTACACCGGACTGTATGAACAAGAAGTCCTTCCGTAGTTGCTTCAATATGTACACCCTGAATTCGCTACTTTCCGCCTCAGTTTGCACTGAATGGAAAAAATAAAACGGCGCAAAACGATACAAAACATATAGCAAGGGGGAAGCGAAGTGCGTGTAGAGATTTTTATGCGCGAATGTTTTTGTTTTGCTCTATTTTGGGTTTAACTTGTATGACAGGCAATCGATTTCAAAGGAAATGTTTTGTCTGCCGCGACGGTATTTTAGGCCATTTGGAACACGGCGCAGTGCTGAAGGTCGATCTATTCTTGAAGTAGTGCGACTGTTAAAATAAAGCTTTGTTTTTGCTGTCTGTGGCGTCGTCCTAGACGAGTTTAAAAATAAGATAGGTGTTCGGTGTCCCTCCCCACCATTACGAAAAAAATAAAAGCTGAGACAGCTGGCTTCGCTCCGCTGTGTTGCCTATCGAACAAGAACACTTCTACAACGACCCGGTTTGGAGCTAGGTAAGACCATGATTTAGCTATTACTTAAATTTAACTCTCCCTCACCTTTTCTTCACGTCACCTGGTAATGCTAAGCTGGCTGTCTCTAAAAATATTTTTAAGTACCCCTTTAGCCTATTACTCGCTTAAATCCGCTTAGACTTACCCACAGGCCCTGTTTCGAAAGACCTTTCAGCTTTTTTTCTGGCTCATTGCACTTTATCCTCACACCGGAATTCCTAAAATAGCATCCCGACCCAATCTAAGATCATCGCATCTTAAAGTTTCCCATAGCCAAGGACCCCAAAGGAAAAATTGTCAATATAACGAGCTCTTTCGTAAATACAAACTTCAGCTTCGGCAGTAACAAACTGAGCCAAGATTTGGTGTGGGACATCAAATGTATTAGCTTAAATTTGCTCCTGTGATGGCGCAAAGACCAATGGCACCATCACGTTGAAGCAGTATATTGGTAATCACGGAATGTCTTGAAATTATCTTGCATCAACTTGATTCGTTCTTGGTCTACACGCGACAGTGGTACAGTGCAAGAAAATACCGGAATGTGCAGGAGCCAATTGTCGACTGTCACTGTGTCCGGCACCATGCGCTATGTACCTGCTGTGTCTGGCCCCTCTTATAGGCGCAACGTACAGTACGCGATTGCAGCCTCTGAAAGTGCGGTAATCTGGTTGTTACTGGAAGCGGAGTCGGGCAGCACGCCAATCAGTATTCCCGTGGAGAAGGGAGCCAATACCCTCACTCACCGCGCCGCGTATCCCGTGTGTCTGTATGACGCGCCTGCCTGCGTAGGTTGTCGGGGCATACGCTGACGGTGGCAGCGGCGTCGCGGGGAACAGTAGCTGGTTTGTACAAACTGTACAAACTATTCCAGGTTGAAGGGGTTTCGTAGGGGCAGAGGATATGCACTCCTGCTTTGTCTAACGGCTGCTGACGTCGCCAGAGCCTCTTCCGTTTTGTGACTTTTGTCCCGCATGTGCACGTTTCTCAAAGGGACCCTGAAGTTATTTGTAAACATAGTGAGATTACTTGTGCAGGTTTCAGTGGAGTACCTAGGTCCCGTTTCGACCACTCTGGGTCCACTTGCGTAAATATATTTAGTAGAAAAATCAATTCAAAATTGCCGTTCTATTTAACAGCGAAGCTGTTGAGAAAATAGTTTGTGAATGGTGTCCGCGGTTAAACATACCAAGAAAAAGCCGAGCGTTCGAGCACGCGTGCCTCGAGCGCATGTTCGTCAAGCTAAGCATACCCACTTAGGGAGGTTGGCCAATATTGGCAAAAAAAAAAGAACTCCAGCGTTCGCCGCGTGCCGCGAGCGCACGTTCATCAAGCCAAGCATACCACTTAGGGAGACTGGCCAAGGTTGCGGCACCCGCCCGGCAGTAAAAAAAATACCTAGAAAATGCCGAGCGCTCGTGTGTGCGTGCCTCGTAACGACCGCCCAGCGTCCCCGCCGCACGTTTGTCAAGTCGAGGATACCCACCTAGGGATATTGGTCACAATTTTCCAAAAAATAATGAACTCCATTGTTCGCCAAAGAAGAAGCAAATCTGCTGCAATCGTGGACTTAAACGGTCTTGATGGTCGTGAAGGTTGCGTACAGCTTTGCTACCTTCAAGTGTTATGCGTTAGTGTGAGCTTCCGGCATTTTTCTGCATTCTCCTTACCGATTTCCAATGACGTTGCCTATGACGCGAACTCTTTAGGACTAAACGGAGTGCGCCGACCAGCTAAAAAAATCAGTAGCCTGGCCGCCGGCAGGCCCTGGCTTTATTTGGTGAGTTTGCAGGATGTATTAAGCAAAGTAAAGTTGATGAGGTCAAAATAACTCCCCACTATAGCGCATTTGCTAAATGTATATTGGCTTACAACGTTTGCTGACTTCGCTTCAGTGGGGTTGTAAGCTGCTCATGTCTATGCGACCGGTACGCTTGTAAAAAATCTAAGGCCCATTAAAGGTAGGAGAAGAGTCAGCGAAGTTGATTTAGGCAATGAGGAATTGAAAATAGCCGCAGCTTTTATGGTAAAGCGGAAAACCAAGGTACGAGAAGCACTTTTTCGAAGGGTGAACTATCATACCGGTCTCCAGCACGACCGCACATATGCGATAGCCTTTCCTGCCCCGAAGATACACAGTCGCTGTCGATGAGATTTTTGTGGGGGCTAGGCTAATGCTTAGGGCACAAGTGTTATTTAAGAAATGTTCATCGTAGCAGCTCGGTGTGCTGTAAAAACAAGTGAACGGCAATGTATGAAATCACGTGGTGAGCCTCAGCGTAGAGGGAGAGAAAGACATAACTTTATTGTTCCTCCATAATGGAGTGTGGTGTGCGTAAGCCGGGAAGTCCCTTCCCGCCCTCTTCAGCCATCGGCCAGGAGCACCTGCTCCGTGGTCGTGGCCTCGGCCATCCGGAGGGCCCGCGGCTGAGACTCGGCGTCGCAGCTGAGCAGCGCCATCTCCCACTGCCCCGGTGTAGTTATCATTTGCTTTGCTTGGTATGTGGTAGTTACAGCAGGGCAGGCCCAGAGCATGCGTTTCAGGTCAGCCCTTCCTGTGGAGTTTTTACGTCGGTCGTTGTGTTGTGGATCCTAGTTACTGTATAGTACCGGGTGGGATACATACCTCTCTGTAGTGATCTCCATGCAACTGATTGCTTTTTGTCTAATGTTTTCTGTGCCTCCGGGTATTAGAGCCTCCCCAATCGATAATGATCTACTATCTCTCTGTAAGTAACCGTGTGAGTTCACTGTCGGTTCTCCTGGGCGAAGGTCGCTCTGTGGTGCTTCTTACGCATGCTCGGCCGGTTAGTCCTCGATCGAGCTAGGTTGTGAGCGTCCTCATTGCCAGATAAGGCTGTGTTAGCTGGTGCCTATATTATATGTACACGTCTGGGCCTTGTTCCGCTATGTCTCTTCTTGATTTTCAGTGCTTCAGTTGATATGCGTCCTCTCGAGAAGTTTCTGACTGCCGTCTTGGAGTCACTGATTATATATCCTGCTTGGGTTGATGCTAGCGCCAGGGCAATGGTAGCTTCTTCCCCAGTCTCAGGTTTCCTTGCGTGAACTGAGCCTGAAGTCATCAGGTGGCCGTGCTGGTCAACTGTCGTTATTATCATGGAGGTGCGGTCCCAGTAGTCAGCAGCGTCGACGTAAATCGCGCCCTTGGTCTTTTCAAAGCATTTGTAGATGGCTTTGGCTCCTCCTTGCCTGCGCCCTTGGTTGTGCACTGGGTATTATGTTCCTGGGTAAAGGAGGAGTGTGCATATGTTCTCGTGCTTCAAGGGGAATATCAGCTTTATTTTCGTGTTGCGAGTCATAACCAATGTTTAGGGATCTCAGAACGTATCTTCCCGCCTGGTTTTTCGTAAGTCGCTCGAACTGGGTTATTCGTTGATGTTTGATTAGCTCGTAGAGTGTATTGTGCAGCCTTAATATCTCGACTTTGTTGTTTGGTGTTGTAATGGGTATGCCTAAGGCTTGTTTGTATACTTTTCGAAACATATTGATGTTTGTTCTTTCTTCTGTTATGAGTGAGAAGAATGGTGGTACGTAGACCACCTTACTAGGAACGAAGGCCTGAATCATTCTGATTAGATTGGCTTCCTTGATTCTTTGGCATCTACTTGAGACAGTAGTGGAAAGCACTTTAGTCGTTTGAAGTACGCTTTTTTTCTCAGAGTTCCAATGGCTTCCGTGTTATAACCATTCGCTTGAATCCGCAGTCAGATGACTTTGATGATCGGCGCATTTTGGTATGAGCCCGCCTATTGCCTGGAGTTCGATTGGTGGAGATTTATGGGATGTCTTTGCTTATAGCCTTGTTTACTTGATATAGTAATAATCCTGATTTTTCAGTCGATTGCTTGAGACCCCTTTGTTCGACGTAGTTCTCTATTATCTTAATTGCCTCCTGTAAGGTGTCTTGTATTTCCCCACCACTCCCGCCGGTTATGTGAAATGTGAGGTCATCTGCGTATATGCTTTAGTGTAGCTTTTATTTTTTCAGGGTGGTATACATGTTTATTCTGAGAAGCCGTCCGTGTTCGCATAGCTAAGTCTTTTTTTTGTTTATTGCCGGACTTTGACGTACTCACAAAAAGCAACATATGACAACACAAGACAACATGAGCTAGTACGATGCCGCCATCCGGATATTGCGTCCTGCGTTGTGGTTCAAAAGGTATTTAAGTGTAAGGAGTACTACCCTGTAGTAGCATCTCACTCTGCGGGCTTGAATCGCGGGTGGTGTTTTAGATGCGAAGCAGCTTATGGTGGCGCCTGTTCCCTCCCCGTTGTGTGGGCGCCGTTGTGCGGCGTCCACACCCCCACTGCGCATGCCTGGCCAGGCACCGCTGATGATGATTGTGGCAGGATGCCCCTAGGGATTGGCCAACCAAAGAATCCGTCACGAGATAGCTTCGCGTTCAACCACCGTCGTCATCTTCCCGTAGGGGAACCTCCTCCCGCAACGCCGCGATGAGTGCCACGGGCAACGCCGCCGGTAACGCCACATGCAACGGCAGCGTCAACACCAGTGTCAGTGCCGCGGACAAGAGGGCACAACAAGAAGAACAAGAAAAAGAAGGAGCAGCACCTCCTCCTGCCGTGATCGTCCACCCGGAACACGAAGACGCCGACCTCATCCCGAGCCAAGACGAATACTACAACTTGATGAGGATGACAAACGCGGAACAACATCAGCTACTGCGCGAGATCATCCACCGGCAGACGACGCCGTCAGCACCTCCGTTACGGGTCTTCTACACCGGACCGGCCGGTTGCGGCAAGACGTTCGTCCTCCGGCTTGCCATGGACCTCTACAACCGGTACAGCAACACGGGCAACAACACCGCCTACAACGCGTCCGTCATCTGCGCGAGCACCGGAAAGGCGGCTGTGGCAGTGGGAGGAACCACGGTGCACGCGGCTTTCAAGCTCTCTCGGAAGATCACTGGCCCCAACAAGGACGGAGGCCTGAGCGCCAGCGAGTTGAACAGCTTCCGCGTGGCCTTCCGCAACGTGAAATGCGTGATCATAGACGAGGTGAGCATGATGTCTGCGGACAACCTAAACGCAGTCGACTTGAGTCGACCCCATGGCTGCTTCGCATACTACTCAGGGTTCCCCTACAGGAAGATGGTGAATTTTTTTTTCTTTTTTTTTCTCCGAAACGGAGAACTGTCCGCATTGTGTCAACGTGCCTTTTACGTCCCGGTGGGCACTACGGAGAAGCGACAGAAGAGCTCCTAACGTGCGGGATAAACGCCTCCCAGTTGAGCGTCTTCGATGTCACGGAGAACGTTCACCCACTGCGTATGCCTCGGTTCGTCTTCGTCACTGCATGGTACGGTACTTGTTCGCTAGGTGATGGGAGGTTTATCAGGTCCGTTTCTGCAGCCTACCACATTAAAATAGCGGGTCACGGTGATTCGTAAAGCATCGGTAGTGCGCGATTAGAAATAACGTTGGAAGACGGACATATTGAACGGAACCGAAACCGAAACTGTTTCGAACAACTGACCAAAAATAAACCGCGAGAATGACGTACCGACATATTTATGCTTTTTGCTAACAGTACTCCTTTTTTTTATAAAAACATAACGTTGACATAGATGCTAGTGTGCATGCATGAATTTCAAAGCTTGGATATCGTCCAATCATATCGCGAAAAGAGTTCGCGTCGTTTTGTGCCACTGCTGTAGTGGTTGCGGCCGTCACATACCTCGCACGGTATTTTTTTCTTCTAAGGTATCCTCCTCCTTCTTTCACACCTATTTTGGCGGAATAAACGACGAAAAGTGTGATTATTTGAGCCTGTCTATTCCATGCAAATACAAACAGAATTTTCACAAATTCACTTCCGTGTTTCTTTAAACATTTAACTAATCTTCGCCTCGTGGTCCAGTTGCAATGTTTAACCCCTTGAGTATGACTTGAATATAAAAATTTGGATGAACAGTAAGAAACAGAAGCTATACAGGTAGCCATTTCTATTCACCTATTATGTTATAAAATCTACTTACGTGCAACGACGGGTGGAGGGATAAACAAAAGTAGTTCATTCTACGTGTAACACAAAAACATGCCTTCGGTTAAAAAAATTTGCATTATGTGAAATTAAATACTTCTCGTGTATTAAAAGGGACCCACGAAGTTTTGGGACGTGAGATGGTGTGACACCTAAATATCTATACATTGACGACTGCCTGCCGCGCTCGCTGTTTTCTGCGTACCGCAGCGTCGCTGGTGAGACCATCGAGATGGTCGGGTGCGGGCTGTCATGCCCCTGAAAGAAATATTCGCCAGCAGTTAGCTTCCCTGCGCATTATGGTCGGCTGCTGACCATCCATGCGTGATATTTTTTTATTTATTCTTGCATGCGTATTTAGACGCAGGCAATGTTGACCATGCTCTCGCGTCGCCCTTGTGTAACGCAGAAAGACAGCCATCAATCTTTGAAAGCTAGAAAACAGGGTTTCCCCTTTGCATACGTGAAGGCTCCAGGGAGCCAGTGAAAAGAAAGAAAGAACGCAGGTATCAAACCCGGGTCTTATCGTTTGCGAAGCCGGTGCCTTGCCGTCTATATCAGGTAGGTTAGCTGGACGCGGTGTCTCTGCCGTCTCACCTTGTGTGCGACCAGAGTTACTTGTGCGCGACGACTCTCTTGTTCGCATGTACAAAATAAATGTGAAAAGTGGATCGAGATCGCGTGGGAAATGTCTAAAGGAGAGATTCGTCGTTTTAAGCGCCGGGAACAACAACGGGCTCGCCGACAGGAACAAATACCTACAGACGTGCATTGAACGGCGCTTTACAAACCGAATAATTAACTCAATTATTTCAATCAATCGATAAATAAATTAATAAAATAATCAATCAATCGATCAATCAATCAACTTCTCAAAACGCCAGCAAAAGGATGGTCGACCACAAGAAATCTATGCGCGCACTGTGAATCTTTTGCGCGAACCTAGCAAATATAATTACATATTACACATGTTACATGTTACTACGTGTTATTAGCGTATACCCGCACTGGTGGTGTATACTAGACAGCGCTTTATAAGTAGGAATGTATGTTCAAGACGAGGGCTTGCTGAGGTGGTTTGTAATGCATCTTGAGAAGGGGGTTGCGTTGCTGCAGCGCAGACGAGGACACGAAGACGGAACTTTCGAAGCTTTTTTCACGGGCATATTGTGGAGACAAAAACAAAAGGCGTTGCGTGCGCAAAACAGCACAAGGAACGGTCCGTCGAGTGCGCGGAGGCCGTCAGTCACTCTGTACACTTTACCTGCGAGAAGAAAGCGACGCATCGGTCAGACGGGTATGTGTGTAAACGATAGGCTGAGAGAACACAAGAACCTTTTTGAGGGACTGTATATAAGGCCACTTATCGTCCTACTGTAAAAGTTATATTTGTGCTCTGAGCTTCAGAGAGTGTGAAGTCATTAAAAAAACTGAAAAGTTCCCACGTGAATTAATAGAGGCGCTTTAAATCAATTGTAATAAAGATAGATGCATTACAGTGCCTTCGGTTGCGCTCTCAAGAAAAAGAAAATATTATCAGAACTTTGCTATGTAGCGGGCAAAGGGCAAGAGGATAATTGTGTGTTTGGGGGTGGCTTTGTAAGCCTTTTCATTGGCTATGACGATGTATATATATTTTCCTTCCTTAAATGAGATGTCAGTTAAAACAATCAGTGCTTTGACATCTTTCTTCCTTGTGTCCTTGTCTTAGTGCGCTGTAACAGCACTCCCCCCTCTCCCCTTTTTTTAAGGAAATGTATGGTGCTTTCGCACGGTATTCCGTAGTTGGCGCTACGAAACCGTCTCTCATTTTATAGCCTGATCATCACTCACGCATTACTCTGTTTACTTTGTGAAAAATCGATGCCCCGAGAGATACGCAGCTCCAACCTGTTATCGAAATTTCAATTGGCTGCGGTGGCCCAACCCGTAGCCCCTTAGGCGGATTGGCCAATGACGGTGACAGCAGCGGGAAGAATCAAACGACTAATTGGTTCCAAGGTGGCTGAGAATGGGGGTATGCAACACCCCGACGTTAGCAGTAAGGTTACGCTTAGAGGTCTGACGTCGTCAACCGGTACCTGTAGCCTGACCTATAATGCGTTTGACGTTGAATAGGACGATGTCGTTAGGCTCAACGTCACAGTCCCCTAATGCTGAAGCTGAATACAGGCTTAACTGCCTACGAACCGAGGTGGACAGATCAGTGACTGCGACAGTAGCCGTTAAAAGTTAATGGCAAATTTACCAATTTCTATTTGGCTGCGTCATCAACGTATACCCACCTATAAATCCCACACGCACAAAGATTTTCGCGAATGACAACGAGAGAGAGAGAGAGAACATTTTAGTGGGTGCGATAGTTGGAGTGGAATTCTAGTCCGGGAGTCTATGTGTTGCCCTAGACAACTTTTCCCGGGTCAGCAGAAGGGTATGGCCCTTCAGTCGACAGCTGGTGAGCAGTGTCTCTCACTGCTCAAGAAAGGAACAGCAGCCAGTGTGAGAAAGGTCACAGCCGACTCACAGCTCATAATTTGGCAGCGATTGAACTCATCAATCCACAGTTGTCACCTACCCACTCAGTGAGATAGGCCAGTGACGATAACAGCAGCCGCGAGAGAATCTTGGTTGATTCCCCAATTCCTGGGGGGGCGGACTTCAGCATACCCACACACAAACGTGCTTGTACACCTCAACAGGAAATAATGTTCACGCATTCTCACATTATTTGAAAAAGCTCAGACTTAGGTGCCCCGTAACTTTTTTAGCCAAACCATACGCTAGGCCTAGCTATTCGTCGTTGAATAGGCTTAGTACGTTAGGCCTGACTTTAACGAGTGAGGAAGAAGAAGGGAGAGAGCGAGCGAACAAGTGATCGCTCTTGAGTTATTCATTTGCGGTAATGGGTGATGTGATGCGCACTGTGTTGTAATACAGGGCAAAGACAAACCAGCCAAAATCAGAAGGACACAAGTTTGCCCTTGATTTTTGTGCACTGGTCGCCTATGCGCATTATTTTCATGCAATGCACATGCACTGCCCCGCGTGGCTTTCGCGCGTATGGTCGTCATGTGTGCGTATAAAATTTAAGAATAACGGCACGAAGCCGCTGTGTCCGTTTCGAAAGGTCTCAGCTCTTTTATGTGAAAGTCATTCCGTAGGCCCTATATTCGACTGAGACTTCACCCCTCAAGTAACAATGATGATGATAATAATATATAATGATAATAATGAAACATCACGTGCGCAGAAACAGACTTCCAAATGCAAAGCGATGTTTCAATCTGGTTATCTCTTGCCGTCATTAGTAGCTTTGTGGCTAATAAATGGTCATTGATCCGCCGGAATGAATTGATTCCTACACTTTGACTGGGGAAATATGCCTCTGGACGATGCCTAGAATGCACTTCTTCACGACAAAAAACCTAACGAATGCAGAATAATTCAGCCTGCAGAGATACGCTACTGCGGCTCTCTTCTTTCTAGGGTCATTGTTAACACACTGTTTATCAACTAGGTGGCTTCCAAATGGCACAACTATAATAGCATTACTTCGAAAACATAGCTTCTTGCGGGAAATCGTTCTGTCGTCTTACTCTCCTTCTCTCGTTTTTTTTCTTAGCGCAAGAATTCCCGCATGACATGTTCCTGCTAGAGGCTTCAGGAAGCGTTAAACCATGCTGGTAACAGGCAGTTGCATCGGTGAGTAACACGAAGCCCGATCTGCTGTTCAAGCGTTAGGCCGGGTTCGGGCTTTTGCCGCAACTGTCGTAATCGCTTTAAAGAATGACGTTATTTGACGTGTCAGCCAACCGAACTGCGTGACGTGCTGTTTTTTTTACGTCCATAGATCACGATACGGCTTTTGCGTCGGTAGTCTGAACATATCCTTATGTAAACGATACGCACTGCACGGTGCAGCAAGCTTGCTCTTGCGGGCTGCTATTATGTCAAATTTTCACCATGGGGTACGGCAGGCAGTTAAAGGGAGCATTAAAACAACTTCCATACTTCTTTTCTTCGGATGAACCCGACTATCATAGCTCGCTGTTTGAAAAGAAGACACCAAATACTCACAAGCTTTAAAATTTTTCGCTGCACCTTCTTAGCAGAGACGTCACGGAGAAAGTACCAAAAACGGAGTAATCAGAGGAACCAGCGACCCCATCACAGTTGCGATATCGTGTTTCTTGGCTCCCGTCGGCGGCCGCCAGTCGCACAAACTAGTCCCTGTGACGTCACAAGGGCCATGGGAAAGCGGGGCGGATGAGTCGCCTCTCTTTCAACTCTTCCTAATTATTCAGCTTAGCTGTTTGAAAGTTGCGCGAAACATGGCGTTATTGTTATTCTACAGTGACAATCTTTCGAACGAACAAAAGCATTTTCTCTTTGCGGTCCCTTAAAAAAAAACATGAATACAATGTACCTGTAATTCAATTATGCTGATCCTCCTCGCCCTTCCTTATGTACATCGCCTAGTACTAACCTTGCCTTACCTCGCCGACACCCACATAACCGAAGCTCTGCTGCTTACACTACACTGCGAGAGCTACGTACTCGAAGAAACGCAGTCGACGGTATCGGATGACCCACCGGCAACAGTGAAAGGAAGAATTGGCCCTCAAAAGGTTGGTTTACGAGTTTTTAAAGACGATAGTCTTTCTTGGAATACTTAAACCCGAAAACTTTCGCCTGTCCGTCTGTCTGTATGTCCCTCGATTCAGCCACCAGGCCAAAAGTTAAACTTTTGAACAAGAAAGTTATATCGGTAAAACATTTCCGAACTATTAAATCTGCTACCGTACTTTGTACTTCTCTAATTTGCTGGGAAAAGCGAAAACATCGGGCTATTTGAGGCAAAACATCAATAACTTGTACTCGCATTGTTCTCTTAATTAAAAATAGCTGTGAGCTAGATTTTTGCGATATAAAAAACGCGTAAAAACAATGCTTTGACCAAAAAATACAAAAAGAGCTCGCGGCATACAGCCAAGGCCTCGAGACGGCATTCCAAGTCCACTAGTCACAAAAGGTTTCAATAAATGGCGCGCGAGTAGAGCGAACGCGGGAAGATTGAATTTACTTGAGCAAACGTCCACCTTGTTTATCTCAGGAGGGGCGAGACGGGAGGAAACAGCGTGAGAGGTGGGTGAGGGACAATAGAGAGGCATTTACGCGGCAGGAATGGCACAAGTCTATCGTCTTTCGACGACATTTGCAGCGAAGTAAGCAGATGCCCGACCACTTTTTTTTTTTTTTTTGTCAAAGAGAGCTGGCTCCTGCGGGGGCTCTAGGTTGTGTAAAGGTGTCAGAGCGAGAAAACCATGCTGCATTAAGTGCGCCGATTCTCGTGAAATTTTTTAAAAAGCCAGCCACATTTTTAATTCAAAGTCATGCAAAGAAAGCTGTCAAGGGTGCAGCACTGAACCATCTGCATCCACCGACATACTGCTTCCTACGTATGGTGTTGAAGTTTCTCCTGGTAAAAAAAGGAATAATTAGACAAACTTAGCCTTGGTCGAGTATTTGCCCGCCGTGATTGTTTGCTATAGGCCTCGTGCGCTGGTATGGTGGCGCCACTGAATTTGAACCAGCGGCGCCCCCTGTCGATCCGCGCCGCATCTTTTGCTCGTACCGTGCTTCGCCGGTCCGCGTATCCCGTGCGCAGGGCCAGCGTGACTACGCGAATCGAGCCGTGCGTGAACTGTTCTGCGGCTTCGAATAAATAGAAAGCCCTGAGAAATACTAAAAAATAAAGGCTACTTCACCTGCGAAAAAAAAAAAAAAAGAAACCAGACGCCAGCAACCATGTCTTCGGCATCAACGCAGAAATTCAGGCCGAAACAGGGCCCTATATATAGCCCTGGAACTTGGTGTAATTCAAATGAATAGTTTAAAATGCAAGTGAGGCTGGGAGTAAGCAAAAAAATATGGAATGTAAATTTAATCCGTCAGCATTTTTTGGTAATACCCCAGAGCCCAATCTTTGTAATGCCTGGCATTTGCACCATAACGCACAATGGGAGATCGACGTTAACGCGTCGTAATAGTGTAACTGTAGACAATTTGTCGAGTGAAGTTAAAAAAACACAGGAAAAAAGAATAAAAATAAACTTGCTATATGGAGAAGTCTGCCTATTCACAACAATCACACGATTAATAAAACAAAATTATAAAGAACCCAGAAATGCGACCCGAATAACAAAAAAAAAATATTAATACGCACCAAACCCCAAACGCCTTGCATTCGCACAAAAGGGCATAATTATTAAAACATTTGTCGCATAATTACTTAAATGTATGTTATTTGTATAAGAAAAACTAAAAATACCAATAGAGCTAGAAATGAACTAATGGAACAAAAAGAAAACCAATCCACCGCACTCACCTGTTTATTGATTCCAGAATAACATAAACCAGAAAAGCAAACAAAATTACGAAAAAATCAGACAAGCACTAATCTGACCGCTATTAAAAGCCTCAAGTTAAACAGAAGCGGCATAGGATCCATACACACGTACAATTCTCTCTAAATTTCTCGATTTTTGTTGATATTTCACGTACATAATCCATTGTTTCGTTTCTGTGCTCTTCGGCAAACCCAAAGCGTTTTTTTTTCCTTTCGAGGAAGCTGCTGGAAGGCTGTCTGCCGCGGCTGGGGCTAACACACGGTGACGGCGATTTTACAACAGTAGCCACGATAGCCGAGCAGAAATTGTCCACGCAGTTGCCGTGTGCGTGGGATAAGCCATCTGTGCGTCCAACGCAGGACACACAGCAGCAAATAAAACGCTTATTTAAATGTTAGCACGACAAGCGCTATTGAAACTGTCGAACATCGAAATTAGTGTTCACGTCACCCGAAAAAGGTGCCCGCACAAATTCGTGATGTGAAATTTGTTTTTTCTGACGTTCCTGCGTGCGTGGGCAGCCACAAAACTGTAGAGCCAACATATGCTCCGACAGACGCTGTTGACGAAGGAATACTGGAACCAAGCGCTGCGGTGATCAGATGGCTTCTCGGAGCGCAGCCTGCGTTCTCCTTAACAACATTCGCATAAAAACCAACATAATTTATTCTTAAGTGATGTCCCAGACTTATTTTCGTAACTGTTGAGCCATCGGCAAACATAAAAGTAGGCAGAATTGCTTATTTTTTCGCCCGTAAAGGCGCCGTTCTGTGATACCTCCGCCGCTGGGGGCGGCTGACCGCGCCGGCCCCGTACTACGAGCAAAATATGCCACCGCGGCTGCCAGGAGGCGCTACCTGTGCCGCTCAAGTAGCAGCGCACTAGCCCTATTGCCTTCTCTTCGACAGCCGTGTCGGTAGCACAAAGGGCGATCGGTGACCTGTAACAGGGTGCTTCCGGTATCGTAAACTCTTCCAGATTCTTCTTAACTGTGCAGCGGCTTCTAAAAATTTCAAGGCCATTCCACCTTGCGATAGTAGGCGTACACTTCAAGAACCCACTTCAAGAACAGCTGGTGCGGGTAGGGTGACTGAGACGACGTTGAACGTTTCTCGTTACGTCTCATATTTCTCGACAAGCTCGCCACGGCTCCCCATTCTGTAAAATCAACAACTACGCAAAGCACAATAAGACTAAAAATGCCACTCGCAAGTTTATTGCTACCTATAGGTGTGCCATGATGAAAGTTTCGCTTTACGTCGATTCCAACCTACCCGTGCGATCCTCCCATTTCTCGTTAGTGGAAATTTTCCCGGCGACACAAGGTTCATTCGATTTATCTAAATGTCCATTCCTGGAGGTGGAGGGAGGGATATCGGCTATTATCAAGTTTTATACGGAAATGAGGGACCCTATACACTGAATTGACGTCATTGAACGGCGTAAGCAAGAATTTTCGAACAGTCCCAAGTGAGTTCTGTGAGAGATGTTTATAGGCTATTTGCATTGAATTGATATTCTTCCGTCTAAATGCGTCACGTGCTTCACAAAAATGCAGCTATGAATGACATGTGCGAACGTACAAGAATTTAATCAGGCTTCCTTTATGTGGGCTGCTCCGTACATTCGGAAAAAAATTTGTAGATATGCGTGGCCACAATGCGACTGACTTACCCATCCCTGCGCCCCAGGAAACGAATTTGACGTATTTTGTGGCCGAGCACGCGATTTGAGTAAAAACATTGTGCGCGCTGTTATATCACACAGTGAAAAACACCATGCCTGAGTTTTGATAATAACAAAGAGCAAACCCATTTTTACAGCAAAGCCCTTCACCTCTAGCGCCTGTTGTATGCATGCCCGTGTAAAAAGAGGTCGGGCAGAGGGAAGAGAGACGAGAGGTGGCCGATCGCTGCGGGAGCTTCTCCTTTTTGTCTATCTCTTTATTAACTGAACCTCTTTTACTATCCCTCCCCCCCTTCAAGGAAAATTGAGGCATAATTTCCAAAAGCTCTTTTCCTACATCCTGTCCCCTGGGAAGACGCAGGTTTCATCTCCAAAACATGTAGTGTATAACCACCCCCCTCTGGTGCACCAATCATCCACGTTCCATACGTTAACGTCGGCGCCGTCATTAAGCTTGACCACGTTTGCAGCTGCCTTCTTAGCCAACTTTTCCGGTGAGACAAACTTGTGCGAATGAAGACCTTCCAAATCAGCTCCTTCCGCAGCTTTTGCTCTCGTACTTGAGGCAGAGGCATTCGTTGGTATTTCTCTCGGCTACATTCAAGTCTTCCGTTGTGGCGGGCTTTCGTGAGGACAAGGGAGTTTCTGAAGATGAGTCGTTTCACTCGCCGAGCTTGCTTCTCGCGTGAAAAAACTCACTGTGGCACTCAATTTATTCCATTGTGTCAGAACACTCCCCAAAAAACGAACGTGTAATCGTGTGTACGGTCTGCCTTTGCTCTTTTACCGGTAGAAGATGCCACTTCATCCGATTGAATATGTTTTTTTTCTTTCTTGCCTTTCACTGCACAGCGCTCAATAAAGTACCGAACTGTTGAACCTACGTGGTCATCAGCTCACTGATTCGCACTGGAACTGTGGCGAAGTGCAGTCGCTTCTCTGAGCGTGTGTAACTAAACGCTTCACTAGCATTTAGCATTCCCGTTGAGCAGCCGTAACGTTTTTAGTGGCTTGGGTGCGCGTGCTGGAGTGTATCCACGAGCATGGCTGAGAAGCTGTACGGTTGGCACATTAAGCTAGCTCAGGCAAGGAATGTTAAGCTGGGTGGCACCGTAGAGCCTCCTGAGTCCCCTACACGAGTATTTGCGGCAAATTGCTCTGCGCGGACAGATGATACTTCTACATTCTTTCTCGTTCCCGTACCGGTGCTTGAGGATTTCTATTCCATCCGCATAGCACTACCCCGTGACTGGTAAGCCTGCGATAGCTGCGGCAGCCTTCCCTTCCGCGTAACGGCTCCGGTAATACAATTTTGACGTGGACGTAAGAGTGCTGTTGGTGTGAATGGTCACTCAAGCTCCTACCAAAAGCCCGTCCAAAGCAGAAGCTCATCTCGAAAGGCAGGAATGTCCAGCTCAGACAGTTGAGGTCCAGTCGTCATTGCGGTGCTTTTTTGTCCAAATCACTTTACTGACCATTGGCGTTTTTTGGGGTGTTTTGAGCAGCTGGTTCAATACGGGCGATCTGGCAGCAAATTTCAGCCAACGTGTTGGGCGTCCAATCGTTGTTCTCTGCTTCTTGAAATTCGATATCACGTTCATTCGCTGCGAAATGGCCTTCTAGGTCCTCGTTTATTTTTAAGAGCTCGGCGTGGTTGGCCGTAGGCGAGCTTGCCTCCCGATGAGCTTGGCGTTGTCCTCGCTTCCGGTGTCGTACAAGGAGCGAGCTTTATTGATCAGTTTTGTATTCCTAGCTATTCACGGAGACCGCTTGCTCTGTAGGCGCTCCATGCATGGAATGTTGCAGCTGACCATCTCCCAGGCCCGTGATGCCTAGAGCAACGCCGTTGCGCAATCGATCCACCAACCGCAGCGCGAAAGGGGCTGAGTAGACGAGAGATGAGGCCCCTGGAATCTTTCGTAGAGGGTAGTCATTGCCGCACGGGATTTCGTCCCTAAATGCTTGACAGTCATACGATTCGGGCAACAAATGTAAAAAGGGGCGGGCGAAGAGAAGAAAAAAATAGACGGAAGGCCGCTGATCGTTCTTTTACTTCACCCTAAGGCTCGTGACCACAAAGGGGGAAAGTCCAGCGCTTGAAAACCGCTATTTAGGTAAGGAATGAAATAACAAGAGTGGTAGTAAAGAGACCGAACTTAAAATCACCAGATGCACTGCGCCAGGGAGGAAGGGAGGGGGGCGAGGACATAATGGAAAGATCGTTTAAAACAGGGCAGTTTTCCGGAAGCTGCTTCTTCTTTCTCTTTATTCATTACACACACCTTTTTTTTTTACACCCCGCATGCGTTCTGACGGGGAGAGGGTGGAAAGTAACCTCGGCACCTTACGTCCGTAAACCAAAAAAAAAAAGACGCCTGTAGCGGCTGTCTTAGCAAAGCTTTCCCAAAAACTATATCACAATTGGCCGCTAAGATGACTCTATCACTACGCCGATTTTCATTTATTTGTCATGAATAGTTCGCTCAAAGTCAAATGGGGAACGTTACAAGATTTCCGCTTGTTATCAATACATGGGCATCTACGGGAGGAGTGCGGTCACCGAAAACTGCTGTACTTTTTGTTTTATCAGAAGTACCGCGCAATAAATTATGTGACAACTAGCCACTAAAACGACTGTAACATTACGGCGAGTTTTATTTACTTTCTCATAATTGGGTAGTTTACAGTGGAGTTGTCAAAGTTGTGTAATACCCGAACGCTGCGAGAAAACGAGGGATTTTACGGGATGGAAACTGACAGCCTCATGTATCTCAGCTAGGATAAAACTGTGGTCCTTTTCAATTTTACTAGGCTTATTAACAAAAAGTATGCTCAGTCGAAAATTTGAAACAAGCGTGTTTTGTTTTGCGCGCTCCTTAGGAATACGCCCCGCGAAATCGTGTTTTATTTCGTCCACTGGTTTGGCTTTGGTGTCTAACCACGTCATTAAAACCAGGAAGGCGGGGCGAAATTGGGAGCACCGTGACAGCGCCGTTGGCATTGCGCGTTGACACAATTAATTCGCCCCCAATTTTTTATTTTTCGAATCAAATCGCTGGGCCGCGCTAAGGCCCGTTTTGATTCAGTTCCTTAACTCCCTAAATACTTTTCCCCGTTCGTATCAACGATTGATCATTCAGGCACGTTGTCATGATGCACACACGTAGAAATTTTTAAGAATGTCTCTCTCGCGCACGCGCATGATCGCTCCTCCCCCTCTCTTTCATTTGTTGTCTCTGTTACAATTTGCAGGGCAAGGACAAGACAGACGAACAAGTTTGCTTCCAGGACGTGGGTTGCTTTTCTCGGCGTGACAAATTGACGCTGCCGTCGCAGTTTCCCAGTGACCCAAAATTTTTCCCGCCTCGGTTTTTACTCTACGACCGAAGTGTGAAGTACCTTCCGAAAACCATCTGGCTCAGGCTCAACGACAGTTTCAAATTTCGACGGCAGTTCGCACAAAAGAAGCCGTTATTCGTCGTGGTGCACGGCTGGCTGGAGTCCGCGTTCGTTCCATGGGCCCAGGCCATTAAGGATGCCCTCCTAGAACAGGTCAGCACAGGGGATACTACGGCTAATGTGGCCTACATTCGCTCTACCATTCGACGCCACGGCGCGATTATTCGTCCATTCAGTCCCATCAGGACCACACTCGACGGCCATGCGCTGTCTTGTTACCTCTACGGCACATGACCTGGGAAATTATTTAGGTACAACACACTTATCACCAAATGCTTATAGCGCAGCGTCGCGCGGGAGCGGGAAGCTTTCAGCAGTCGCCGGCAAGCGGCGTCTGAACACACCGCGGAGATCGCCCGGCAAGCTGCTTCACTGGAGAGGGTCCGGAATGCCAAGAGCGCGAAGCTATCAGAGACTGAGGAACAGCGAGCCGTTCGGCTCGCAAAATCGACTTAACCAGGCTAAACCAAGATTTAACCAGGCTAAACCAAGTTTTTGCTTTGCATATCCAGTGTTAGCTGAGCTAAGCCGCAGCCATTGTTTAAAGACGGTATTCTTTCTTGGGCTACTTAAACCCAAAACATTTGGTCTGTCTGTCCGTCTGTCTGTCTGTCTGTAGCTCGATTTAAGTATCCAGCCAAGAGTCAAAAGAATTCTTGAGAAAGAAGTTTATATAGCCCACACCTTTCCAGACCACTAAATCTAGAAACACTTCAAACTTGTCAACATTGTTGAGCAAAAAGAAAACTTTAGGCATATTTGTGGTAGAACATCAATGCACAACTGGTATTCGCAGTGTTCTTTTAATTGAAAAGAAATGGGGTATTGAAATTTGAGATAGCAAATGAAGAATACGCGTTGAAAATATTTGTACCCCAAAATATAAAAAATCTCGCGTGAGCCGGGACCTCATGGAAGTGTTCCAAGTTCAACAGTTGCAGTGCCTATTCTGTGGACCAGTGAATGATGACGATCATGAACTGAGGATAATGTGAAGCATTATTCTACTAATATAGGGACCTTACCGCAGGGTAATGTTCAGGTTTATTCTGGGGACAGTACCACGGTAACACTGATCCTTAATCGTCTAAAACAACCTAAAAAATACCAATCCCAGCTTATTTACATAAATAATGCGTAGATTTGACTTAAGAGAAGAGGTTACAGCAGAAAAATAAAAGAAACTACACAACTGCTGGGACTCGAACCCGGGGCGTTAGCTCCAAAACCCAAAGCCGTCGAGCGGAGCAGTTTCAGCAGTAGCTCAAAAGAGAACATAACCCTGTGGTCTGGACCACAGAATAAACCATAACATTATTCTGTCGTCAGGTCCACAGAATAGGAAGTGCATCGAACAGTTACAAAGGGTGCCAGTGCATGACGACAGCAGTGGAAGGCGGGAAAATTTAATTGGCTGAAGGAAACCTCTCCGTGTTCTTCGTGGGGAGATCGAAAGGGAGGGAGAGAGTAGGAGAGGTGGACAGGGGAGAGAATAGAGGCATGTACGCGGCAGACGCGGCGAAAGACTATCGTCTTTCGGCGACATTTGCAGCGAAGTGCGCAGATACATGGGCAATGTTTTACCTCAACACTCCAGCTAGCTCTTTGTCTTCCCGTATTTCTGCTGCTGTCTTCAGAACTCGGTAGCCATTCCGTTCTTTAAAGCATCCTGACGGGCTAGTTGGTCTTACATAATGGAAATAAACATCGCGCTACAAGGACGGGACGAAAGAAGAGGACACACCACACAGCGCAGACAAACAAACTACGCGATAGTAGTACATATGTGCGTAGAATCTGCACAGTTTGTTAGTCTGCGCTGTGTGGTGTGTCCTCTTCTTTCGTCCCGTCCTTGTGGCGCGAAGTTTATTTCCATCATTCCGTTGTAATTGAACTCCGTGATCCTCATTATAAGACATACCCGGCACCGTTTTTTCGCTTAATTTTCAAGAGGATGTCTTCCACCCGAGTAGTTCTGTTCTTATCCCTTTCCTCATCCCTGTCACGCTTCTTTCCGTGAATCTTTGGGCTGACGAAGTTTTCTGTCAAGGTGCTTAGTTATACCTTACGTTTCTGCCCCATGTCATCACCGGCAGTATGCGTTGGTTGCATAACTCCACGAACTACAACCCCGTACGTCTCCATACTCCGAAGCCATGAGAGAATTTCAACGCAATGCCTAAGCCCGAACTGAATACAACAACCCGAACTGTTCATAACACTAATTCGTCTAGACGAAAGAACCTGTAGCCGACAACACCGCAATTTCAATGCCCTGCACATCACACACCACAACTATTGGAACAATCCATAGAAACCATAACTAACCTCATGATACGGTAATACACACTGATATTTTAGAACCCCACCAAGGACTCGAACGCAAAGCTGAAGAAAAAAATTTACCCGACAGTAAAATAACAGCTAGACTGGGTCAACAAAAGCATCGCGGAAAATGGCCAAACCATCGATCAACTCTACCAAAGAATGGACAATGGTATTATCGCTCTCGATCAAACCATGGAGGCTGGCATCACCGCTTTTTACAATAATTTAAGGGATAAATCACAAAATTCACAAACTGAGTCATGCGTTCTATCAGCACAAACCTCGAACCAGAAAAAGAAATCGAAAAGGGGCGCGAAAGCCACACAACGCAAGTCCGATACGAAACCCTCCCACCCACAAGCATATTCACTGTATGAAGATGGACAATAAGACAGTAGTACCAAAACCCTTTCTACACTAACAATTTCGAAATGCACTTGAAAATTCCTAACTATCAAACGCCGGATATTACTTCACTTTTGTCAGCAACACCACGAAGATGTCATTGCACTTCAAGGGACAGAAAGGAACCACACAACGTTGAGAGGTTTTGACTCATATATAACCACTGGCCGTACCTCAACCGCTGTCTTCATCAAGAAACAACCCAACTCGCAACGACACCCAATCCATATATAGAGAAGACCCTGGTCAAACTCTTACCGCGCAACAAGACCCTCCACATCCTCTTAATCCGGAATATTTACAGTCCCCCTCAAAATCACAGACGGGCCTCGACAGATTCCTCGACACGGTCAAGCAACTGGCCCATGAACACAAATACTAATCCTCAAGGATTTCAACTTCCCGTACACAGCACAGGGTACCGTGCTATTCCGAAGAAAGGAACTGACTCACATGAAGCGTCTTCAGAACATTAGATCACTTTATAATCCCCTTGTCTCTCCCGTTTGTGTGTGTGCCGACCTACGACGCTAGATTTCACGTTTTCCCACATTTGAAATATGGAATGGACAAGGATTAGTAAAACATTGGCACCCACTATCATACGTCCCCTATAATAGTGAGACGCCACCGACAGCCGAGCACCTTGGCCACTTAAAAAACCGTATTCCGCAGAAAGAAAACACTACTGGTAACTTATATAGATACTGAAAACTGGACTAAAGAACCCGTATAATACGCCAGCAAACATACTAAAACAATCTAGCTCACGACTGACAGACTAGCGATAGATACCCGATTCATACACTGGAGGTGCTGCCGAGCATGAATATCTGATGGAAAAGCGTAGACATAATAGCAACTTGACATTACGCCTAGCGTAAATCTCAAATCAAGTCGAAACCTACGCCGATAAAATCATTGTACAGAAATGAAATCAGGTTTGTGATCAACTACAAGTCGCCCACGCAATTGTCTTACTTGGGCGATAATCAGGGCGTTTCTCGGGCTCAGTGAAAGTAAAACGACCACCGGACACCAGATACACCGCCTCATCGACATATGCCACGGCACGAATCAACAGCTGTTCGACGAACTGATTGCCCAACACACTGGCTCCTCACTCCTCATATTCATATCTATCGCAGAAATACACGACGCCCACAGCGCCTCCACGCCCCTTTCAGTGAACCAAAAATCGTTACCTCCACAGCAGACGAACCCCCAATAACACAAATTTCCTTACCCTTGATCACTGGAAAGCCTCCTAAGACATAGACTAGAGCTAGAAATGAGGCAATTATTGACCCTATTCAAGCGTACAGACATCACACTATCAGCCAAACCGGATAAACCCATCCGTCTTCACAACCTACGACCCATGTGCCGAACGCCCGGCAAGGTCAACCTGTAGGAGCCCGTTCACGATAGGCAATATTGTCACGAAGCCAAAGACGACGCCGTTGTCTTCAAGGAAAACAAATTTATTGGAGCGAACTTGTGCTCCCCTAACAACTCAAAGGATACACAGGCGGCGAAGCAGCACTCAACAATGTGACGTGCGGAGGCAAACGTCGGTAATTCAAACACCACGGCGTCTTCTCTCTGCAGGTTTTATCTTTCGGCGCGAGTGTTTCCCGAACCGTCGATTTGCATCAAGAATATTGGAGATCCAAGAGCGCCCGTGTGTACGAGATTTCGGCGCACGTTATAGATCCCCAGGTGGTCAAAATTAATCCGGAGCCCTCCACTACGGCGCGCCTCATCGCCTGCGTTGCGTCGGCGCGTTAAACCCTACAATCAAATCAATCAAATCAGATCAAAGAGGATTATTCTAGGCTAGTGACGTTAGGGCGAAACGCTCTCCTTATCAGAATGAGAAAACCCGTGCGGCGTAAGAATGGAACACGCGCTTCGCTTGGAACACAGATAACACAGCCGGGCGCGGCCGGGCAATAAAAAGTAAACATAAACAAACAAGCACAATGCACGGTTCGCGGCAATATCCATACCTGAAGAAGAACAAGTAGCTCGCACCGTGTAGGCTTTCCGTCACATCACTCCGCGGAAGACAAAATCCAAATTAAAGGAATACGATCGGTGCAAGCTGAGCAACCGTTACATAAGCGACATCTTCACACTGGACGTCAAGGGGGTAATTGATAACGTTACACACGACGCAAAACTCTACAATTTGAACTCAACCCATTGCGGAGCAGAAGCATACAATGATGTCCAAAACCTGCGTTACCTTCGCACCTGAAAAAATTCCAACACCACCAAACGTTTGCCCCCTAAGGATCGGTTATTTCACCGATGCTATGCAGCCTAACATTGCGAGGCCTCCCGTTATTTTTAAACAATGTACCGAGCATCAATCCGGTATTAAACGCAGGTGACACACCATCTGGACATGTATGGGCTTCGCGGGTGAGCCACAAGACGCCTTACAGACGGCAATGCACATCACAAAACAATACCTCCGTTCCCGCGGATTACCGTCGGCCGCCGACAAATTGGAACTACTGCTCCCCAATAAGCGCACCAAATGCCGCTCGCAAGCTCCTACCGAAGACGCGAGGCTCCGTCAATAACGTCTCTATACCCACATACCCAGTGAGTCCGCCCACCGAATTCTAAAACTGCAGGAAGGCGGGAAAAGCATGTCAACTACGCAAAAATTGCAAGAGATGGTGCTCCGAGTCACACACTTCATGTGGTGTGTAAGCAACCGACATCACGGCCTCAAAGAACAAGGCACCGCCTTATTAACTCAAGCACTAATCACTAAACAAAGTTACAACAGCACCCCATAAGTCGTCTTCAAGAACAGCGAGCACGACAAACTTAACATGTTTATGCAGAAGGTTGGGAAAAAATATGCTAAGGTTAGAGCGAAAAGATCCCCAGAAAAAGAACTAGAAGAGATCCCAGCAAGGGTTTCTGAGGGGATACCTGAGGAAATAATCGGTCAATCGCATAAAGACGCTTGCTTTGAGGAATCATCAGTTTTGTTCCACCATGCAAAAATATGTGCGGTATGAGCACTGCAAATTCGTTCCCACAAGCTCTAGCTAACGTTGAGGCGTCTTTGGGCCAAGCGAATGAGGACGCATGGGCAAGTAAATATAGTAAAACGCAGGAACGATCATATAGCTACCCAAACTAACGAACTGTGCGCGGCGATCACTATCAGTAGCGGCATGGTTCACGTAGCCTCGGCCTCAACCACAGCTCCTGTCATGGGGTTAGCATTAGTTGACCAGATCTATGAAGTTTAAAGCCGAACGCAGTTGGCGCCACTATATAGAGCCGACAGCACCACACGGCTTCTATTCATGTGCGTTTTGTATTGTGTTTCTCACCACTCACAAATGCGGGACGCAGTTTTTTTTTTTTTTCATGTTTTACATTCTGTTGTGCTTTTATCTCCCATGCTCGCAACGCCCAATTTAAATTAAGTTTTTCAATTAATATATATTATGAATCGATCTCGGGATTTTTTTTATTGAAAGAACGCTGTAATATTTATTTTCATACCTATGTTCAACCTGCATATATTCTTTCTGTATCCACTTTCTGTTCCCGCTGTTCGTTATGGCAGAAATGCTTTTTCAACGGGAGCTGAAAACGACCGTAAGTAGGAAGGGCGGCGGCAAAAAATGGACCGAAAAAAACCTTCTGAGGTTCGCCAATATGTTCCTCGCGTATAAAACTCCGCCAACTCGGCCTGCACAGAACATGTTTGCAAGTCCCATAATTATGCTCGCGAGACCGGTGAAATCAGGACACCAAAAACTCACGACAACCAGCCGCCGCAAACTGTGCGTTCATTGATTGTGGCATACAAGAAACTGACCACAGTTGACATCGAATTTCTTTCGTCCTTCTCAAACACGTCACAGTGGATCACACTCCCACAACATGCACTTAACAGACAACACAAACCGCAGGGCAGCCTGAGTCGCTACTCTTAGGAAATCATCAGGCAACCGGAAACTAGAAGTACCATACACATATGCAGCGAAGTACCTACAACAATTAGCGATCGCCCTCAGCGTACTCAATAACCATGTAAACGAACTTATACCCGATACCATCCCACTAGTAGACACGGACTGTGCAAAAGAAACTGCCATTCTTCTCACTGTTATCGTAGGCTTGAAAAGCTCGCTATAATCTCTGATTTCCACAACCTTTTGCCGCAAGTACCAAAGCGGAGGCGCCTCAGGTCTCGTCATGCGCATCGTTCTTACTCCCAAGTACCTCCCAAAACTTCCCTGTGTCTGTACCACGGCCCACGCATCCCTGGAAGGGAACGAGGCGGCGCACACTGCTTCCTGCTCGAGCGCACACCCACCGTTCATTCCCTTCAACAGATAAAAGCCCAGAGGTCCCCACCTACCCCATTCCATGAAGATACATATGCATTCTTGTCCGTTCAGACTGGACCGGTTCATACCCTCACAACATACTACCGCGAAACATGAATTGTGTTTGTTTACTTTTGCGTTTTGTTTTTACCGTGTGGCAGCCCCCGGCTGTGTTATTCGTGTTACAAGTGAGGCACATGTTCCATTCTCTCCAAGACGGCGTGTTCCAAGATGGCGTGAGCTACAAACAACTCCAAACGTATACCCATCCCCATCGTACGTTAATTACCGCAGTGCGTTCTAAATTCCACTAGTTATACATATACACCCGCAAACACTTCGCAGCGCCAAGCGCGCCCTACACATCGCATGGAAGGGCTGCCAATCACCATTTTCCAACCTTCTCACAACTTCACCTCAGAGCAGTGGGAGGACAAGCTGAGCAGCACACGCCCTGAAGGCCAACATCAACTTGTGGACAGGGGTCACTGGGCTGCGATGGATCAAACCTTCCTGGGCTAATCAAGCCCCTCCCGAAGGAACGA
The DNA here is from genome assembly GCF_048455015.1 of Haemaphysalis longicornis. Taxonomy (NCBI): domain Eukaryota; kingdom Metazoa; phylum Arthropoda; class Arachnida; order Ixodida; family Ixodidae; genus Haemaphysalis; species Haemaphysalis longicornis. The sequence continues at coordinate 224,614,858 of NW_027526203.1, read as the reverse complement.
CTACACCATCTGTTCGTTTACTCAAGTAAACCTTTATACTTTGTGGGGATATGACGTACGAACCCCCTTTCCCTCGACACACAGAGAGGCGGGGTGCTAAGGCCACTTCCGTAGTGAACCTTCTCTGTTTCGGGGTCCTCGAATTGACCAACGCGCTGCGGTCCGTGGGCCCCGTGGGTGGGACGTAACTTTTGCTGGCGCTCGCCTCGCCCGAGCCCGGTCGTACACTAGCTGCCGGCACGACACTGAGCCGAGCACCCAACTCAAGTGACATGCTTGCGTGTCGCTCCCAGGCTCTCGCTTTCAAGTGATCGCCGTTGATTCTCACTCCTGTGAGGGAGCCGCGCCTAACTGGACGGTTTTGCACGCCCTGAGATTCTGACTTCGCGCTCTCTCCTCGTGCAGGTAAATCAGTTGTTATCGGCCGCTCTGTCAGTTTTCTGTCTTCACTGGCCGCCGTCAGCATTGACCACGCACAGCGTTTTCCCGGCTCGCGCTGTTGAAGGACAGCTTTCGACAGCATCTACCTTCCGGTTAAAGGGACTCTGCAACATTTCCGGTAAACACTTCCACCCTTTTCTTCGCGTCTGGAAGCACTCCGAAAGCTATAGTTATCGTCAGCACGGAGCGTCACTGCGTCATTTGCTCGCTGCAGCAGATCCGTCTACCGTTTCTGCTTTGCTTTTGGGGCGATTTTTTTTTTTTAAGTGGCTACCGAATGCTGCAACTGAAAGGAAGCTGGCCAATAGCTCCTGCATTGCTGCAATGACGTCATTCGAGCGCTCGAAGAACGCCATAACCGGGAAAGAGAGAAAATTATTTTGAGCCAATTTCTCAGTTATCTGATGAGCATAGAGCAGCAATTTTTGGTTAGGGTAGCTTGACCTCCTATTCTAAGTACTGGATGTGTTTGTTGAGTACGTTCTGAAAGCATTTAACATTTAGAAAAACGTTGAAACAAGGGTTGCCGTGTCTTTTTAAGCCGGTAGCGGGGTGCAGCGCACCTTTTTAAGAGAAAGTCATAACCGCCTCATTGCGCGAGAAACAGGTGTGGTTGTTGTCACTGTTGTTGTTGACCGGTGCACAATATGGCTTCCACTGTAAAGAGTAAATAAACAACACATCTGAGGTCGTATGTGAGTTGAACAGAGAGGAGCCGTGCGCGTTACCACCGCGCTGCCTCAACACTTTGACTTGGCGGAAGAAGAGTTGGCCTGATGCGTGCCTATCTGGGCGTGTTGGTTTAACATTATTAGGTTGGTTTAACATGATTTAACATGATCAGCGCTCGTGTGTGTCAAGTACTCTTCCTTGTGTCCGTGTGTAAACCGCGCTGTCTTCTCCTAATGATGCGTGCGGTGCTGGCGTCATATCGCGCCACGGGTGAACGGACACGGGTGCATGTCAGCCACCAAGAACACTAGTTCTGGGGAATCTGTGACTTCAAGTGTCGCGCCAGACCGCCTGTCGAAGTAATTAGGGCCAAAGGGCGACTAAGCGAAAGCGAAGAGAGGAACGCGAGCCGGATGTAGCAGCATAAGTCTTTCATGAATATCAGCCTAGAGTAATTTATTTCGCCTTCAAAGCAGGCAAACAGACTTGTGCGCCGCGGGGAATTTCGCCCAAGGCCTGAGTGGGTTCAGCAGAGATGTTGCGTAATTTTGGCCTTCCACAATCAATTAGAAGTCCCCGCAGGTCGTCTTTACCGCAGTGCTTCAGAGTGCGCAATTGAAGTGACCAGGTGTTCAAATTCGGCGAATGACGAAGCCCAACATAGGATTTGACTAAAAAGCCGCCCGCATCTTCCCACGGGGGGAACTCGAGTAAATGCATCGCATCTACTCGAGTCAAGCAAAGCGTCACGTCAAGCGAAAGCCAAGCAAAGACGCCTTTGACTGAATTCCGAACGCGCGCTCCGCCGCTATATACGTTGAGGGGACTGCGTAAGCCGGTCCCAGTCGACGACGTTGGCGTACTTGTAAAGCGGCGTGGACTCTATGTGTTTGAGCCAAGCGCGGATGTTGCTTCGCCGGAGAACGGCACACCGGTTATATGCGCAGCGCGCCCGAAGGAGAGGAAACCGCGGAAGAGAGAGTACTGCACATGCGCCGGCCCCAGCGCGTCTGCCGCGGCTATGACGCAACGTGCCGCGGCTATGACGCAACACAATCCAACACAATCCACTTTAATCCAATCCAATCCAAATCCAATCCAATCCAATCCAATCCAATCCAAGCCAAGCCAAGCCAAGCCAAGCCAATCCAATCCAATGCCCCTCGCGAGAGAGTGTTCGAATCCAATCCAATGCCCCTCGCGAGAGAGTGTTCGCTATCGCCTCGACTCGACGCGCATGCGCAGTGAGCGTGCGGACTACGACTACGGACGTCAACGCGGGTGACATCGTGAGTTACTGAAATGCTCTGCATTTAAAAAAGTCATGCGCGCAGGGACAAGGCGCAAGGCGTGAATACAGTTTTGCACCCGGCTGAGGGCTAGTGGTGTCCTTTAAAATTTCTTGAATGACGTAAGCTGCTCTATATTTGGCAGCCACACAGGCGAGATCTCTTGAGATGTAATAACTTCCAAAAAACGACCTACACTTTCTCTGAAATACTGCTTTGCAGAACGGGCATCGACGTCTCTGTACAGCCTTGCTGTGCGTGAGCGCCATATGCCGTGGAGGCCCAGCGCCATGACTTTGTCATACGGCATTCCATCCTCTTTGTCTGCGGAGAGATACCTTATGCCATGAGGGTGTAGCGGGAAGTCTCTGCAAAGTGTCCTCTGTAGAACATCCCAAAAACATACCCCCTCCCAACAATGCAAAAAACATGGTCAATCGTCTCCCGCGATTTGCAGCTAAAACAATCTGCCCCCCATGGCACAAAAAGCCCCCTTTCTTCCATGCAAGTCCGGACTAATAATGTTCCCGTGCGTAGCCGAAAGAAAAAAGACGTCACCCCTGGCTGTACTTGCATTATTTTAACCCGTTTCAGCACATCCTGGCCGGGCCCTCCACGGTGCATAGCTCTGTACAAGGGCACAGGGAAGACAACATCAACAATATCATTGTAAAGGGTTTTCCAAGGCGTCTTGACAGCAGCGTTATGAACACAAACAAAATTGTTATTTATTAATTTCTTATTTATTTATTTAGAATACAAAATACAGCCAATGTCTAGTGAGACCATTGCAGAGGTGGGCACAATGTAGAAATGCAAAGAACGCTGATCCCGTCAACTTGAAAGCGATCAGTAAAAATGACTGACGTCAACTTTTCACTTTAAACAAAAGCCATATACACTACATAATATATACATCTCGTACTAGAACATGATAATTTTCATGATAAATAAAATAAAAATTGAAATATTCTACAATGCATACACAACTACATACACAAAGTACAAGGGGCTCACATAATGTAGCATTGGCAATTCAAATATAATAGGAAATTCTTAGCGTTATAGTGGTGAGAGGATCTACTGAATGGGGGGGGGGAGAGTTACTCTGCCATTGTGGTTCATTTGCTCCGTCTAAGGCCATAAGCTGCTCTCTCTCCGTCACCCCCTGTAGTTATAGTCTTTGTTTACAGCAAATCCAGCCGTACTCCTGTCAACATTTGCTGAATGAATCATTGAAACTTGGGATGAGATTTTGTTTTTGGTTGCGACATCAGCACAGCTTTTTAAAGCAACAATATCGTACACATTTTTTTTTTACATTGCGCTATAAAAACAGATATATATTATTGTCAGGGATACTTCCAAAGCCGGCTCCAGTGCACTGCCACCGTCATTTCCGCACAGATTTCATGAACACTTGCTACTGAATCATCCAAAATCACGTGACGGATGAAGTAACAATATCGCGCGCAATTTCCCAGGAACGTAATTTTCCAGTGTATAAATTTTTATAGCCTTATTTCAGGCATGAGGCACAAAAAGAAACAATAGATTAAATCAGCCGATCGAGTGACCGCGTGCACATTCGCCGCACTTGCACAGGCACCGGTCCGTGCCTCATCGCTGCTGCTGACCTTTATACGACCTACTTGAGTCCGGTCGTTTTCGTTTTACTCTGTGTTGTGCGTTCCTACTGCCATAGGCGCCACACAAATTGCTGAGCGAAAACGTGCGTATCTCCCTCGTCAAGCGCTCCGGTCACGTACGCCGAATTAGGCTTGCGGTGCGGCCGGCTGACTGTCTTTCAACAGCGACAGTAAGCGCAAGTCCCCACATATGCGCATATGCGACATATGCGCAAGTCCCCACAAATGCGGGACAGTGGAACAAAGGAGTGAAAGGGTGAGCAAAGTAATGTGCGCGAAGAGACCCCAGCGTGCACCTCGAAAACGCCCATTATTGATTGATTGTATGGGTTTAACGCACCGACGCAGCGCAGGCAATGAGGCGCGCCGTAGTGGAGGGCTCCGGATTAATTTTGACCACCTGGGGATCTTTAACATGCGCCTAAATATCGTAAACACGTGCGTTCTTGCTTTTCGCCTCCATCAGAAAAGCGGCCACCGCGGCCGGGAATCAAACCCGCGACCTCATGCTCACCAGCGCAACGCCTTAGCCACTGAACCACCGCGGCGGAAAACGCCCATGACACAGGCGCATGTTACACTAATTATAGAGGCACATTACAGGCGCATTATAAGGCGCCTTTTACACGAAAGTTTTATGACATTTGCGTCACTGAAAAAGCCAACACTTTGCATACGGAGTGTCCATATGCCTGTAGTGTTAAATATCTTCGGCTGTCGTATCGGTGCGTGATTGCCGCTAAAGCAATTTGCGAAGTGTATTTCTGGGCTTGCAAAAGCCCATCAACACACATGCTATATATGGCACGCCCGAAATGAGCCATACTTATCATTCAGGTCTTTTGACTCGACATGAAGTCGATCATCATGCCATCCTTATTACTGTCGCGCGCAGGACTGAGGACTGAAAGATCGGATGCACGGCAAGCTTTATGGCCACCGTCTTACACGGCAGCCGAGCAGCCCATTCGCGTAAGAAGGATCTTTGTCTGGAGGAGGAAAACGCGTTGCATCGCATCGCGGAGGGAGAGAGAGAGGGCCCGGGACGGGGCAAGTGCCCCTTTTGCAGCCCCCTGCCGACACCTATGGAGCTGTTCACATTCAGTCAAAAGCAATTTATAGTTGCGCTTCATTAAGACTTCCAAATCTTTACATTGCTTGCATTGTTCGGCGCATATATCATATTCGCTGCTCATCTTCGCTCGGTTAACGGTAGTTTTGTATTCACCTGGAAAGCTCGTATTTAGCAGCACAGCACCTTAACCGCGGGGAGTACTTGCATTAATAACCGCAGATATATCCTAATACCACTTATAACTCTCCCACCTCAGGTCTGCAACATGATCAAATGTGAGCACTACCTGCTATGTTGTGGTAAACAGTGAGGTGGTATCCTTCCGGCGTCTCATTGGGAAGCATATAGGCTGGTAATGCGGCAAATATGTCCATACTCGCGAAACTGAAAAATTCCTAGACGATTACCAAATGGTGACACGATGCGACAGCCGTTATTGTATTACTATTCAAACATGCTAATTTCCCAAGGACAATATCGCATGCGTTGCGTCTTAAAGTCATAGCTTTGAACCGAGAAAAAAAGGTTGTGCGGAAGCTTGTACACTTTGACCATATGCCGGCACTTGACTGTGGTGGATGGATGTTCCATAATGGCTTCGCCCTTTATGTTAAATCCCCGTGTAGACATGGACCATGTGTGCGGGGAAATAAATCTGGAGTAGCAACACGCATTTCTGTTGCTTCTATTTCACAAGAATTTACAAGCCCTAAGTTTTCCTCTGCCTCCTAGGCCTTAAAACAGACTACAAAGTTACCTTTACAAAGCATGCGAATAGAACATGTTATCAGCGTGGACTTGGGACCGAGAAAGGTGGTGAACAGGTTGGGTTAACCGATTATTGACCACCGCTATTGTAGAGCCTTTGAAGTCGCAAATGAGGATGCAATAGAGAAGTCATGATCCAATCATCCCATGCTGTAGAGCTGAAACTGACGATGAAAAGCATTCAAAAATCTAGTTCTAAGAAGCCTGCCTGGGCTGAAGTTCCGCAACGCACTCGAGCATGTGTATTGTGCCAATGGGAACAATAAAAATGCTATTTTTTTTCTGTTCCATTCGTCATTACTTTATCTGTGGAGAGTCCATTTGCCTTCTGTAAAAAACATACATAATTTATACAAATCTGAGGGAAGTCGCTATCATTATAGTTCGGCGTGGAGAGCCGGGCGGATAGGGTTCCTCTCTCGCGCTGTACGCGCTCCAGGAACCAAATGATGGAACATGTTTTTGATGATAATGCAAGCCCATGTAATAGCCTACGTCGGGAGAGAAGTTCAACAAAATCGAAGAGGTTCTTTTTTATATTAGTGTCTGAAATCTGTTTTTAAGTTGTTGTTTTTTTCAAACTTACGTTCCCATTTGAACTTAACCGTATTTTATACAATTATAATATTCAGCGTGTTTGTTCAAGAATGTAAGGAGCACACTTCATTAAAGTGGGAAGGTTGCAACTTAAGTACTTTTTGTAATATTTAGGCTGTAAGTTCGAAAAAACTTGAGCTGCGAGCCGAATTTGACATTTTATTGCGAAATATTTATATTCTTGTCAACAACGAAACTTTTTAGAGAAATGTAGGTTAGGCGTAAATTGAGCATAAAATTGACGCATTGCTCCTCGTGAATATTTTCGTAAATACACGTAGTTAAAGTTGTCCAAGGCGCACGGGCATTTAGGGGCGGGGGCCTACCATGCTGGGTTCGAAAAATTTTTACAGTTAGGAAACATTTTTTTCCAGAGAAAAGGTTGGTGAATCTGGGCGTTAGAATAATTAGGCAATGTTATAAAAAAGTTCAAGCAAATCGAAGAGGTCGACCAGGCACCCTTTGTTCGGTCTTACCTGAAATCCCCCAGATTCACTTCCACCGGCGTGTCTGCTGTCACGCAATATTTCTGGGCAACTTTGAAATCAGCCACTCATTTCCTGGCATTAAGCAAGGGAAGTGGAATTCAGGTCATCACCGGCAGCGTCCGTGCCAACGGCACTGTGGACATGAGTCTACAGCGCGCCCATTTAAAATTAACCGCTCATCTCCCGGCGTGCACTGCAGCCTAGCAACGGCAGCGCCTTTGAACGACGCAGCGCAACGATTTTCATATCAATACCGTGTCAGAATGGCGCGATCGTATAGACGCCGGCTTCATAACGCGACGGACCCACGTTCTATTCCGACCACGGCAGGCGTTTAAGGGCAGAGCACTTCAGCGGCCCGGCTTGTCGTCGTGGCTCGTCCGCGGTCACGCTACCAGGCCATCGTAGTCACGCGGCGTCACGCACCCAGACAGAGGCTACGAAAAGACACCCGCTTGTCCCTCGATTTAACCTTCCGGCCAAAGGCTAAGAGGATACTTACCCGCCGCGGTGGCTCAGTGGCTAAGGCGTTGCGCTGCTGAGCACGAGGTCGCGGGTTCGATTCCCGGCCACGGCGGTCGCTTTTCTGATGGAGGCGAAAAGCAAGAACGCCCGTGTGTACGAGATTTCGGCGCACGTTAAAAATCCCCAGGTGGTCAAAATTAATCCGGGGCCCTCCACAACGGCGCGCCTCATCGCCTGCGTTGCGTCGGCGCGTTAAACCTTACAATCAAATCAATAAGAGGATACTTGAACATGAGGTTTATATAAGAACAACCATTCGAAACTCCTAAAACCGCTGGCACTGTCGTACATGTCCCCATTTTTTGGCACAAAAAAGATTGCAGGTACATTTGAGGCAAAATATTTCATTATCCCGCAGTCCCCGCGTATACATTTAGTTGGAATACTCATTGGGTTGTTTTTACGATAGTGAGCGAAAAAGGTAGCGCCGAACAAAAAACGACGCGCGTTATTCAAGATTCCACAGAAATGCTCCAGCACGTGCGAGATGAAAGCAAGCAAAAAAAAATTAGTGCCGTTCCGCTCTGTGAAGAACGATGACCTGCGAAGCTGGACGCAGTACACGAAATGCACGAAACAAAACACGTTTGTTTGTACTTTACGATCGAGCAATTAGCACTTAGGCCAATGACACTTTGTAGGACTCGAGATTCATTTTAGTGGACAAGCATGGAGCTGTCTGTTTCCCTCCCGCGTCGTTGACATCTTACTGCCTGCATAACACACCAAACCATTCCGCTCGACCACCCAGGACACCGGAAAGTTCGCTTTGGGGTGGCAGACGCACACGTTTAAACCTCCCTCCAGCACAACGGACATATCATCAGTGAGGACATGAAATCTACATCTGCGCGTACACGCCCCTCCCCCCCCCAATACTTTCTCTCCCAACTCGTGTCTGATAAACCGGCAACCATTTATGTACGCGTGCTTAGATGTGAAAGGCACCGCCAAAATTGTCGCTCTGAAAGCCCTTTAAGCTGAACAAGAAATATTGGCTCACGTTGACGTTGCTGTTTATTTGAGAGAGGTTCCCAGCTACTCGGCAAGCTGAAACTTGCGGCGGAAACGGCGGCGGCAGCGGCTTTCTGTTGCTTTAGCTCCAATTCTGGCAGACGCTCTTCCATTCCCTCTGTTCTTCCGCCGAGTGAACGACACGCGTCTGTCCACAGGGAGTTAAAACCTGGAAGGACTCGAACATTATTCTAGTGGACAAACATGTAGCTGCCCGTTTCGCTCCGCATGGTAGGCATCTCACTGTCTCTGTAACACACCAACCCAAACCCAAACCACTCGACCAGAAGGAACAGATTTCCCGCCAGCACAACGCGCATGTCATCGGTATCGGCATGAAGATTAGCTGCGCATGCACGCCTCCCTGCTTCCAGCCCCAACCAGTGCACGCATAAACCGGCCACCGGCGAGTGCTTAGGCGTGAAGTACACGGGCAAAAATGTCGCCCGGAAAGCCTTTCATGCTGAAAACGAATTATTGGCTCACGTCGGCATTTGTAGCGGGCAAGTTGCCATGGCAACGCCTGCCGTTGTCAGCCGATGGCGAGGGGAACGACAGTTGTGAGAGCGGTGTCGGCGGTGGCGAGGTGGAGCACCGCAGTGGCGCAATGTAAATCGGCTTCACCGGAATGAAAACCAAGGGGGGGGGGGGGTTAGACATATACTGCTTTGCAGTAAAAAGAACTGAACTCTCGCTCGTGCGGTTCAAGACATAAAAAGAAACAGAAAAATGAAGAATAGGATGCGAGCTGTTCCAGGAGAACGCGCGAGCACTGCGAAGGTAGGAAAATTGATTGTATTGAACAAACCTCTGTTCTGTTTATCAAAATAAGATTGAGACAAAGAGGGTAATAGCGTGAGGGGTGATAGCAAAGAGCGGACTACGGGTTACGTGCCAGAGCCGACTATACTATTCTCATTTGGGCGATGTTTGCCGTGAACAAGCAAATACGCGCCCAACAGAGGCTTCGAAAAGATCTCCGCTTCCCTGATCGAGATCAAACGTGGGTCTCTCGCGTTACAAAGCCGATGTTAATCCCACTGCTCCACACAGGCACACGTTAATCATGTGAAAGCGTTTGGGGCGATCGTTGCGCAGTGCCCTTGCCACCATAGAGTTTCTTACAATATCCGCTAGATAGGAATCTGGCGCTAGCGTCTATGCAGCTCACATCAAAGCCGTCTGTGTCGTCATGGACCGCCATTATACATCGCGCTCGTCTTAATTTCATCATTGGCTTGGATTGAAACGTTTTAGTGACCGGCCACAAAAACGCGAAGCATAGTGTGCAATTATGCAAGTGCAAAATAAAAGCAGGCTGTTTTAAAACTAAGGAAAAACGAAGTAAACCATATTTTTGCCGGAACGGTTGTGCCTTCTTTTCCGCAGGCCAAGGTTGTAGTTACGAACAAGGTTAATATTTGGGGGGGGGGGACTCATTAGAGACTCTGATTTTATTAATTTCACCATTGTTGAAATTATTAAGTTGCTTGAAGAGTTTGGAAAGTTTTTTGAGCGTGCCTATTAAAACGTTGCCTTCGTGGTAAACCGGTGCACCGACCGCCAACTAGTTTAACAAGAAAAAAGAAAACGTGGCGTTAAACAAGATAGCAAGATACACGATGACACGATGACAAGACGGTGCACCGACCGCCAACTAGTTTAACAAGAAAAAAGAAAACGTGGAGTTAAACAAGATAGCAAGATACACGATGACACGATGACAAGATAGGACGCATACAAGCGCCCGTATCTGTCATATCCCCGTGGTCGTACCTTGTTTTCGTCGAAGTACGTTTTGTTACTTCTTTCCGTCGGCTACAAACTTCGCGGCGGCATATTACCCACTCAGTCATACGTCCTTCGACTGCGGCATGAGCAACGTCAGGTGCGATCACGCACTGCCTGCTGTTTCACCGAACACGGCTACCACAGAACAGGGACGATTTCGGCTTCCTTGTAGCTCGTAAACGTGTTAATGCATAGTGAAGAAAGCAAATCCTGAAAACCAATTGTCATGCCACGCCCAAGCCAAAAAGGGGGGTCTTCCCATGAACCCCTACAACGACATGGCTTACGAGGCGCAGTTTCCTGTCTAGTATACTTACTAAGAAACTCTGTGCTTGCCACGGGGGCTACTGTTGCTAGGCCGCGAATAAGTGCACAATAATATAAAGTAACGAGAAATACATGAATTAACAGATCAATCATCCCAAATTTTATAAAAAAAACTCGACCCAGTGTCTCTTTATAATCGTTTTCAGGGGTTGCGGCGCCCTCTTTGGCTACTCTCCGTATCGACGCCAGGCTGATACCGAAACTAGTAAAGAGAGGGTGCCACAGCCCCTCTGGCGAATTACTACACCACAGCTTTCCCGTTGAGTGGAACTGCTTTGACTTTTGTTTGATGCACTTGGTTTTTGGAACACCAGCATGAGCCTCCACGATAGAAGTCAATACCAGCTTCGCTTGAGAACTAGGTTTTAAACCGAGCTTAAAATACCTTCGTGAGCGATTTTTCATGACAAAGTAATCGACGGATTGATTGATTGATTGATTGATTGATTGATTGATTGATTGATTGATTGATTGATTGATTGATTGATTGATTGATTGATTGATTGATTGATTGATTGATTCTGAGGTTTAACGCGCCGGCACTACGCAGGCGATGTGGCGCACCGTAGTGGAGGACTCCGGGTTAATTTTGACCACCTGGGGATCTTTACCTTGCGCCGAAATCTAGAAAACACACAGGCGCTTTTCGCCTCCATCAGAAAAGCAGCCGCCGCGGCTGGGAAACGATCCCGCAGCCTTGTGCTCAGCAACACAAAGCCGAGCCACCGCGGCGGGTGATTAAGCAATCCCTGACGTTGGCACTTACTACGCAGTCGGACGCCAAGTCTCCATTCATAACAACACCGAGAAAAATGGTCAAATTTTCCCATCAAACCGCGCCGCCAGCGCTTGCTAATGTGCACGGCCACCAGCGAATGCCATGGTGAGAAGCGCGTTCTAGAAGGCCACCAGTGGCGAATGACGCCACGTCATACAACATAGACGCCCGCAGGGCACCGTGCTGTAATCTGTTTATGTTCGGCAGCGCATGCTCCGTGGTATCGGCGATGGATGGATATGCGGCCACGCACACACTGTGTCGCTTCAAGAGCTGTGGCTGTAAAAAGCACGGGAGTAATGTGCAGAGGGTGGCGTTGTCACGGGTAGCAGTAAAATGGCGAGTTTTAGCTGACCGTTTTAAATGCAGAGCATTTCAGTAACTCACGATGTCACCCGCGTTGACGTCCGTCGTAGTCCGCACCGTCGTCGTCCGCACCCCTCCCCCTACACTATATAAAAAAAAATACTATCCGGCGCCTGGTTTCGATCCCTCGACCCTGCGGGCGGAACGCAATGTACATGGGCTCTACCCACTGCGCCACAAAGCCGACACAGAATGGGAGGCTACGAACGCGCCTTATATCCTTGACTCATTCAAACTACGTCAAGAAGCTGCTGATACAACGCATTCACTACCACCAACTCCCCAAACACTAAACGTTAACGCAGTACACCCACCCCCTATGCGACGCATTTACTCGAGTCCCCCTCGCGGGGAGATGGGCCCAATTTTTTTCACGGTCCGCTCCGCTCCCATAGCAAGCGGTGGCGCCATTGCGCATGCGTGGCGCACTTGGCCGTGAATGGCATTGGCTCCGGTAACGCTGAGCGGGCCGCCGGTACCGGAACGGACGAAAACGGTCAGCTAAAACTCCCTAATATCTGGCAAAATTGTACAACTGTGTTTGCACAATAGTATTTATTTGTACAATAGTATTTAATTGTACAATAGTATTTTTTTTTATGGGGTTTGTAGCTAAAAGACTTCGAGGCATTGGTACAGTTCGGAGTTCAGAAACAAGCAAGCAGCAATAGCCGATGTCTCGGTTCGTTCACTCGGAGCACGCTCTGGTGACGGACGAAGCGATTGTTGTTGTTGTTGTTGTTGTTGTTGTTCCTTCGGGTATAGATGCCGACCGCGCTTCTTCTTCAGGCGCCGGCACCTTCAACATACCCTCACTATCTGCCGCGCCATCATCCTTCAGACGGCACATACCCTGTCTGTTGCGCAGGCGATTGGCGCACACCAAATACAAGCGCCCATGTCATTGTGTGAGTGAATATTACCTCCAGTGCAATCTATTCATTTATTTATTTCAGCACCCACCTGCAGAACTAGGCCTTCCTGGGAGGCTAAGTATACATGCAAAATTGTGGTCAAAATAAGCGATGCTAAAAAAAACTGAAATTACAGTCGAAATGCACAAATTGCACACCTTGAATTAGGATACTATACAGGACTAATAGCATGCATAGAAAATTTATGGTACGTGATGTACAAATTTGGTGTTCATACTTGTAAAAGAAAGCTTGAAAGGAAGAAAATTACCGCAAAAACTCGTTTATAGAGGCCTTGCGATTACCGCAAAGATGACCGGTGAGAGGTACTCTGGGAATGTTACACAATTTGCAGGGGAGAGTACTTGTAGTCGTATAGATGGACAGAGTTCATCAAACCTGAGGGCCGTATTTTGAACGTAACCAGTTAGGAAGAAAAAAGTAAACCATGTTACATGCGCTTGGACGCTAACCCATCAGCATCAAGTGGTGTCAGGATGTCACTGTGGGCATATGTAACTTACGGGATGTAGCGGCGTCAGTCGTTAACACTAGACTCGGTGAAGATCGCGTAGTCCACGGGGCAAAAGGCAGTAGCGAGCAACGGGGGCCATTAGCTTGGCAACTCGCAGTACCATCGGGTCTCTCAAATAGCTCTCCAGCAATTACGTGGAAGGGGCTATAACCTTTAGTTTCCCGTAAGAATGCTCGCAGATGAATACCCATACAGCTAAGGGCAAGGAACCCTGCATCCACCTTTGGCGCTATATAGCCAAGCCAATCGCGTTTTTCTGTCCTTGCTCACTCAAGCGCAGGAAACGAAGGCCGGTAGGGCCACTTGCGTATACACACGCGCGGGCTTGTTTCTTGCGCGTACGACATCCCGGCAGGCCTTATGCGCTAGGTTTACGAGTAGCAACGTTCCGGCCGAACCAGCTGATTGCAGTCCGCGTATCACGCTGTGGTCGTCCACAGAGTTTTTACTTATTTTACGAACGCGTAGATGAGGAGGCTCTGGTGCAATCCCGCACTGCTGGGGAATGATCAGCTTCGGAAGAACTGGTGGAGAGTACTGAGCCATGATTCTTTGGAGAATATCCCCAGAGACCGAGGGCCTGGAAGAGAAAAGTGTAAAGGTGTCGATAACTATAGTTAATTTTGGAAGCTCAGTGCAGCAAGGCCGAAGTTACGAGAATACCAAGGAGCTTCCACATGCTTAGCGGGGACGGAGGTGCTCTTCCAAGGCCTCGACGCCTCATGTCGCTTCGTTTACTGCCTCTGTAGGATGTTACGGTGATTGGACGCTCTGATTGGGCGGATTGCTTATAACCCAGGTAGCATCTGCAGTGATGCATCCCGCTTCTGAAATCAACTAAACGAAATATGAAAAACAAAGAAATTGTTAGGAAAGCTTGGAATGCATTGCCAAAGGTTAGGAAAGCTTGGAATGCATTGTCAAAGTCGATGTGTAGGTATACTTTTCAAAGAAAACCTAGCGTACCTCCGTAATTCTTGCCGGTCGTACGATTAGTGTCCCCAAATGAAAAAAAAAAATATCGAACTCTCTGTTTACACTCTTAACAGTACAACAAAGGCGCGTAACGGCGCCAGGCCAATAAACGATGCAAAGGTGTGACAGTAAAGGTAGTTGATTTATGTGTAAGGTTACGCTGCTTACGGGCGCCTTTGTCTCAGGCCGACTGCAACGTGCTTGTGGTGGACTGGAGTGGTCTGGCGGCCACCACGTACAACAACGGCGCGGCTAACACGGCGGCCGTGGGTCGAGAACTGGCGCTGGTCATTCAGCGGCTCTTCAAAATGTTCCCGGGCACGCTGAACCCAACGCTCGTGCACGCCATCGGCTACAGCTTCGGCGCCCAGGTTTCCGGATTCTTTGGCAGGAACCTGCGAAGGAGCACCAGAGCACTGATTGCCCGCATTACGGGTCAGCACCGACGATATGTCTACATGCAGAACTGGTAACCGTACAGTGAGGAGCTGTTCCAAAACCGCCTTACCAATACAAAATGGGATAAAAGAGGAAAAACTAGGAAGCGCGCTGACTAGTTCGACTGCAGTTTTATTTGTAACTTAGCAGATACAAAGCGTTGAGCCGTTAAAACCGAATTCTGGACTTATTGAAACGAAAGAAGGGTACTTTGCACGAGAAGCTATTAACGGAAGTAAGGGAATAACACAAAGTCCTGATAAGTCGATGAGCCTATACAGCTCCTTCGGGTTTATCTGAAAGACTGTTTCTGTACACATGAGCATAACGAATACGCTTGGCTAATTCGCTAAGTTCTCGCGCCCAGTTTTCGCGCCCGTGGACAACGAAAACTCGGCGTGTGCAACGAAAGCTCGAGGACTTGTGTTCAGCGTAAAGAAAAACTAATTAAAATAAAACAATACTTTTTGAACCTTCATATTTTGATATATGTCTGATATTGTCCATTAAAAATGTTTTCTCAGCAATGCATGTCTCCCTTAACGTGAAGTCGACTTTAAGAAGATCGATTTAATCTTGGTTTTTAGATGCGAAGCAGCTTATGGTCGCGCCTGTTCCCTCCGCCGTTGTGCGGCGTCCACACCCCCATTGGGCATGCGCATCCTCCTCCCCCTCCTCTCCTCTCCTTGCCTCATTCCCTCTCCTCTCCAGCATTCCTCCTCTTCTCTCCGACGCTCCTCTCCTCTCCGGCATTCCTCCTCTCCTCTCCGAAGCTCCTCTCCTCTCCTGGATTGCGCAACGAATGGCAACACCTGCGGCTCTGCGCGCGATAATGCGAAGCAGCTTAGGGTTAGAGGCGCGACGGTAGCCCCTGCATACTCCGCTGGGGGCGCCACTGTAGCTCCGCGGTATAAATGACGCGCGCGCGCGATCCGCTCCCCTCATTTTCCTCCCGCAACGCCGCGATGAGTGCCACGGGCAACGCCGCTGTCCTGTTCCCTCCGCCGTTGTGCGGTCGCCGTTGTCCGGCGTCCACACCCCCACTTCCGCGAGGGTGTTTAAGTACCTGTATATGAGGAGCGTGGACACGCGGTGGAGACGGAGGACCAGACAGCTGACCAAGCTGTACGGAAAGTCGGTAGGGGAAAGCGGGGTTTACACAACAGTTAAAAAGCAGGTAAAGGCAGCAGAGACGACGAAGTGGGCACAGAGAATGGAAGCGAAAAAAAACCCTGGAGACTTATAGGGCAGAGAAACGGGAAATTAAGAAGGGGGGATTCTATGGCAATGCGAGAGGCAGTGCGTTGCTCTTCGAGGCACGGGCAGGGTGCCTGAGAACCCGGAAATACACGGGTAGCTTCAGGCAGCAGGATGAAACGTGTGCATGCTGCGACAGTGATCGGGAAACTATAGACCATATTGTCAGGAGCTGCACAGACATACGGCCACCGCGGGGTGAGGGGGAAACGACGCTGGCGGAGGCTTTGGGATTTGGGGCGAGGGGGAACCTCAACTTCAAGGCCATAGAGGTGACGAAGAGGCGACTGGAGTGGTGGTGGAGGAAAAGTAGGGAAGGGATGGGTACGCAGGCGGAGTAATCATACGGATGAGAATTTAGAACAGCGAGGGGAGAAAAAAGGGGAGTGGGGGCGATGAGTTTAAAACAAAAAAGTGGGAGAGATGGGAGGGAGGAAGCAAATCTATAGGTTAGCTGGGAGTAGGGCAAGTAAACGTAATAAAGCAGGCAAGTGGGTTGCTGACAACCGACGCCCCGATGCAAAGGGAAAGCCACTAATAATAATAATAATAATAATAATAATAATAATAATAATAATCATCGCATGCGCATCCTCCTCCCCCTCCTCTCATCTCCGGCAAATGGGAACTTGAGTCGACCCCATGGCTGCTTCGCATACTACTCAGGGTTCCCCTACCGGACGATGGTGAATTTTTTTTTTGTATGCTCGCTTTCCAACTTTGTGTGTTGCATGGTGAAGCATGTACATGTACGGAGGGAGTATGGTTACAGCCCCGCTTTGTACTCCTCTCCACCGCCACGACGTCTTTCCCGAGTCGGGTATTGGCGCTGAGATGTTTGAGTGGCGCCCCCTGGCTGTGACGTCGGCTTAGGGGTTCCCGCCGCTGTCGTCTGCTACACTCCGCTTGTGAGAGGAAGCAGTGCCTGTACTAAAAATCGCCCGCTTTGATGGTTTAGTGCATTAAAAAGCGTTTTTCTCGTAATTCAGTTATTTTTGCCATCTTCCGACACATCTGAATAATTTTAAGCTGTATCACAAAAAGTTTGCAACATACCAGAGAACAACTTTCTTTAGAGCATCGGTCAGAAGATCGTGTGTAACTCGTCCTTTCTAGCTTATTCGCGAGGTTCAGCGCTCAGATCTCTGGTAAGTTTTCTAAATGCGTAGGCTTCCCTACAGTATTTTTGCGATGCTCTTATGAAGACTCAACAGTTTAATGATACGCACCAAGCAACCGGCCCCTACACGCGTATCGCAGAGCAGAAAATAAAGCGGCTGTCTTCTATTTTCTTTCGTTGTTGTTGACTTGTACCAGATAAAAGTTTTTTTTGTGTGTGCCCAACGCATTAATTTTTTAGCACTGTCTGAAACGTCTTATCAGTAGGTTTGGGGATGTTTCGGAGGCTCACAAAGATCGTGGGGATATTTTGCTGTATGGCATACATTCCCTTCTTCACAAATTGGCTTTCGTTATGGCTGCGAGCAAGAAGGGGATATCCGCGGCGCGCGTTGTTAATTCACATGCAAATACAATGAGAAGGTTTGTGCTAGGCTACCGCGATTGCGCCCCAAACAGCGTTGTCCAGAGTACTCGAAGGCGGCTTTTGTGCTCCGAATTTCTATCGTAACCATCGTTATTACAACGAACTGACTCTCAACCCGAACAATTAAAACATAATTACGGTGAAACGGTGATTATCAAAACGAACGCAATAAATAGAATACGTGCATATATTACAAGAATCGAAACCAATGAATATTTCCAAGCAGCTATTTATTGTTTTACAAACATTCCAGGCGAAAAAGACATATCCTAGTCTACTCGGGATGGTGTTCTATGAAATGAAGAAAATTACTCCTACTGTCTTGTCCTGTGCTGGGGACCAGACCCACTAATCAGCTCGATTTTACTGTTGAATCAAGTTTTCTCCTCCTTCTCCTCCTCCCCTTGAGTGCAGTTTTCCCATAACGCATATCTTAATATTCGGAAGATATGGCTGTGGGGAATGTACCGAAATATCCCTCCATGTCTGAACGAACATGGTGTTACTGTACCTTTACCGTAGGCGTGACTCGTTTTTCTCAATAAACCTCCACACTGGTTAGAAGCCTGATATAAAACCAGTACGCGCCTACACACAGTGGGTTATTTGGAACTCAACCTACAGTTTTTGCAGCCCATAGTGCATGTCAGCATACTTTCGTGCCATGACAACGTAAAGTGATGGGATACAATACTTTCGAGCCTGCGGCAAGGTTGCGAAAACTGTTTTACCTTACATATGATTACAGGGAATAGTAATGCCTTCTGCCAAAGTCGGCAGCCCCGAAGGCCTGGAATTTGTTTTGGTCTTGTATTCTCGCTGTTGTCGGTTACTAGCAGCTGGCTGTTCCCTGTGTTCGAAAGATTGCATAATAGAGACGCTGACACCTAGCTCTGACTCTTCGCGCTCCGCACAGGACCGGCTTTGCAAGGAATGGGGCGACGCCGGCAATGTTTGTTCCGTAGCGGTATACAAAACCATATTTTTACTCATGCCTTGAGCTAGTGTATGCGATTTCAAGTCTGTTATTACGATAAAAAGTTGCGCACACGCAAAATCTGGCGCGGACAAGCATCAAAATCAACCGAGCGCAAAGAAGCAGCAGGGAGAACGAGCCCGAGTGAAGCAGACGACAAATGCGAGAATCCCTAACACGACGTCACGGAGGCGCGTTTCGCAGCGCCGCCCGCGGTCGCGCTCACCGCCAATACTGCTCGCCACGCGCATCGTCTCTCTCTTCGCTGCCATTTGTATGCGTGCATTTTGGGTGGTTATAAGGAGGTGGGGGGGGGGGGAAAGGGGGGTGCATGCGCGTGCATGCATCACGTGCTCACTGTAAACATAATTGTTCTGCTTGGGAGAGACTTCAACGTGGCCGTCTCACTGCCCGATGTGACCTGACTGCTGTCCTCCGTGGTCGAGCGGTTTGGGTTGGGTGTGTGACACACACAGTAAGATGCCTATGATGTGGGGGGAAGCAGACATCCTCATGTTTGTCCCCTACAGTAAAACTGTAGTTTTACCAATTTCATCCAGCTAATTAGCTAGGAAGTACGCTCAATTGCAAATTACAAACGAACGTGTTTCGTTTATTGCACCCTTGCACTGCGCTCAGCGTCCCTGGTCATGCTTCTTCACAGAGTGGAAGGAAACTGATTTTTTTTGGCTACGTATTTAAGTGTGGCTGGTCCTGTACCCAGTGTCTTTAATTTTTAAGTGGTCGTTCGTAAAACTGCCACGGGACAAAACATTGAGTGGCCTTGTGCTCGCAAAATTCCTTTTCTTTCTTGAGCCATTCCTCCAGAGTCCCCATTAGCTCGTAAGCAAGCTTGGGATACGATCCGCCTTTCGCGTTCTTGGCTCCAAGCAACTTCTGGCAAACTGCCTCGTCTGACAGTCCGTCCTTACGCTGCAGCCTAGACTTAAACGTTATAGACCCCCGCATACTCTTTTCACAGGCAGGCCATCGCGCGTCTGCCGCTTCGCCAGGTTAAACAGTAACACAAACTGTAGCCACGTCTCACGACCAAACTGGTATTCTCGCAAGCTCGCTCAAAGTTGACCAAAAAGAGAACGAAGTCATCCCTCACCTTAAACGGCCGCATAGTCTCTGAACTTAAGTGCGTGACACTTTGAACTCGAAACTTTTGAACGCGATTCCCTGCAGGAGTTCCTTGGTGGCGAGTTTTTCTTCTCGCTTTTCTCGGTCTTACTGTCTTCCTCTGTCCCCAGTTCAAATGTTCTGTCCTCATGTTCTCGTTATCCACCCTGCTGTAGCCATTATTTTCGCTAGCTTTTTGTCCCTGCATCCCGACTTTCGCGATCTTATTTACGCTGATAAAATCAAGGCATTAAAATAGCTCGTCAGCCTGAACAACAAGTATAGCCTCTGTCAACACTGGTTTCCTTAGTGTTCTCGACAACTGAAAACGGAACTCCTTCCTAAGTTTCAAAACTACGGTTTTCTCAACCGCTTCAAATTCATGGCTAGCTGTTGAAACTACTGCTTTTCCCACAGCACAAACATGGCCTTCAGCAAACAACTCACGGTCCAAGGACATGTTCTTCCAGCTACCTCAGAAGTCTCGGAAGAGTAGCTGAATAAGGGTTTAGAGGACCGACTTTTAGGCACCGAGATGAACAGCAGCGGACATCTTTGTGTTTACCAGGGAGGCCAGACCACCATTTCTGGCACTTTGCCACCGCATATTTTGGAACCAGGATGCGTAGATATCACTAAAATTCAATTGAATGGCGACTTTCCGGGTATGGAGGGTATCCTGGCGTTATAAACCGTACAAATGCATGCTATGCGGGAATATTCTGATCAAAGTTACATAGAATCTGCACAACAAGCGTTGCGCTTTGTGTATGCTCTCATGTAATTGGATGGACGATCGCCACCCGAGAGCTGATGCTTCAAAATAACTTTTTACGCAGTTTTGTTAATTTTGGAAAGTTAAACAGCTGAGGACGCAGCAAAATGGAATTTTCAGACACCTATCTGAAGCCGAAAGGCTACGAAGAGCGGATCTCATATTCTGTCATTCCGCCCGGACGCCGGTCAATCGCAGCCGTTGAAATACCCTATTTTAAACAAAAAAAAAATTGCTGTCGTTATGAATCATAGCTTCGATGATCATAGCTTCGGCGTGAAACGGTCGGTGCTGAAGAGTGCCGATTCTTTAAAGCCGTATTCAGTGACAATAGAACAACGACTTAGAAACAGCGATTGCATCAAAAAGTCGACGTAATATTCAATCGCCCAACTACATCTTCGACGAAGGGTTGGTGTTATTTTCTTCCTTGTCGGTGCCGTAGTTTACACTTAAGCTTCAATGATGCAAGTGTCGTTTAGATTGTGAATTAGGCTGCACTGGGGTCGTTCGAGGGTCGTCACGAAGCCTAGCAGGTAAATCGTGTAACATTGAGTGAGACCTCGTGTAATCGTGCAACTCCGTGCAGCCCTGGATCCTGCTGGGCCACTCTTCAACAACACCGATGTGAGCGTGAGCTCGGAGGATGCGGCCTTCGTGGACGTTATCCACACGAGCGGCGGATACCCGAACCAGCCATGGCAACTGGGCCTGTTCCGACCAGTGGGTCACGTGGATTTCTACCCGAACGGCGCTAAGAACCAGCCGGGCTGTTTGGGCTGTGAGTTCCTTCCGTACTTTTCACGAAACATTTGAGGCTCTTGCCAGCAAAAGCTGCACGTTTGTGGCCAGATAGATTTCTTTCTACAGATCAGATTTGATGCTTTCAGTGCGGAAGTTGTACGTCGCCCATATATGCGAGCGGTATGTATATGCTGTACAGGATTCTGGATTAATTCGGCGCTTTTCGATAGTCTCTGCAATCACTACTGCATTGCTAAGCGCAGTGCCCAAAATACCCCGGACACCAAAGTATTTAAATAAAAAATTGCGCCCACCTCCCCGCGACGGGAACCCTGTGTAGATGCGACGCATCGTGGGGTTCACTTGGTGTTTCCGTTGGATTGATTCTGAAATCGCGTGAAAAGTGTCGGGAACGCGTATGATTATTATGTTTTATGATTATTATTATGTTTTATTGGCCAATCTTGGTCAATATCTCTAAGTGGTATGCTTCGGGCTTCTCTGTCGCAACGACCTTTACTCCATCATTGTTGCTGTAAGTGGGAGCTTCTTTTCTTTTATTGCAAGTGTTAATCATTGCCCCATCATGCGTTGTATCAGTAGCTTCTTGACGTAGTTTGAATGAGTCAAGGATATTGCCGCGAACCATACATTGGGTTTGTTTATTTGTGTTTTGCTTTTACCGCCCGGCTGCGCCGGTCTGTGTTATCTCTGCGCCAAGGGAAGCGCGTGTTCCATTCTTTCTTTCTGTGCCGCATGTGTTATCTGTTGTGATAGGGAGAGCATTCCGATCTAACGTGAACAGCCCAGAATAATCTTCTTGGATCTACTATGTTCTCGATGCGAATCGACGTTTCGAGAACCACGCGCGCCAAAAGATAAAAAGCCTGCAGTGCGGACGCCGGGGCATTCGATTCGACGACACTCGCCTGTGCAAGTCACTTTGTTGACCGCTGCTTCGCCGCCTCTGTATTCTTTTGAGTTGTTAGGGGAGCACAAGTTCGCTCCAATAAACGTGTTTCTCATTCAACACCACTGCATCGTCCTTGTCTTCGTGACAATATAAGGCGCGTTCGTAGCACTTGATTCTGTGTCGGTTTTGTGGCGCAGTGGGAAGAGCACCATGTACCTCGCGTTCCGCCCACAGGGTCGTGGGATCGAAACCGGGCGCCGCTAACTGTTATTTTCTTTTATAGTGTAGGGGGAGGGGTGTGCACGAGAGAGGGGCATCGGAGAGGAGAGGGGGTGAGCGGCGGAGAGCGCAGCTCGCGCGGCGAGGAGAATGGGGGAGGGGCGGACGACAACGACGCCGACGCTGCATGGACAAGGCGAGTGAATGAGATGCAGTCGCACCTAAAAGAAGGATAACTTGAGGCGTCCACACACACCAGCATGCGTGCCCGTCATATCAGGTAAGCAGGATGTAAGTCACAATTCGTCTTGAACTAAAAAATGGGTACATGTAAGTGAAACAGCCGTATTTACGCATTATCCTATTAAATCTGTATGAAGCACACGTGGTGTACCTGGGTTCCGGCTAACCATTCCAGCTTACACTGTCTGCTTGGCAAAGTCACAGTGAATCTGTTGATTTATAGGTTAGCACTGGAGTGAATCCCATATTATCTGGACTATGGCTGGACGC
The DNA here is from genome assembly GCF_048455015.1 of Haemaphysalis longicornis. Classification (NCBI taxonomy): domain Eukaryota; kingdom Metazoa; phylum Arthropoda; class Arachnida; order Ixodida; family Ixodidae; genus Haemaphysalis; species Haemaphysalis longicornis. The sequence goes on along the minus strand of NW_027526203.1, from coordinate 224,592,148 downwards.
TCTAAATGACAGTGAGTGTTATAGAGGGCCGCACATGCTTCTACTGATTGGAGCAGCAACCAGTCATAACGAAGGTGCTATATTCACTTCGTAATACTGCAACTTCTTGGCGCGCCCGGCCAACTTAATACATCTCTCAACGACGACTGCGAATAAGTCCTGGACGTGAGCCTGTGCCCGGCTTACCTAGCGAAACATGAGAAACACAGAGCTTTCAAGGTACAAGGCACGAGGAGTTTTCAAAGCTGCACGAGGTTTCGGCACACCAAAGCGGTTCGCCTACACGTACACAAGAGGTGCAGAAGTCACCTTATTTCTTATCTGCCTGCATACAGTACTGGCGGATGTGTGGCTTTTCAAGGATAACGTATCCTGTCAGCTGCTGTGACCGAAATAAAAGGCTCCAGAAAAAAAATCCCAAAAGCTTGCCCAAATTGGTGGTATTATAGGAAGTATCACCTTATTAGAGCGACAGTACGCCATATCTCGCAAGGTCATTCACCGCGTCGCAATGACCTGAGCAGCCGAAGCGCAGATGTGCAAGGTGTGACGTCACGCCACGTGATCCGCTGTGGAGGAGCGTCGCAGCTCCTCTCGCCTCGAGCCTAGCCACTGCGATACCACGTGACTAAACGAGCATTCAATTGGCTGCTTCCCCGAGCTTGGTCACTCGTTCACTCATTCTCGCCATGAATGGTGCGCCGGCAGGGCCGTCTGTGCGCGTGCTTCACCTTTTGCTGGTGATGACATGGTTTAGAAGTTTTAAACATAACACATTCTTTTGTAGAGGACATTTTACAGACAACGGTCTTTCTCGGCTATCGAATTACTTGCACGTGGATATTTTGCTCTGTCTGTCTGTCTGTCTGTCTGTCTGTCTGTCTGTCTGTCTGTCTGTCTGTCTGTCTGTCTGTCTGTCTGTCTGTTTGTCTGTCTGTCTGTCTCTCGATTCAGCCGCCTGGCCAAAGTTAAAGCAAATGTTGAACGAGTCGTTTATATTCACTATCAAAACTCGCCGCAGGTGGGCTTCACCACGATACATATGAACGACCAATCATTGTAACCGAATGTGCAAATTTGGCGAATAGCGAGGCCCAGCATGCAATTAGAGCAAAATATAGTGTCTGCGCTGTAACAACAGCGCATATACTACTTTTTTGCTCTAATCACATGCTGGAACTCGTCATTCGCCAAATTTGCACATTTGGTCACGATGATTGGTTGTTCAGGAGTATTGTGGTGAAGCCCACCTATGGCGAGTTTTAAAAGTGTACGCTAAGCCACTTCTGAAGCCCTCAATCTGGTGTCAATGTTCATACTTCTCAACATTGTTGAGCAAAAACAAAACATTACGAATATCTGAGGCAAAATATCAACACATAAGTGATATTTGCAGCATTCCTTTATTAAAAAATACATGGATGTTTGATTTTCGCGATAGCAAATGAAGTACTACACCAACTGTTAAAAAAATTACGCCCACCTCCCCTCGCGGGAACCCTGGTGTGATGCAACGCATCTCATGGGGGGTTCCATTGGCGTTTTCCATCGTATTGATTACGCTTATAGCAGAGATTCTCACGCGAAGGGGAGGTGGGCGTAATTTTCCATTTTCACCATGCAATGCACATGCAGTACACGTATGCTCAGGTACGGTCTTTATTGCAGACGAGAATGAGTGCCTTGTGGTCCGTAAAGTGCACAGTTAGGGGCTCGACGATAAAGCAATCGTCGAGTACTGCGAGAGAGTGCAAGCGTAACGCGTACGACCATCGACTGAGATCGACGGAGCGCGGCATGCCGCTTTATATTCCCAGCGCCCGAAGGAGAGGAGAGCGCGGAGAGAGAGAGTACTGCACATGCGCAGCGCCGCCCAGCAACGGAGTGAGAGCGCGCTGCAACCCGCAGCTGTTTGGGAGAGAGTGTTCGCTATCGGAGAGAGGAGAGGAGGAGAGGCACAGCTGTGCGGACAACGCCGGACAGACGCAGGAAGGACAGAGGGGCGAGCATGAGATGCGTTGCATCTAAAAACACGCCATCGTCCGCGGACGCTCGTGACACTAGAGCTCCTGGCGCATTCCAAGGAGTTCAACTGTAATGAACGATTCCAGTGGATGGCACGTGGAGCGTGGGAAGCGCGTGAAGAAGGGCCTACTTGTGGAGCAATGAAACGCGGTGAACGAATTGATGGACGTACAGGTCCGCGCAGAAGTAAACGGAGCACGGGAGCGGTGGCCGAACTGCATCGTTCAGGTCACTCAGTTCAGGTCTGTTCTGAAGAAGGGGAAATATAAAATGCCGACACGGTGGAAATTTGCTCTGTGGGAAAGCATGCTGCATATATTTTTAACGAGCACCTTGTTTTAGTTAATGGCGTACTCGGTTGGGCGTTTACGAGCGCTCTGGAGTGCTCTGAAAAGCGGCCGCACCTTCGGTTGGTAGAATTCGAGCGCTCGAACAACCTTCGGTTGGTTCTTTCGGAGCGTCAGCCTCCGACTCGAAGCGCTCCCGACCACTCTGACTTCGAACTGAGTGCGGTGAGAGCTTGACGCGATCTGGGCGGGAGGACGGGGCACATGACGCAAAACGTCGGGGTTTAACCGGCGGCTTCACGCGCTGGCTGCCCGGTGGCGCTACAGGAGCGCTGCTCCTAAGGTCCCTGAAATTACTTTAGGGACCTTAGCTGCTCCCAGAGCCTGCTCCGAGATCGCCGATGCATTCGGTTGGTACGCTGCCTCTTACGCTCTGATTGCGAGCCACCTTTGCATCTGGCGACTCCGAGTCAGAGGACCGGAGCGGCCAACCGAATACGCCATAAGAAAAACTCCCACCTCCCCTCGCGGGAACCCCTGTGTAGATGCGACGCATAGGCGGAGCGGCGAAGGGACCGCGTTTTATAGCGCGCATAACGTTGAGGGGACTGCGTAAGCCGGTCCCAGTCGATGACGACGTTGGCGTACTTGTAAAGCGGCGTGGACTCGAGGTGTTTGAGCCAAGCGTGGATGTTGCTTCGCCGGAGAACGGCACACCGGTTATATGCGCAGCGCGCCCGAAGGAGAGGAAACCGCGGAAGAGAGAGTACTGCACATGCGCCGGCCCCAGCGCGTCTGCCGCGGCTATGATGCAACGTGCCGCGGCTATGACGCAACACAATCCAACACAATCCACTTTAATCCAATCCAAGCCAATCCAATCCAATCGAATCCAATCCAATGCCCCTCGCGAGAGAGTGTTCGCTATCGGAGAGTAGATGGGGTGAGCGGCGGAGAGCGCAGCTGGCGCGGCGAGGAGAATGGGGGAGGGGTGGACAACGCCGCCGACGACGACGACGACAACGACGACGACGCCGGAGGGACAAAGCGAGTGAATCAGATGCTCTGCATCATAAAAAAGCTACAGCTTGCAATCAACTCCTTTGCGCTGTCAAGTCGATGGTAAGGCAAACAAATTATTATTGTTCTGAGGCTTCCACACGCGCCCTTGAAACAATAACTGTGTCCTTTCACTGTGGGAAGAAGGATGACCAGCGGAGCTGCACGTGCGTAATGTTAGAGTCGTCTTAGCGGCGAAGTGTCACACAATTTGTTTCCGGGTAGTTCCTGTAAAACAAGAGTTACAGCCGTTTTCTGTAACCGTACTCCCTTCGCAGGTGGCCGTGTATTGACAGCAGACCGTAATTCTGTATCGTTTACAACTCCACTGTGAACTCAGTATCACGTTACAGCCGTTTTCTGTAATCATACTCCCTCCGTAAATGGGCATGCTTCACTGCGCATTCAACAATGTAAGAAAGCCTGCCAGCGATCTTTTGCACCTTGGCTTCGCCTCTAAGCACTATTGCATTGCTGGAAGCAATTTCTATAGGGCAATAAAGCCTCCCTAAAATACGGGGCCTAGTAGCTTTTTTATATATTTACGATTTTTTTTCATACTGGGAACTGGCTTTTACGGGTGGGAACACGTGATCCGGAAGCAGCGTGATGCGATACCGCATTTACCTATCCTAAAGCCCAGCCATAGATCAGCTCCGCTGTTACAAACACCTTGTGTAACTCTGTAGCAGCGCGAAAGTAGTTGCAATTACACCCGTATTCGGGATGGTGTGTGAACAGAAATTGGCTACGTCCGAATCTTGACTTTTCCATTTATTTACAACTTCAATAAATGAAAGTAATTTACATGTTTTGAAAACGCTACATGAAAATATTTTACATGAACAATTTACATGAAAGTAACAGACACGTTACAAATTAATTTACGCTCATTCAGTCCCCACGTTCAATAGCCGGTGAAGGCTCCGTCCGCCCTAATGGTGTCTTGAATCCTGCGGGGCAGTTAGTCATACAGTAGATCAGAGTAGCCTGGCTTCTGGCGGTGAGTTTCCCCTTCCGCTTTCACAGCCAGCCACAAATCCTCGGCGGTCGCCGTGGCGAGGTTTAGATGAGCAAGGATATGCTTCATGGCCCCCCATACGTTCTCTACAGGGCTCAAATCGGCCCCATTCGGGAACCATTCGAATAGCCGCACACCGCGCCCTTCCATTAGCCCCTTGACGGCCTCCGAAGTGTGGACGGGGCTTTGATCTTGCTGTAAGATGTAGCAGCCCTCTTTGAAGGGCCCGTCCTGGGCGTAATGGATGAGCGTGTTGTCAATTACTTCGCAGTATGCGGCCGAATTTAAATGCTGTGGAAGCCTAACGAGGGGGCCAATGCCGCCCCTTGTGATGGCTCCCCACACATTTACGGCACACTGACCGCTGCTCAGGACGTGGGTACCATACCCAGGCTGGTATCTGGCAAGAAAAAAGAAAAAGTATAGGAAAGCCATTGTTGTTAAACGTAACTTTGCAGAAAACATGTCGCACTAACAATGAAGGTTTGGTGGCCAATGCAAAGTTTTAAAATGCATGCAATAAATTGTTTTCAGTCGTGAACATGGACAAGGGCGTGTTGTGAGGAGGGCTAGAGACTGGAAAAGAAAAAAAGATCGACAATTATTTAGCTGCGCTTGCAGGAATGGTTTCTTTTTCGTGCGAGTACGATGCATTTCGTTTTACTTAGGATGAATTTCTGTTGGTAATTAAGGATGTAATGGTTACGCGCAAATAAGCCTAATGCCATTGCGTGGGACACACTGGTTCACTGGACAAATTACCATAACTTTCTTAAGAGGTAAATACGGTGATGTTCTTTTGAATATGAATTTTTCGTAAAGTCCCGTAAATAAGAAGATTATTGAAGGAATGTATGCAAAAATATCGAACAAACAAACCGTGAGTATTGTTGATAGAAAACTTCCTTACGCAAAGGTCTTCGAAAATAAGGCCAAATGCATTTACCGGGCCGCAAGGCATATTACCGAGCGAAAGCAATATCGAGACTTCCTTAATGCTGGCTGCCTCCACATTCAAATCCGAAATGGGCCTCATGGGCCCCTTCTTTACATGGGATTTGATATTTTACTTCCGAGCGATAAATTACGTGCATGCTTCCTGATCTCGACACACAGACGCGCTTCGCTTTCTCCTTCATCAAAAATTAGTTCAGTAGCGCAACAATGTGCAACCGCGGCCACGGGTTGCAGATTGCGCGGCCACGGATTGCGCGGCCACGGGATTGCAGTGATAAATGGCGCAGTTTCTATACCTTCTGGCACCGCTATGACACTGCGTCTACAATTGCCACGGCACTAGGTGCACTGGCCTGCGCGTATTCGCGTATCTCAGAAAGAAGCTGGAATTTTTTGTCGCCCTGGCTAACACGGGCCTCTCTATTTGTGCCGCGTCACATCTTTTTCAGAAATGGCCTATAATGTTTATAAAGTCCCCCTTTCCCCCAAAACGTCCCCTAGAAATGCTCTTGTTCACCCTTGAACTTCTTCGTACTATCTGCTTTTCCTAAATTCACATACAGTTTCTGGCGCGGCCATTTACTCGCTGCGAAAGGCCTGGCAAAGAACTTCGGTTTGAAATGAACATAAAAATGGGGGCTTTAACCACGCTCAGTGCAACGGAGTGCCCCGCCGTGAAGACTTACAGATAACTCGACCACTTGGGGATTTTTAACGCGCGCCGTAATCTCAACACACGAAGAGATTTGTTTTTCGCCGCATGAAAAACGATTCGGTTTCAAAAAGCCTCCCAGAAGGCAGTAATGGCATACCTGCAGTTGTATGGCATCCAGACGCGGCGACGCTGGTCCCCCCCTGGAGGAAAATGGGGATTCATCACTGAAGACCACTTCTCCCCAGTCGTCGACACGCCACGCTTAGTGGGCTCGAGCGAAGGCCAGGCGCTGCAGCCTCTGCTGCTCGGTGATGAAAGGTTTCTGGGCTGCAATGCAGCCATTCAAACCAGCCTCATTCAGGCGCCGCCTAATTGTGGATCCGCTGATATCCAACGACGCGTTGTCGCGAATCTCCCTCGCTGTTTGAAAGGGATCATCCGTGATGGCGGCAATGATGAGCAGATCTTGTTCTTCGGGAGTGCAGGGGGGTCTTCCAGGCCGTGGAGCGTTGTCGATTCGGCCGTTCTCTTCCCGATATACCTGTATTATACGGTTGACCGCTGTCATGGATCTTCCGGTCCTTTGGCATACCTCTCGTTGAGAAACACCCCCAGTGCAGTTTATTATAATTTAGAGCCCGGCGCTGTGTGATACTCTCGGCGGCATCGTCTTCGCACTGCAGGTTCTTAACTTTCCTCACCTTTTAATACCTCAAGCTCAGTTACCGTATCACATCTGTATCTATTAGTGGAACATCGCTCCGACCACCGAAGAAAATTGCTTCCTTATCAACAGTTCTAGTGGCGGTTTGCTCCGGATCGCTCCCAGAAAAAAAGCGGCTGAAAGCATTGTGTCTTTCTTGCCCCTAGGTACAAATGTGTAAGGAGATTATATCGCGAAAAGTGGGGTGACTTTAAGGCAACATAGCACCGAAAAGCGACTTAAAAAAAAAACTTGTGCCCTTCCATTCTGTGAAGAAAGATGACTAACGAAGATGGGCGCATTCCAAGGAGTCGACGAATAAAATACGCGTGTTTGTAATTTTTGATTAGGCATACTTCATGGATCATTAGCTGAATGAAACTTGGAAAGACTCAAGTTTTATTCTAGGTAAAAAACATGGGGCTGTCCTTTTCCCTCCTGTAGACGGCCATGTGTAGGTAGCAGAAGAGAATTCTGTAAAATTTTCACCATCGTCGCGGACAAATTATGTATAAAAAGTAAATTAAACTCGGCATATTGTTCGAGTGCTCTTGGCTGCTAATTTTTGGAAAATTTGTTTTGGCATAATTCTGAAAAAAAAAAAAAAAACGGCAGTCACAGTCGTTTTCTGTAACTGTACACCTCTATAGACGGCAATATAATGAAAGGAGGCGGGAATTCTACGACATTTGAAACTTCATTGTGAACTAAGTAAATTATAACAAGTAAATAAATCTCAATGTAAAACTAACATCATCTTAGCATCCGACTGTCATATATTTTTGCTTTTGTATAGTTTTACACAAAACAAGAGGTACAGCCGTTTTCAGTAACCAAACTTCCTTCGCATAGATTTCCGCCCTACGCCGATTTATCACCTCACGCCATATGTAAAAACCGAGAAATATCCAGCTTCGCCGTAAAATCCAGTTGGCATTTGGGAAAAAGAATACTACGAATGGTGCATACAGTCGTTAGTGCAAATTGAGTGGGCGAACGTTTGTTCTGTAATGCAAGCCATTAGCTGGGTGACGAAACTCGCATTACGAGAGCTCAGAAGAGCGGGACCTCGACTGTCGTCCGCGTAAGAAGCTATAGCCCTTTCCGGGGACATAGAATGGCAGTACGAACATCCGCAACCTTTCGGAGGGGGCAAAAATCTCGAATTGGTCTCGAAGGGGACAGACAACGCTTGCACATTGTGTGCTTCCAACATATTGTGGGAGAATAAAGGAGCTAAACCAGCGCCGAGTGTGTCCGAAGGAGCTGCGCCACGCCCTCCTTCACATTCGCAGTCAATATACATCAAGCGCTCACCGGTTTCAAAGCGGGGCGCTCAAGTTGCACTGACTTGAATCATCGGGTCGTAATTCGTCTATAAAACATCATGCTGAACTGCTGAACCACCACTCACATAATACGATGCCGTCTCGATGAAACGGACTCTTGCAGGCGCCGAGCATCGCGATACGCAACCAAGGCGGACGGTTACAAGCAATGGCGCCTAGAAACGCTGGCTGGCCTCTGCTTGTAGGCGACGCCGTGAGTGTACAGAAACCCCGTGTTGACTTCACGCACTCATGATGGTGCACAAAAATAATGATGAGAAATCTTAAAAACTAGGAAAGGTATATAAAGAACCTCCAATTAAAAATAACAATAAAGTAAAAAAACATTAGCTACAAGATCGCAATGGAAAGCTTTATCATGTGACCTTACGTAGAAATCTAAACCAACGTTATCAAGAGCAGTAACACTCCGGAATAGTTCCTTTTTGTTCCAGAAGCCTCCCAAGTGCGGTCCTAAGTGAAACAACTCGCGCACTGCTACAGAGTAAGGCTAGGTGTTTTTAACAGCGCAGCTGTTGTAGGGCTGGGCTTTATGACAGTCGTGTGTAATAGCGCGTCATGCTTTACGAAGCAGGCGTTCCCGCCTCAGAATAACCGGTTCCCAGCGTGAAAAAAAAAAAAAATCTCGAAAGCATAAAAACGGTTTTAGGGCAGTCATATTTCATAAAAGATGGCTGTATTGCCCTGCAAAAATGTCCTCTAGCAATGCATTTGGGATTTGACGTGGAACCGACTTTCAGAAGATCGGTGTAAGCTTGCTCTTTGTAAGCTTCCTTTCCCACATTGCCTCTTGCACAGGGAAGCATGGCCATCTACGGAGCGAGAGATGGAGAGATAAATCACTTCATTTTCCAAGGAAGTTAGTTTAGAAACGCATGCTGGCCGCCGGCCGAAGGCTGGCGGTGGCGGTGGCGGCTGAGTCAACCATTAGTAGCTGCACCCTCGGTTGCCAGATGCCTAGTGCGTCCTCCCAATGCGCGAAGCTGGAGATGGGGATTGAGAGTACAGGCCCACATGGCGTAAGGTAGAGTGTCAGGGGAGTCATAGGGGAGACAGTTGGGTGTAGGGAACTGGGAGGGATGTATCTAGTGGAGCAGGTAGCCAAAGACGAGAGATATGTGGGCAGGGGGATAGCGGCGGCGGGAGAGACGTGGGTAATGTTGCGGGGCTCTTTATTGAGAAATCATTCCATTGCGGGCCGACATGGAACCGTGTTGGAGAGTGGGAGCGAGCCCAGCACGTTCTCGGGCTGCATTGTTGGCCGCCTCTAAGGAGTATGATTACAGAAAACGGCTGTAACGTGATAGTGAGTTCACAGTGGAGTTGTAAACGACACAGAATTACGGTCTGCTGTCAATACATGACCACCTGCGAAGGGAGTTTACAGAAAACGGCTGTAACTCTTGTTTTACAGGAACTACCCGGAAACAAATTATGTGACACTTCGCCGCTAAGACGACTCTAACACTACGCACGTGCAGCTCCGCTGGTCATCCTTCTTCCCACAGTGAAAGGACACAGTTATTGTTTCAAGGGCGCGTGTAGAAGCCGCAGAACAATAATAATTTGTTTGCCTTACCATTGACTTGACAGCGCAAAGGAATTGATTGCAAGCTGTAGCTTTTTCTTAACTAATACAAGGTGCTCGTTAAAAATATATGCAGCATGCTTTCCCACAGGGCAAATTTCCACCTTATCGGCATTTTATATTTTCCCTTCTTCAGAACAGACCTGAACTGAGTGACATCAACGCCTTTAGAGAAAACCAAATTGCCAACAACAATGTATCGAAGCCGTATTTTTTTTTTTTCGAATAACAAACACTTCAGCGAATGTGCTTTCTATATTGTCCAGGGAGATCTTGTTGTCGGCCTGCGCACGTAGCTTCGTTCAGCTCAACAGTGGCCGATTCGGTCACCGCTGATACATGCGAGCGGCAATGCAGCCAGCGCCCCTCTATAGCCCAGCGCTGCCTTTTGAAATCCGTCGCGTCCGGTACGACCCGCCAGCAGAGCGACGATCGAACATATCAGATAGGGCGGCGGGGGCAGTGCGAGCGCACTCTTAAACCGGCGCACGGCCGGAAGTGCGCGCCCGCCGCTCCTCCAGCCCGGCCGTGACCGGCGCTCCTTAGTTCCCGTCGGCGCCCACACGAGGCGCAGCGATGCAGTTCGGCCACCGCTCCCGTGCTCCGTTTACTTCTGCGCGGACCTGTACGTCGCAAGGGCGGCAGACGGCTGTCGTCTGTAGACATTTGCAACTAAGTCAGCAGATGCGCAGACACATTTTTTTTACTTGCTAGTATAGTCAATTACTTTCATGCGCCTCTCGTTTTGCTTTTTTCAAAGTGCAGTCAACGAGTTTTCGCCAACGTTATCTTTTTGTCCCTTGAAGTGCAGTGTCACGGCTTCTGCCCACATTTTTTTTGGCGCAGACAATTAGGATTCTCTACCCACATTTGCATCCTTTTCAGTGTTACAGTGCTACTAGTCGGCCGTGTTTTATTTTTAAATCCAAAGGCATTGCGCCCCATGTCTGCTACAAGAACTACCCGCGACTGCAAAAAGTAAAAATGCGTATAAATGTAAAAAATTGTGCCAAAGAGCATGTGTGGATTAATTTGGATAAAGAAAATCAATTATTTTGAAATCAAAATTGGTTACATTGGAGTGTGTATAAGAACCAAACTTTCTGCTCCAGAGTAGCGGCTGACTGCTTTACCGCAACGCTAAACCTCCAGGTTGTAAACGGCGGTGAAAGAAAGCCCGGTACATGTGAGGCTCTGATGTCATATCGGGAAACAGCTGCGATTGACGGCACGTGCACGAGAAGAGAACAGGTGCATCCCAGTCACGAAGGAAGCTATTTTGGGGCAGCAGTTCTCGCATTAAAAGATAGCGTGACGCCCCCCGCCTTCTCAATATGCTTGCAGCGCACGTGAGAGTAAGGGCCGTATTCTGAGTCCCTCCTCCACTCCATTTGCTCCCTCCACTCGGCGGAGGGAAGGATTCCGCAATGCTTATGCGGTGTGGACCCCGATTTCAATGACTTCCTCCACTGGAGGCTCGAGTGGAGGAAGGATTCAGAATACCGGGGTAAGTGTAATTGGTTATGCAGAGTGTACTGCTGGGGACACGCGTGTAATGCTTTCACATTCCAACACGCCAGAAGTTTCAGATGCTTGATTTTTTTTCCTACTGGAGTCTTGCAAGCGTTTTTGCAAGTGTTCCTTTTTCAATGTGGTTTAACTGCTTTGTGCACACGAACTTCGTTTTTTGACACTGCTTGATTTGTATGTTTCAGAAAGCTATGCTGCCGCCCCGTGTCTTACTGTACCACTGTTTTTTACTTCACTTTCTACACGCAATTATTGCTGCTTTTAAACCAGTATGCGCCGTCCCTGCCTTAAGTAGTTCGTCTAAATGAGGTCCTTTAAAGGCAGTGTGATCTGACATGAATAATAAAGAGACATTAAGTTTCAGTGTTTCCAATTGCAAAAGCATACGGGCATGGTGCGCACTTGGTTTTCACAGAAGGTGATGATGCAAGGTTGCGCATGCGGCCAAATGTTGGCGTAAGGCGTGCAGATGCCGGCTGCCTCCTCCGAAATCCTACCAATATGCACTCGTACACAATGCATGCGCTTGTTGAGGGGTGCATGGGGATGCCGCAAAACATACCGAAAAAACGAGCGAAGGGATGCCCCTACATTTCGCGAAAAAAAAAAAACGATGTCGGTGCTTTTTTTTATGTCGGCCCCTTCTTTTTTATGATTCAAGCACCCCGGGCCATATCCTCATAGGATACGCTTGGAGTCCCTATTGAAGTGGAGAGATATATATTGGCACATTACCGTCACGAGCGCTGCACTACTCCCCCAGCATACCTCCCTTACAAAAGTGTAAGGAACCATTTTCCGCCAGCTATGGACAAATTCCCACCCTCAAGTCACCTTACTATGCGCAATGCACCCTAACTTCTACATCTGCATATTTCATACCCTTCTCCACACCTCCTGCTCCACTCCATACCCAGTGCTCCATACTTGGTACAAAAGCGCTCCCGAAACCCATACATCATCCTTCATCACAACCCCAATTACGAGCAGTGAGCGCCCGGCTGACCAGTTCAACCACTTTCCCCAGCGAGACCTGGTGACCAGGGCCCGTACTGCCACCGAGGACTTGGGTTTCCTCGGGTGTCCCTACCCTCAGGCTCCATCGGTTCTTTAAAAGCGGAGCTTTCGTGTTCTCACTGATGGCGTCTGCAACGCTCAAACACCTGGTGAAGTGATAGAAGAAAAGGCTTCCCGTAACCGGAATCGAACCCAGGTCCCTCGCATTATGAAGCCGCCGTCTACCCGATTGCTCCATTTCGACATGGTCGAAACTCAGAGCAAACTCAGACGACAACCAAAGAATCCGTGACGAGAGAGCTTCGCGTTCAACCATCGTCGTCGTTAGACGGAGGGGTGCATGATTTTTTCTAAACGTTAATTCAATCAATCAATCAATCAATCTCGATTCTTTGTTATTCCCATTGCCTTTTTAATTACTTAAATTGATTGGTTGATGGGTTTCTTTGATATTGGCTTTTTTGTCCTTCCTTCTAACATTAGTTAGGCTTCGGGGTACAGCGTTCAAGGATTTTTGGCACTGCATGACGAACATCACCCTCCCAAATGTTCTTCAGTCAGCATATCGGTAACGGAGTGTCTCTTTTCAATGGAAGAATTTTTGGTAGTGTGACTCCGTACAATATGAAGAAAGTTTATGAATGTTTTTCGATCTGTTAAGGTTTGAAAAATATGTTCATTACAGAAAAGTACTTATCGCAAAAAAAAATCCATAGTTACGTTTGTGAAAGTAAAGCCCGCAGAGTTCGGTGATTGGGAAATGAGGCTGTAAGCGCAAGGGAGACTGGTTGCGAACATTTCAAGCTTGGAGCTCTTCGACGCTACCTGAATTAGTCCCAGATATCCCTGGTACGCTAATACGTACGTACATTCGCCCAGGTCTTTTTGTGTATCCTGGCTCCATCAGAAATATTCGGCGGTCATGGACAGGAACCAAACCTGCAACCCCGTGCAAAGCAGCAGGAAGCCTTCGTCCCTGTGCCACCTCCACGGGTAGTGGGGATATGTTAAAAGGTGGTCCGTAATTTACTTTCGCGTGATAATAATAGGTGTTTCGTGGAACTCAATGATCAGGCAATCACGACCAAGCTATGAGCTGAAATTTGGCATGACAGCAGAGTTTCCTTTCAACGGCACTGGTAAAATATCTAACGACCTTGAGGTTATCGTGTAAGGTGATGACAAGCTACATCCAGTGAATGACGGTTACGGATGCAGGGCAAAGTCACGTAGGGCCATGGATGCCCTGACAGCGACATGCTGGATCCGAACGAGTGAACCCTTGAGTAGCTCGCTCGGAACGGGCCAACCGCGGCATTAAGCCAGAGCCAAGCCGGGCCAGGCTTCAAGCCTTGCATGGCCTGGCTCGGGTTTGAAGCCGTGGTCATGGGCCACGCACGGGCCCGTTCACTGATGGCTCTAGGTCGGGCCTTCGGGCACACGCCGTCGTTGTGCATATAACCAAAGCATTCTGCCCTAAGCCAGAGGGACAAGTTGAAAAATTTGCCTCTTAGCTACTTTACCAAACTTAAGTTTAGAATCTCTTAACGTCTAAATCTTTATCTAAAACACTTCATGCTCGCGAATTGCAGACAAATGATATTAAAAACTGTTTTTTCGCCACATTTACCCTAAGGCTTTTGCGACGTGTGTCACCCTCTCGATTCACCGTTAGGGACGAAAATATTCCTGCGTTTTTTTTTTTGCGGACTCTGGACTAGAAAAAATAAATGAATAAAGCCGTTTGCGGTGTCATCTACATATATTTTTATTTTTGTTGGTTTGGCGTTCTCTACTTCCTCCAGTCCGTTTACTCTGCTCTTTTTTATTTATCTTTATCTTTAGAGTCCTGTTTCTTGCATTTTATCGCGTGTCGTTTTTTTTTTATATTTTATTTCGGTTTCTCTCTCATTGTTGTCTCCACAATCTCCCACCCTCACCCCACTTCACTGTAATAATTGCTATTTGGAGTAGCGAGCACTGCCGCTAGCAAAGCTGTCCTTTCCAGTTAAGATTAATGGTCTCTCTCTGTCTCTTTCTCCCTCATGATTAATTTATTGTGATTGGCTATTTTACCACTTTTTCATTTATTACATCAAATTGACGACTTGATACCCATGTACAATGGTTTGACCTTAACCGCAAACACTTAAGTCCGTGGGCACTGAAGTGATTTGCGAAAATTGCGGGATTACTCGAGGAAATTGAAGTCTGGAGTCCCTAGGCCAAGTTTTGACCACTCTGGGTGAGTTTGCGCGACTTTATTTAGTCATAAAATCAATTTAAAAGTGCTGTCCTCATCTACGCATATTCCTTGCCGATTCCTACGACGTTTCGTCTGACGTTTCGTGTTACACTTGCAGGCTTGGCTTGACTGTGTTTGTTTCGCTGCTGAAAACCTTTTGAAAAATGCTGTTCGAGTGTGTGGAGGCGTATTTGGCAGTGTTGGGGACATCTTGATTTTTAAATTAGGGTATCATTGTATATGAGAAAATTGCTGGAGTGGTGCGCAACTGTCCTTATGTAAGAGCGCAATAATTCCTTGGCAAATCGTTGTCTCTCGGGTCTTATATCTGTGTCTCTTTATGTGGCTCGTGATTAAATTGCGTCAGGAGGATATCAACTATACTTATACGAACGACAACGGAAGTTGCCACTGCTCCTAATCACCGCAGCCCGCTGTTCCTCCGCGCGATGCGAAGTGCGCCTTACTGCGAGTATTTTGAAGATGACGCGAGTCGTTTCAGTTATTTTTCAGACTTAATCTCCTTATAAATTCTGTCGCGGCGGCAAACGAACTACGCGCGAAAAATCGGGCGGTGTCACGCATTAAGCGCAATCTCCTTTCAAACCCGCGCCGGCCGTCGTCTCGGCGGAGTGAAACACGGCGTGAGCTATTGCCGTTCTTAACTTGTTGCCCGAGCATAAGGCCTTTTAAGTCAGTATTCCCGGCTCTCGACTATTCTTTTTCGTGCCTGTTTCACTATAAGCAACGCTCGAGCAAGTGACAGTGTTCATTAAACATTAATGTGAGCGCTGCGTTGTTGAACTAAGCCAATGGATCGCCATTAGTTCAGTATTTTTATGG
Source organism: Haemaphysalis longicornis (assembly GCF_048455015.1). Taxonomy (NCBI): domain Eukaryota; kingdom Metazoa; phylum Arthropoda; class Arachnida; order Ixodida; family Ixodidae; genus Haemaphysalis; species Haemaphysalis longicornis. The sequence goes on along the minus strand of NW_027526203.1, from coordinate 224,576,869 downwards.
ATAATTGAACGGCTATAGTGCACTATAGGTCGGCACCTCTGTGCCATCATAAACGATAACAATTTAGGTTTCCTTTTCGCAGATACAGGTCACGCACGTCTTCGTTTGAAACTATTTGCATTTATGCAAAAATTTATGGTGCATATATTTCCGACGTTGGAAGCCTAAAACGTTAGTTTTCCTGCCTGTTTTTGCCTCCTAAAACGCGCTTTCTTGATGGCTAAAAATCGGGCCTGTAGTGATGACCGGATGGAATGCTACCCGCCTTTTCTTCAGTTTTGGATTACGCGAAAAGGGGTCCTTCCGTGAAATTCACTCGTTAAAGGAAAAAGTGCTAGCTTTCGCCTTAAAGCATGAAATGCAGGTTTCAATCGCAGCCTTTTTCAAGCCTTCTATTGCTGACATGCTATAATGCTCCTCATACGCATTGTATACGTCTTTTGTACTGCCCTTTCGTTAGTTCGAACTTTCATTAAGTCGAACTTAGGTGGCGTCCCCTTGGAGTTCAGTTCGAATTAACGAGCTTTCACTGTATAGGTAATAACAAACTAAAATAAACCTAAACTGTTATTGTAAGCGTAAAACGACGGTACGGAAAACACTTTTTGCACAGGGTGAACTAGCACGGCAGTCATCAGGACGACCACACATTTGCGATCGTTTTCACTGCCTAAAGAACGCAGTCGCCTGATAAGGCATTCGTGGGAATTTGTCGGACGCTTACTGGAGAAGCGTTACTCAAGAAATAATCACCTAAGCTGCTGGGAATGCATAAAATTAAAGGAAGAACAGCCTATGCGATACGTACTTCACATTTCCTCCTTGATAGCCTTGGAGGCATGGCCGAGGGGTCTGAGGCAAAGGATGTAGCGCGTCGCCGTAAGCAGGGGACGTCGTTGCGGTGGTGGCAAAACGTTTATTGAGCCAAAGGGAAGGGGTAGAAGGGCGTGGTTAGCCTCGTAAGTCCAGGAGGCCTCTTGTCCGGGCTGCCTCCAGTGCGCGCCACACCAGGGCGACCTGGCGCTCCGGTCTATATATATATATATATATATATATATATATAGCAGAAAAGAGAGATACGGGACGAGGGACTCGGTAAAGATACATATCAAGGTTGCAGTCGTCATTGCCAGTGCTATTCGGCTTTTTTCGAAATATTTAATAGGGCCGAATGACGTGTGCTTGTCACGTTTCTTTGATTCATTGATAAATAAGCGAAAATATAAGTCGAGAAAAAATCCGCCGTTTTTCCGGGAGCGGGACTCGAACCCACATCTCCGCATAACCGGTGCGGTGCGTTCGCCATTACGCTATCCCACAGCGGCTTCTCTCTCGACTTTAAAGCGGGGGTTTATATTTACAAGAGCTCTGAGGCCGGTCAACTAGCGCCGCCCCTCGACTACCGCGGGAGACGTAGAACGTCTTCTTTCCCAGCGGCCGCCACGTAGAACGTGGTCGGAGGTCGGGGTTAGCAATTGGCATATCCGAACTGCTGGAGCCAGTGCCTCGTAATGCATGTAGCAGAACAGAGAGATACGGGACGAGGGACTCGGTAAAGATACATATCATGGTTGCAGTCGTCATTGCCAGTGCTATTCGGCTTTTTTCGAAATATTTAATAGGGCCGAATGACGTGTGCTTGTCACGTTTCTTTGATTCATTGATAAATAAGCGAAAATATAAGTCGAGAAAAAATCCGCCGTTTTTCCGGGAGCGGGACTCGAACCCACATCTCCGCATAACCGGTGCGGTGACAAGCACACGTCATTCGGCCCTATTAAATATTTCGAAAAAAGCCGAATAGCACTGGCAATGACGACACTGCAACCTTGATATGTATCTTTACCGAGTCCCTCGTCCCGTATCTCTCTGTTCTGCTACATGCATTACGAGGCACTGGCTCCAGCAGTTCGGATATGCCAATTGCTAACCCCGACCTCCGACCACGTTCTACGTGGCGGCCGCTGGGAAAGAAGACATTCTACGTCTCCCGCGGTAGTCGAGGGGCGGCGCTAGTTGACGGGCCTCAGAGCTCTTGTAAATATAAACCCCCGCTTTAAAGTCGAGAGAGAAGCCGCTGTGGGATAGCGTAATGGCGAACGCACCGCACCGGTTATGCGGAGATGTGGGTTCGAGTCCCGCTCCCGGAAAAACGGCGGATTTTTTCTCGACTTATATTTTCGCTTATTTATCAATGAATCAAAGCAACGTGACAAGCACACGTCATTCGGCCCTATTAAATATTTCGAAAAAAGCCGAATAGCACTGGCAATGACGACGGCAACCTTGATATATATATATATATATATATATATAGTAAAAAGGGGCGCAATAAAAAAACATGACTAGTTTACTTCGCAAACATAACTTTACATCGACGTTTCGGACGGGGACCGTATTACTCTTGCTAAAGGACGGTCCCCGTCCGAAACGTCGATGTAAAGTTATGTTTTCGAAGTAAACTAGTCATGTTTTTTATTGCGCCCCTTTTTACTATTTAACCTTCACTAGCCTATATATATATATATATATATATATATATATATATATATATATATATATATATATATATATATATATATATATATATATATATATATATATATATATAGCGTATGGGGCCGGTAAAAAAAATAACGATGGGGCCGGTAAAAAATATACAGTGAAAGAGAAGACTAAAGGGTAGCGAACGAAAATGTATTAACGTTTCGGCTTCGGAGAAGCCTTCGTCAGAAGCCTTCGTCATTCTGACGAAGGCTTCTCCGAAGCCGAAACGTTAATACATTTTCGTTCGTTACCCTTCAGTCTTCTCTTTCACTGTATATATATATATATATATATATATATATATATATATATATATATATATATATATATATATATATATATATATATATATATATATATATATATATATATATATAGCGAATCAGAAAATGGGAAATGAGGGGCTCTGTGAAATAAGACAGAAAATAAGACAGAAACTTGGCAGTTAAGAAAACCTCGGGAAGCAAAGGGGAGGTTGTGGTGGGTCATAGAAAGAGATGAAGAATTTTTTGAGTCAGAAAGAAATTGGGGTGGGATTTTTTCACCAATTTCTTTCTGACTCAAAAAATTCTTCATCTCTTTCTATGACCCACCACCACCTCCCCTTTGCTTCCCGTGGTTTTCTTAACTGCCAACCCTTATTTTCTATATATAAATATATATATATATATATATATATCATCATCATCACCCTATCTACGGCCACTGCAGGGCAAAGGCCTCTCCCATTATTCTCCAATTACCTCGGTCCTGTGCCAACTGCGACCAATTTATCCCCGCAAACTTTTTGAACTCATCTGCCCATCTAACTTTCTGCCGGCCCCTGCAACGCTTGCCTTCTCTGGGGATCCACTCTGTTACCCTTAATGACCAGCGGTTATCTTGCCTTCGCATTACATGCCCTGCCCACGTCCATTTCTTCTTCTTAATTTCTACTAATATGTCTTTAACACCAGTTTTCTCCCTGACCCACTCCGCTCTCTTCTTGTCCCTTAATGTTACACCTATCGTTTTCCGCTCCATTGCCCGCTGAGTCGTTCTCAATTTAAGTTGAACCCTCTTAGTGAGCCTCCAAGTTTCTGCCCCGTAGGTGAGTACCGGTAAGATGCAGCTGTCATACACTTTCTTCTTCAGCGACAATGGTAGGCTGCTATTCATTATCTGAGAATGTCTGCCATATGCATCCCACCCCATTCTGATCCTTCTAATTATCTCTGCCTCATGGTTGGGATCTGGGGTCACAACTTGGCCTAAGTAGATATATTCGCTTACCACTTCCACTGCCTCGCCACCTATCTCAAACTGCTGTGCTGTCCAGAGGTTATTGATCATTACTTTAGTTTTCTGCATATTAAATTTCAGGCCCACGGTTCTTCTCTGTTCGCCCAGTGCGGAAAGCATGCTTTGCAATTCGTCCCCCGAGTTACTTAGCAAGGCAACGTCATCAGCAAATCTGAGGTTACTGAGGTATTCTCCATTAACCCTTACTCCCACCTGTTCCCAATCCAATGTTCTGAATACTTCTTGTAAGCATGCTGTGAATAACATTGGAGAGATTGGTCTCCTTGTCTGACACCCTTCCTTATAGGTATTTTACTGCTCTCCCTATGGAGGATGATGGTAGCTGTAGACCCATTGTAGATATCCTCTAGTATTCTTACATAATGCTCATCTACACCCTGGTTCCGTAATGCCTGAATGACTGCTAGGGTTTCGACTGAGTCAAATGCTTTCTCATAATCTATGAAGGCTATATATAGGGGTTCAGCATACTCAGCGCACTTCTCTATCACCTGATTGATCGTGTGAATATGGTCCATTGTTGAATAACCCTTACGGAACCCTGCTTGTTCTTTAGGTTGACTGAAATCTAAGGTTGCAGAGATTCGGTTAGCGATTACCTTGGTAAATACCTTGTAGACGACTGACAGTTATATATATATATATATATATATATATATATATATATATATATATATCAGATATATATATATATATATATATAACACAGAAATAGGGGTTGGCAGTCAAGAAAACCTCGGAAAGCAAAGGGGAGGTTGTGCTACCACCCCCAAGCACAGGAAAAAATTACATTGATGTAAATACCCCAGAAAGCGGGGGGGGGGGAAATCGCCCCGCCGGTAGCGTAGTGGTTATCGCACCAGACCAGTATTCTGGAGGTCGTGGGTTCGGATCCCACCTGGCGGGCATTTTTCTCCGCTTTCTTTCTTTCTTTCCAAATTCTTTATCTGTTTCAGTGACCTACCACAACCTCCCCTTTGCTTTCCGAGGTTTTCTTGACTGCCAACCCTTATTTCTGTGTTATTTCTACAAGCCCCTCCTTTCCTAATCTGATTCGCTAGCTATATATATATATATATATATATATATATATATATATATATATATATATCTCTTTTTCTCTCTCTCTTTGTCTCGATTTCTCTCTCTCTCACACACACGTACACGCGCACACACGCACGCACGCACGCGCATGCACACGCACACGCACAGACTGTTGCAACAGTGTGTGGACTAGCATAACAGATACTCAGAACTTCAATTGGAAGATGAAAGGTTCTTTGCATTCCAGCCACAAGTACCAGTCACGGATTAATACTTACTGCAGCCGATGCCGTACCTCAAGAGAGGAAGAGCCACTTGAAACCGGAGAGTACGGACAACCTGCTTCTCTTGCACAAGAATATGTACATTTCTGCTGCTGCTGCCCTTTCCCGCTCCCGTTCCTACGCAGCCTTCCACGTCACTGGGTGCAATTCTAAGCAAATATTTGGTTTTACTTTATAGTGAAAATGCTGTTATCCAGAAAGCCTAATTGTCTTGCGATAACTTCATCATATTTATTCCACACGATCGTTGCTGTCGTCCTTATTTTTCTGTCAAATTTAAGATATTCGTTAAATTTTAGCCGAATTTTACTTGATTTTTCACGTAACATAGTTTTAGTCATTTTCTTGCTTTAAGTGCTCTTTAATGATCAAAAGCCATGTTCACGAATCCTTAGTGTTTTCAACACAAAATGTTCACAATAGCTTTGAGTAGAAATCTTGTCAGAAAATTACATCTCGGGCTTTGCTTCTGTCGACATTTTCATGTTGGCTGAATACACTAACTCCCTTAAAAAAGAATGTTTTTTCGCAATGTTTCATGCCTTAAGTAATAGCATGTTTATCGCGCGTAACACAGAGTTTCCCTGGCGGCCGGGCCCACAAAATAGACCCATGGGTGCATTTACCTTAGCGGCAAAGCAAAGCTAAATTTACCCATAAAAACAGAATGTAACTTTGTTTCAGTCAAAAGCTATTCATGGCGGAAAGAATGACCAATGCATCATGTTTAGCTCAAGCTGCCTTATTAAACTTTGCACCCGCTGATTCATATCTACCCCGGAAGAGAAGGGGGGGAAGGGGGGGGGGACCAACCGGTCTGTACGAATTTGCTAATGGTGTTAAAAACAAACGCAAATAACCGTTATGGAAGTGTCGTAATAATTTACATATAAATATATAAATGCAAATTCCTCTGTAATAGAAGCATCGTCCTCTGCAATAGAAGCGAAAACGTCATCAGTACTGAAGGCGTGTTCAGGGCGGCCCATACGGCCCACAACCTGTGGACTAAATCGGCAACAAGACTAGCAGCGATCTACTGGTGCTTGCCGTGAGTCGGGAACTTCAAAATTCCTGCGTGGCTAGGGAAAAGTGTGCATTGTCTGTATACCCCTTGCAAGGCTAGCTTTCGCTCTAAAGCAATTGGCCTTGATGCAAAGCAAATTGTGTCATGATGCGAGCTTCGGCTCTAAAGCCAAACACAGTCTGCTTAGGCTTGTCTCGTCCGTTTACATTTTACATTTTAGAAGTTTACATTTTAGAAACTATCACGCCACGTCGAAAGCGGCGGTGTTGCATGTCGTGTTACGGCGACAATTTTTCTTGCCTCAGTTGGGACACTTTTTCTCGCTTCAGGGCAAGCCCCTTATTTTATCCTGGTGGCAAAACAGCGCCACTTGTAACCTAGAAGGGGAAGAAGAGAGGAGGGGAGTTGTCCTGTTTTCTTCCTCTTCTGTCTACGTTACAAGGTGCGCTGTTTTGCCACCATGATCGTCGACATCCGCCAACTATCCCAATTGTTCATGTCCCTTATTCTGTTTTGATAGGAGTTTAACTACCGGATTACGTCATTAAGATTATCGACAAAGTCCGGGGGGAAGGGGAAGGCCCTTGCGAAGTAGGGCATGCACAGCCTTTTCATTTCCCTTCCGACCTAATTCTAGTATTCTAGTACAACGTAATGGTGTTCCAATTAAATGGCTCTTCAGAGCTTCGGTGCATGAAACGACGCTTTGAATTCTCGAGTTTTAGCGCACTGTCACTCATCTCCATAGCGCGCGAGCTGAATACGCTGTTTTCTTTTTGTTTTCTTTTTAAAGTAGGAGAAATATCGCTGCCCCGAGTGTTAAAGTGCTGGTGAAATAGCTAACCAGTCTCGTTGCTTTTTGACACGAAACCAGCTCTTGGGAGCCCCACTGTGTCCCTAATCCCAGACGACGCCCGTTTGCGCAGCCGCACTGTGCGACCACATGCGAGCTCCGGAATTGTTCCTCGAGTCTCTGGTGAACAAGGGATGCCGCCTCGAGTCCCAACCGTGCCCCGGAGGGTTCGAGGCTTTCTTGAAGAACTCCTGCGGCGGCCGAGCGGAAGGTGGTGCCAACAACGGCGAAATGGGCTTCTTCAGCCTACGGGCTCCCGGCCGGGGTATTCAACTCATCTCCACGAACGCCGGCCCCCGCGGATACTATTGCATTAAAAAGTCAAAACAGTGACAGCTGCTCTTTGGCGTTGCTCTTGCGGTCCCCGCGTGCGTATACAGCAGGCCCGTCATTGTCTAAACTATAGTGCACGCCGATGGCGAGATCGTTGTGTCGTAAAAACACCGCAAGAGGAGCGCAAGCTCAACGCGCCCTGTATAGTGTTTTGTTTATGCTCTGATTTATGTACCTTTGGCCCAGTTCGGCATGTGAACCTTCTCTCCAATGTCTGCACGAGTTTGCAATCAAACGGCACAAAATGTTATAGTCTAAAAAATGTCCGCGAGGCCGTCTTCCCACAATGCACAAAGAAGGGCAATCACTGCGATGAAAGCGGTAAAATAGGCCAATGACGACACCCAGGATAAGATTTTACTGGAAAAATGTGGCCTGCGTTGCGACGCCGAGCAGTGGAAGCATGAGGATTTCCGTAGCGTGATGTCACAGCGCAGACCACGTTTTACTGCGAAGCTGTATATAGCTACACTCCGGCGGGGGTCCTTGTCCGTCCGCCAACACGTCGCATCGACAGGAAAACATTTTCGTGTCCTGTTTCTTGCGGATGCGCTGTCGCTCTAAACCTGATGTAGGTATCTTGGGAAAAAAATCATGCTGAAATTGGCCGCTAAGACCACTCTATCACTTAACTAAGTGATAGAGTGGTCTTAGCGGCCAATTGAAGTAGCAAACGTACGTTACCGTCTGCTGATGGGCGTATGCAAATAAAGTATGATTACAGAAAATGGCTTTAACTGTTCTTTATAGAAAATATCCCGAAACAAATTAAAATGTTCCGAAACCAATTACATATAAGAATTAGCCACTAATATAACTCCAACATTGGGCAGAGTTTCATCTACTTTTCATAATGATGTAGTGCCCAGTGAAATTGTAAATATTGTGTTTTACGCCCTGCTCTCAAAACATGGGCTTCTGCGGGAGGGAAACGGACCGCCCATGTTTTCCCCTAGAATAAACCTTTAGTCCTTCCAAGTTTCGTTAAGCTAATAACCTACGACGTATACTCAATCGCAAATGACAAACATGTGCTTTGTTTGGTGCATAGATGCATCGAATAAGCTAAAACACCCTACAGTTTCGCTGCTCGTTCTTCTGCACAGACTCGAAGGGTTGATGAATTATTTTAGTCAAATCGCATGTCAGGCCATTTTTTTTCTCCAAATTTGTTCCCGCCACAACAGCGACAAAGACTGTCCACAGACATTTTTAGGTTGCAGTGTGAAGGAACGAATGAATTGTAGCACCCTGGCCCTCCTATTCTCCCGTTTCTCTTTCTTTCTTTCTTTCTTTCTTTCTTTCTTTCTTTCTTTCTTTCTTTCTTTCTTTCTTCCATCCTTCCTTCCTTCCTTTCTTTTCTCGCCGATGTATATATTTCTTATTTAGTCATCTTTATTCGTTTACTCTTCTTTCTTTATAAATGCCGCTCGCTTGTATACTCGCGCCATAAAAACAGATTGGAATGCAGCTAAGATATCAACAGTATGAAGAGTTCCTGCAAATCAAGCAGAGAAAGAATAAATTAGCGCAAAACTAAACATAATGTGGCATTCTGAAGCCACATCGCTTGGTGTAAACGAGTGCGTGCAGCCGCACATCCAGATATCACGTAGTCAAGAACGACACAAGGTCCTTGTAGCGATAAAGTTTTTTCGAGGGAGATTGTGTGCTCGGCAATAACTTATGAGAAGAGCCCAAATACCGAAGAAGCAGCCGAAAAATTACGTGCACAGTAGAACATCGGCGAATGGGACGCCGCGCCATTTGGTCGTTTGCTCTGCGTACATTTTTGGAGCTCAGTCCCTTACGGAAACTTCTAACCGGGTCGAGAGCATTGTTTACCATGCAAGAACAGTTTAAATTATTTATGAAGGGGTTCTACTTTTTCCCCATCAAAAAAGATAACCGGACCTAGACGATTTCAAGAAAGTACAAACTGATTACCCACTTTCTTAAGAACTTAAGACTACCCCACGCGGCCGCGCGCTGTCACAGAACAATAAGAAAACATTTCACGAAGCAAGATTCGCGACAATATTTTGTTTCGCCTGAGTTATGTCGAGAATTCCGAAGAACTCGACTTCTTTAGTGATATCGTATTTGTTTGCGACGACGGCCATGAAGGTGGGGGATGCCAGGGGTGGACTAGCAAACAACTGCTGCTGCGTCTCTGACGATGTTAACTGCATTTCACTTGCCATTGGCCAGAGTAAGAATGTATTCGTCTCGTGCGGTCTGGCTACGGTGGGAAATTCGCCGTCTGGGATGACTCAGGGGGGAATAGAAGAAATAAGAGTCTCTTAATGAAGTGGGGTGTTTAAAGTGTCTAATTTTGAAATATATTGAGCTTGAGCTAGGCATTCGATGTTTCGGAAATCGAAGTGCTGTCTCTCTGGCCACATAAGTTGTGGGAGGAAGAGACACTGCTTGTCTATGTACGCCAGTCTTAGTGTGACGTGAAAGGCCCGTAATGGTCCGGATTAGATGTTTGTTCAGGATGCTGAGCTGAAAAACGGCCCGATCATGTCAGTACACAACCACTCGTTTCTGCAAATTATCGCAGCATCCATCCAGCTCGGAAACATCAGCAAAAGGGCAGCGTTAGCACTGAGCGACAGAAACAATGCAAACTTGGCACTTGTGCAAGCCACATGTTTACGGGAAGATTTTCTCAAAGAATAAATAAAAAGAAATGTCTAAATTAAACAATTATAAACTGCTTATCAACCGATACAGTGTTAAAGTTTCCGTTATTTTCTCCTGCATGTGCAGTGACTTTGGCCAGGGTATGGTAATGAACGACGGTCAGAGTACAGGAAAGTGACGTGGGGCATTTTGAAACCTTTGTCTAAGGGCCTAATTGTATGAGGTCTGTCCTTACCTCTGCCCTCGAGTGTGATCTTGATTTTCCCTTCATCGCAAAAATAGTAACGGCTGATTAAATAGTTGCAAGGCATGGTAGGACACCTCACACCGGATCTTTGTTAAAGGTTAAGGTGTAATTCATTCCTACGTGCTCAACGGCTTTTTGTGAAGGGTAAGGGAGCAGGCTGCTCATTCCTACGTGTTCAACAAATACCCTTCGACGCAAGTAACTGAAAGAGAAAACCAAGTAGACAATTTCCTTAGAAGACGTACTATCAATGTATCAATGAATGAAAACAAACGTACTGTAGGTACACGTATAGTGCTCCGAACCATTAAAGAGTTATTTTCTGCAAGTGGGCATAACGGCTCGCTACCTTATTTTTATTCGAATGTTTGCCTCGTGGCATAATAGATGGACGTTCGCTGGTACACGAACAAAGAGTTGTGGATGAAACGGTCCATGCACCTGGCGCTGTCGATCTGGGGGGGCGGCCAGAGTGGATACCGGTTGCATGAAGCGGCTGCAGTTGGACTTAATACAATCCCGGGCAGGTCCACAACAGATGCGGCTTGTTGAAGTCCTGCATGGCAGAATCCCTACCTACCCTGCCTTTTTCTGAACGCTCAGTGGAAGCTCGTAACGTCCACGATTATCTAAGCTGGCATCGTTTCACGGTCAGCTACATTGCTCGGGGTGGAATCATGTATCTCGGCAACCATCGAAATGCTTGTTGTATGCTCTTTAACACCCTCACGCCCACAACAGCCACAAGGTCTAAGAGCAGTCATGCATGCGATTGGACCTGAGCCAAAATTCTATAACAAGCCTTATTTTCCCCGCAGACAGAAAAAAAGAAAAGCCGAACGAAGTAAATGAAAGAAACTGCTCGCCACAAGGATATCTGAGAAGTGCGACGGAGCCTACAAGCATCTCCGGCTATCGATCGCCGCTAGCCACTTAAAAACCAGCTCAGATATCCGCCCTTGATCTCCGCTGTGACGCACAGGCGTGGCGTGGCGCACACCCAATGACAACGCTTCGGTCCTGATGGCGCAATGGGCCAGGGTCTACATCATCGACCTTGCACCCCAAAGGCGGCCACAGTTATAACAATTTTCGTTGAGGAAGTCCCTAAGATTAGAAGCCGTACGCAAGCATAAATTACTTCCAAGAAATAAACCATCCAGATTTGGAGGTATTAATGTTATAACGTCAATGGGCCAACCTGTTGTTGCGGAAAAGCCATCTTGTTTTCTACGCATGCGCAAAACGTTTGTGTGGTGTTCCTGAGGAGCATCGTTATTGCCGTGTTCAACGCTGCAAATTTTCCGAGCGGTTTGCTTCCGTTATACACGATGCCGACAGTAAGTGGTGCTGGCGATTTCAGCAGAACGGGGAAGAGCAAGCTGCCGCTCGTGTAGGCACGTTCTCAAACCTACCATTAGGATTCGAGGGAAAACATACTCTCCTATTTCATGGCGACATTCGTGAAAAGGATACTAACACATAAATTACATTGCTGCCCAATACTAAAACATATTGTAAGGGATATGTAGTGCTCATTTGCATGCTACCCATCACCTACGGCGCAGTATAAAGCAGCCTGAGTAGCAGAAAAATGTCTAAAAGAGGCTTGTCATTGCAGTTACTCCGTCAATATCCCATAAAATATCACAATTATTCCGCCTTAGACCAGCGTTATTTGGCAAATTTACCCGGCGTTGAGAGTGTCCTCATCACTGAGCATACTGCCATTCGTGCTGCATTGCTGCACATTCCGACTACTCCAGTTCAGGCTTGAGCAATCTTTACCGACTCCCAAGCAGCCCTCCAGCACCTGATGGAGCTGCCACAAGAGCAGGTTGCTCAAGAAATTAATGACCTGCACTAGTGGGTATTAAATAACCACCGTGTTATTAAGCTGCAGTGGCTTCCATGTCACTGTGGTGTGGCTGGCAGCGACGGAGCCGACAGTGTTGCTGCTTCCACGCATTGCCGCTCGAATATTTCCGCAGTGCCTTTCACAAGGTGCGACGGAGCGTCTCTTGCTTCCTTGACTGCTAAGAGCTCTCAGCATTCGCCGTGGACTGATCCAAACAAGACCTACGTGCCGCTGCATGCAATAGACCCAGACTGCCGATTTCGTATGCTAAGCGGTCTGTGCTAATGAGATGTAGCTGTCCTGCACCGGATCAGGCTCAATGTGGCCTACACTACACATTTTCTTCTTTAACTTGTACAGACTTCTTCCCCCCTTTGCCCGACTTGCGCAGTTTTCGAGGACCTGAAGCACATTCTCTGCGCATGTCCTCGCTACGAATTCGAACGCACCACCGCTAAGCTTGCTCTGGGCTAGCCTGTGTCCGCCCAGATCTCTTTGCGGGATCTTATTGGGTCGCGGCTCAGAACAGGAATAGAATGTCGAGCAACAAAGGCGCTGTTAACGTTCCTCCGGAACGCTGGATTTGCCCGTAAGCTATAAACTCTCGGACAAATGACTGTTTAGCCTAATTGTGTGTGCTTCTCTGTGTGCCTGTGTGTTTTTAATATCATTTCATATAATTTTCAGAGATTATTTTTTATATCTTTAATGCCACCTTCACACCCTTCTGGTGTAGCAAGTCAGCCAGCTAGCCTGGCTAACCTCGCCCGCCCATTAAAGATATTTCTCTCTCTCTCGCTGACATATTTAATGGGCTGTTTATCCGTTCAGATTATCGGCATTACCAAGAGATTGGTAAAAAATCTGGTTTTCATTCACGCACTCATGTTTTATTTACATTGAAGCTGCCAGTGTAGCTTTCCAAACTATCTTTCATTACCGTCGTCGCCATCTTTGCCGCCGTAGTTGTCAACAGAAAATAGTTGAAATGCACTCCTGATTAGTCCGTCCTCCCTCCTCACGTATGAATAATGGATGGCACAGCACTGTTACTCCACATGGAGGAGGCCAGCGCCCTTTGCTGCATGCAAGTGCACGCCTCCCCAATGCGCTCCCCCTCCGTGTACGGAGGAGCAGGAGACATGGCGTCCTCCCTGCAGGGAGAAGAGGTCGTGGTTGTTCGATTCAACAGGAGGAAAGAAATAAGGTTAGTGTGGAGGGGGCGATCGTCACGCCACGATGATTGGACGACTGAACTGTTGCAATCTGCGATAACATGACGTCAAGCATCCCTGGACCACCATTCCATTCGAGATGAATGGGTCACTTTTTTTCCCTTCGTTTCTGCTGGAAATCGCTTTAAAGTTACACTACTTTCCTTTGAGACGCACCACTAGAGTTCTTTTTTTTTTTCATTTAAATGGTACGATGCAGTGCTACTGAGTGAAGACATGTTGCCATGTTGTTTAGTTTAAAGTTTGAAAATTCCAGTCATGCACCCCAGCCGAATGTTTTGCCTTGAAGGAGTTGCAGACGTGGTGACAAGCCCGGCCTGTTTTTGTTTTTTTTGTTATTATTGTGTTTGGGACCCCATCTCTTTATTCCGACAAAAGTTTGCGTCGTGCACAGAATGGTTGCCCCTCAGTTTTCTTTGGACGGAAGCACTCCTGTTTTTTTCTTAAGTCTTTTGCCAGTGTCCCGACACTCACCAAGAGAGCGGCGTTGCTTACATTTTATGTAATTATACTTTTATACCGCACAACTGCCTTCTTCACGTTCTCCGCCAGCTTGTGTCGCACACCTCTGTGTCTTTTCTTTTTTTGGATACAGCTTTTATTCATTCTAGTCACGTTCATCCTCCAAGGAAATCTGCTACACTTTCATCTTTACCTGTATTTGTTATTCATTTTTTTAAATGTTTCCCTGGTCTACCATTTTTTTTCAAGGGCTACGCCAACTTTCTTATTAATATGCGGAAGTACAGTCTCTGTCAAAATTTTCTAAGCAACGGCAAACGACTCTGGACGACAAACTTTTATCTGGGACCATATTTATTTTATGGCAGTAAGAGAGAAAGGTGTTTTCTCCGGCCTTTCGGTGCAAGACGTTCCCGCTTGGCCCGAGAGGTAAGCTTGTGGTTTGAAGTTTCTGTGACCTGCGACCGTTCGGCATTCCCTAGAAATTTTCGACAGACTATACATCCGAAGTCTCCCGGTGGTAAGAATACGGCCAGCCGTACAAATTATTTTACTATAGTGTGTTTTATTCAGACAAATCATGACTGGATGACACTTGTATATACTTCTATGTATGAAATGACACCTGCCTTGAAATTATAGGCCGGCAGTGCTGCGCTGCCGTCGACATGTGTACACGGGGTAGGGTCCTCGTCAAGCCAATGTCTGTGTTGGCTTTTTGATCCCACCCCTAGCGTCCCGAGACGTAGATCTAGGAAAATAAATTTGAATTCGATTGTGGATCTGGAATGGAGGTAATATAAATCACAGTATGGGTTGGTTTCTTAAGGAAGCAGAAGCAAATATGTTTCAAAGAAAGCGGATGAAGACAACCGGTGTATATTTTTACGTTGCTTAATTTTAATATAAACAGTCATGAGGTGATCCAAACACTAAGGCAGAAAAAATACAGATGTATGAGCAAAATTCTACTGCACACACTAAACAAGCGGCTTTGGTTGACTGAGCCTATGTTTTTGATTCTGAACACATATGTAAGCCGAACTGCATTGTAGGGCCACTGCAATGTGCGGTTCTTTAAGAGAAAATTTCGACACCACGCATGCTCAGATTTGGCATGACTTCTCCGCGAGAACCAATGATCGGGATACGACCCGAATAAGAAACCCGATAAAAGGTATAATGATTCGCGCGTTAACTGGTTTTGCAAGGCCTCATAGTTGCTGCTTCCGGATGGTTTCAAGCCTTGCTAACTACTTTTCTTCGAGTTTCTCTGTTACTCCCTCCAGACACTTTCTTCGACTACATTGTAGAAGCAAAAATAAAGAAAGCAAAAAAAACACTTTGGGGTCGCCTGTCATGCGATGACCGCTGCCCGAAAAAGGCACAATTATAAAAATTCCTCTGGGCCTTCCAGCCTGCTTACGTTATTTGAAAGGGAAAGCATTATGGCTTCTACTGCCGATACTTATCTAACTGCTACGCCTCGTGTGTATTGTGCTGGTTCACAAAGCTACCACAACACAGTAGGCAGTTCCAAATTAACTGTGGTCTGGTAACCGATGAAGACGAATAAAAGAATACGGAGGAGGAGGCAGACGTTGTATTCAGCCGAAATAGAATAAAATAAAGAAAGACGGGTAGCGAAGAAACAGACGCAAACACGATGTAGCTGCCTCCATTAGGTACGCGGGCTCGTTTTGTTTCCGCCTGCGGCTTTTCTAGTTGGAGACCGGAAGACCGGGCGGGATTCTCGTTTGGTGTTATTGCAGAGTTTTATTTTTAGCTAGAGGGCAGCACGCGGGCCATGAATTTTCCAGCCATTCCATATGAAAAACGCAGGATTTCAATGCGAAGAAATGGTAGCACATGGTAGCTACTGAATCCAACGGGGTGGCTAGGAAATGGCCCACAAAATAGCCGATGGATGGCATACAAAATTTCCAGAGGTTCAAAGAGTTAAAACAGGGGAAATAATGCTCGGAGTTACGTCAAATTTCTCGGTTACGCTGCTACGAAGAGAAAATAAAGTGTTCGGGGTGAAACGATAATTGCGCAAATTTCAGTCTGTAAATCAAGCACTGGTCGCAAGGAATGTGAGACGAACACACATACCCGACACCACGGCGGATCATGGCCTCTAGTTGACTTAAGGTGCACCTTGTAAATGCGTTGCGACCTTCGACTTAAGAACGTGTGTCAGTGACATCTACACGACTAACCGGCACACTTCCAGAGAACGACCTCGGCTTATAACCGAAATGAAGCCGTCAAAATCTGCGAACGCTGTGTAAATTCCGCATTGGAAGAGACGCCGAGAGCTTCGAGACAGCCATCGATTACCAGTCCCGGGTGGCTAACGAGAGCCTTTATAATCGGGCTGTAAAATTTATTTGCAAATAATCTTGCATTCTGTTTAGTCTCGTTAGTACAGCGTGTAGCGTTATTTTCTATGTAATTGTACATTAATGGGATAGGCCTTTGCCCCACAGTGGGCGTAGATAGGCTGGTGATGATGATGTATATTTCTGGTTACAGTGGTCAGATTTGTATATTCTCTTGTTCGTTTTTCGTTTTTATTGTTGTTAACATTATTAACAAAGATGCTAACCGGCGTGCACGCTGGAGCTATTTGTCTCCTGCGCCGAGGGGAATTGTAGCCTAGCCACGTCTATAAATGTTTGGTTGCCAACGTGGATCTCTGAATCGCTCAGTTTGCTGCTGCTGGCGGAAGCTGGCCATCAAAGGCCACCTGTTTTTGTCGTAAAATGGAAACTTGCACTGGTTCGTACATATTAAAGCAGCGCCGTGTTCGTCTCCCGGATTTCCTTCCCGTTGTATGTGAGGTTTTGCTGCTTGTACATAGTTCATTTGTCGATTTCGTTGTCATTTCCCACACCTTCCATATTCATTCCTTTCTCTTTTTACCCCCAGTACCCTCACCCCAGTGGGAAGTAGCAGGCCCAAGATCACTTTCTCAGGCCGATCTCTTCTCCTTTTCAATAAACATTTACTCTCTCTCTCTCTCTCTCTCTCTCTCTCTCTCTCTCTCTCTCTCTCTCTCTCTCTCTCTCTCTCTCTCTCTCTCTCTCTCTCTCTCTCTCTCTCTCTCTCTCTCTCTCTCCTTGTCTTCGTCTTTGCGCTGTTGCCAACTTTTTGTCAACGGTCATCGACAGCTATAGGCTCGATTGCTTGCGAATACCGTTCAACCAGGTGAGATATAACAAAATCCTTCAGCTCAAGAACTTGTATACTAGTGGCATGATGGTGTTCGTCAGAACCTCGGGCATGACAGCAATATTGTAGCGTAACGAGCAATTAATTAAAAATATATTTATGAGTCTGTTTTGGTTTATTTAAAATAGTTTATATACCCTGCTACCTTCAGAAGTCTAGTGCAAAAGGTATATTGAGAAATTGGCTTTTTTAACAACAACAGTTAGAGCAACAAAAGCAAAATGGAACAATACAATGCTTCAAAGACACATTTCAGGCGAAGAGACACAAGCTAAGCAAGGACTAACATACATCAGATTGATAGCATGCTAGAAAAAATGCGCACATGGAAAAACCAAGGGAAAAAAGGTAAAAGCGCACTGCCTGGTACTAAATACACCGTAAGAAAATAATGAAGAGCTGTTATAAAAATACGCTGTCGTGTGCACCTGAAAATCAAACGCAAAATAATGAACCAGGAAGCTTAAGTACACAATTTCTTACCCCTACAAGTCAAATTACCCCCTGGCTGAGTTTCAATAGTAGAAAATATTAATAGCAGTTTCTCGCCCCATATCCATCACGCGAACCTGTGATGTTCAGAATCTACAACCTTAAATTCACCCATTTTTGTTACATATTTTCGTCTGCGGGTTTTCTTTGTCTCTGACAGTACGAGTGAGAGATGACATTTTTGTTCATTTGACTTGGAAGCAAGTTTACCTGGAAAATTATTCGACAAGTAAATGGCGAGAGAAAGTGGGGAAAAGTAGACAGCACATGTTGTAGCGTACATGGGTAGAAAGCTTAACTGTCTCACTCGTCTTCGAGAAATGTTTATGATTTCGAGAAGCAGTAGGATTGTGTGACATTTTAAACATGTTTAATGAAGTCGAGAGCATGACGGAAACCCGTTTGGCAGGGTACACGCCTGGTTTCTACTGGTCGGCGTCTCTCTTTTTTTGTTTCGAATAAACACATGTTTGTGGAACAAAAATCAAAGCGCATTTCTTAAGAACAAGGTGGCTGAAACGCCGAACTTTTTCCCATGCAACCTGAGTCAAAGTCGAAGTCCAAAATCTAAACTGCTTCGACCGTGTAAGAATGGCACAGTCGGATAGACGCTGGCTTCATAGTGCGAGGGACCCAGGTTCGATTCTGGCCACGGGAAGCGTTTTTTTAAAGACGATGGTCTTTTTTGGGCTACTTAAACACAGAAATTTTGGTCTGTCTGTATGTCTGTTTGGCTGTCTGTCTGTCTGCCTGTGACTCGATTCAGCCACCTTTTTTTTTCTTTATTGCCTTTTTTGACAGGATGACAAACAAAACACACGTAACTGATGATGTGTACACTCAATACTAAATACTCAATACAAGCACTATAACGGCGCCGCCCTTGCGAATGTAAAACAAGGCCTGCGCAATAGTCTTATATAGCCACAGCTAAATCTACCCGTCTAAGTCCGGTGTAATGTTCATACTTGTCAACATTGGTGAATAAGAACACGACATTACGCAAATATAAGACAACAAATTAATACAGAAGTGATATTTGCAGTGTTCCTTTATAAGAAACTCCCACCTCCCCTCGCGGGAACCCCTGTGTAGATGTGACGCATAGGGGGTTCACGTTGCAGCGTTGGACAGCGGAGGAACGGCGCTGGAACGATGGAGCGGAGCGGCGCAGGCACCGCGTTTTATAGCGCGCATAACGGTGAGGGGACGCGCCGGCGCCAGTGCGTCTGCCAAGGTTATGACGCAACACAATCCAAGCCAATCCAATCCAATCTAAGCCAAACCAATCCAATCGAATCTAATCCAATGCCCCTCGCATGGAGGAAGAAAAAACTTTTCCTTCCTCCATGGCCCCTCGCGAGACAGTGTTCGCTATCGGAGAGGAGAGGGAGTGAGCGGCGGAGAGCGCAGCTGGCGCGGCGAGGAGACTGGGGGAGGGGTGGACGCAGACGACGACGCCGGATGCAGGGACAAGGCGAGTGAATAAGATGCCTTCGCATCTAACAAATCAGACATGCTTGATTTGTGCGAAATTAAATACTTCATCAACTGCAGAAAAAAATTCACTCCGCCGTCGCCTCTTGTCGCCCGCGCCACTATATCTGCTGGCGCCATTTTAAGAAATCAACCGGCCACAGTTACGAAAGGTTCCACTAGATAGGTTCCACGTTCTGCTTGGAACGCACGTGGAGTAGGGCAACGTTGAAGTAGGGCGCTTCGATTCACGCGCGTCTCCGCCGTACGGCAGCGTTGGCATCGAGACACCCGGCCTGGAGCAGTGGAACGCGGTAAATTTAAAATGATTTAAGCAAACCTCTGGCGTCTTTACCTTGGGAGGAGCGCGATACAAGAGGAACAACATGAAAGGTGAACGGGAAAGCGAAGGAAGGCATTTTCTTGGCAAACGTCGATAAAGACTATCGTCTTTTGCCGACATTTGCAACGAAAGGAGCAGATACACGGCCAATTTTTTCTTGACGCGCTTGATGTACCTTTATGTGTGTAAGCTGGCCTTCCTGCGGCGCTTTTTGGGCGTAACGATTTGGACTCTTACTTTGAAGACGTTGGTTTTCGACCAGAGAAAGCTTCGCGTTTCAACAAAACCTCGGAAAGCTCTCAGTGATGTGCAGAGGTGTCAGATAATGTTCAGAAGGGATATTTTACGTTTTGAATTATCGAAATATCGAACTATTTCGCGATCCCCTTGGAGCTTGATATATCCGTGTTCGACTGTAATTCCAATCGCAAAGGGAAGCCCTTTAGTTATAATTAATGAAACTTCTAACTTGGAGCGCAAAGACGCACAATGCGATTGTAGAGTGGTAGAGCATGTCAGCAACTCAATGCTTGAAAAGGCCGCGAGTAAAGCCTGCCTTTATACTTGAAGGCGAAAGCTACCACTTCTTGCTCTAACGAGCGAATGTAGCGGAAGGCCTCCTTTTGGAGTACTTTAAAACTGAAGAACAGATGGGCGGCATTCGATCCGGTCATTACTTCCGAGCGACGGCCGCACTGGTGCTGCGTCGGCCACCTCCTCGTCGGCCACCACTGGCAGCGACACGTTCTACGCTTCTGACCTCAGAAATGGTGCATCTGTCAGCACGCCCCGCACCCTGAGCTCGTATCCACATCGACATAGTCCCCGAAGAAACTTCTGCCATACGTCCGCCGTGGTGGTTTTCGATTGCTTTACCCGATTGAACTTCTCTCTCTGTTATTTTCTTCTGTCCGGAAGCGACGCAGCTAGCTTCGTGTGTAGGCAGCGGGGCCGTATCTATGGCCATATGCCAGGCCCCGAGCTGCTGGAGCGGTAGCGCGTAGTTCGAATTATCCGTGGCGGAGGCTCCTCGCGTTCAAATTAACCGGTTTATTAAATACATAGGCTTCTATGGAGACTTGGGCGGACGAAATCCTTCAGTTCGAATTGTCCGTAAATTCGAATTATTCAGCTTCGAATTAACGAGCTTTCACTGTATAAATATTTCAAGAAATTCCCAAAAAAGGGGTTAGGCTTTTTGAATACAAATCATATGCCGTACTTTAATTATGTGCATTTAAATTTTAAAAAAATCCCCGCATTTTCCCGAGGGGAAGAATGTGAAAGTGCGAATGCACGAGTTGAATTTGCGCGGTTCGGTAATGTTCGCGAAAGAGAGATCACACACACACACACACACAACTACAAAGAAAGAAAGGTGCATTTATTCACAGACACCTATTTGTGTTGTCGTTGTACTTGATTGCTAGAGCGGATCTCAGCTTTGAAATTTCGTGTCAGTACTCCTTTAAGCGGGTGCATTAGCCCTTCTCACGCTAGATTCCTGGCCAATCCCCCACGTGGGTATGTGCCATGTCAGCGGCCAGGCAGCGCGCGCCCATCTCCCCCCGTTGCCAAGGAAGACGAGGAGATTCCTGGCCAATCCCCCACGTGGGTATGTGATGCGGACATCGCCGGTGGACGCAGGTTCAGGGTCGCTTAAGAAGTGCATTGCACTTAAAAGATTCAGTGCCCTTCCACTCTGTCAAGAATGATGGCCAGCGGTGCTGGGCGCAGTCCAAGGGGTGTATGAAACAACGCGCGTTTGTTTGTATTTGCGATTAAGCATACTTCCCAGCCAATTCACTGAATGAAACTTGGGAGGAATGCAGTTTCATTCTAGCGGATAAACATGGGGCTCTTTGTTTCCTTGAAGCGTCGTAGGCGCCTTACTGCTTGTGTGCCACACCGACCCAAACCAGTCCTCCACAGAAGACAGCAGGTTGCATCGAGTCGTGAGACGTCCCCGTTGTAATCTCCCTTATAACAGAACGGGTATGCCAATGGTGAGCGCGGGAAGACCGCCTCCTCTTACCCCCCCCCCCCCCCCTCCCTCCCTTAAATACAGGCATATGCGCGGGCTTAGACGACGACGGAAATGCTGCTGTTGGAGAATTTTGGGCTGTATGGGAACCAGACTCCCAACACGTTACTCCGAAAGAATTCAAGAAGTAAACACAAAAGAAGATGTAGTTATGGTGGGTTTTTCTATGGCAGGGATTTGCTGCAGTGAGTTTATATATGAACGTTATTGGCTCACGTCGAGACTCTAAGCAGGCACTACACTTCATCCGTGAGAATCCGCAGCAACTCGACGAGGTGGAACTTGAGGTGGCAACGGCGGCGGCTGCACGTTATGCGACAGCGGGTTTTTAGCGCCAATTCGTGCTTCTTGGCGCCCTACGCATCTTCGATCCCACGCTTCTTCCTCCGAACGAGCGACACGCGTCCGTCCTAAAGCACGCTAAAACTGCATCTGCTGATAACGGCGATAGCGTCATTCTTAGCCGATTGCGGAACTTGTGGAAGGGGTTTCGGGGGTAGCGAGTGGTATAAAACTTTTGAAGCGGGCGTCGGCGTCGGGTTGGAGGAGGTAAAGAGCGGTGGCGAGTAAACGGCTTCACCGAAATGAGAACTGGAGATTAGACATGTACAGGTCAATTGTAAAATCTATCTACCACGCGATTTTACTGACAGACACGACTTGTGAAAGCCAGTGCACTAACAACTTTGTTGTTAAATTGCTGCACGTTGATCGTTGGTCAAATCATGGTCCTCGAAACATGTCATGCTATGCTGTCATGTGGGAGGATTGGCCGGCTAATGCCTGGAACTGGTACGCATGTGCGGTTCACGTTGCTTCTCTAGAGGGAAAGATATAAACGTGTTTATAATATATTGAGAAAAACAACGGGGAGGAGTTCACAGTCCAAGACCCCTCAAGCTCATTGAGCCTCAACAGCAATCAACACGAGCGGGCGCTGATCATTGATGTCTGAGGTGGGCTGCGGTTTGGCACTGCTACTGTTGAACTTTTTAATCCAACAAACAACTGTTGGACTGTTTTTCTGCGACAGGCTTCCACGGTATTCCGTAGTTCATGATGCGGCCTGCATCACGTGATTTCTTTTCTCTACTTTTTTTTTTTTGTTTCTTTGAACCTATATATCAACACCTAAGTAACTTGTGACTCTTTTTATGCCCTGTTGCGAAACGGTGTAATAAGAAATGCCAGTCGTTCGCACTGTTGAATTAAACGTTCGGACTGCATTCGCAGCATTTACAGAAGGCGACGGCATAAAGAAAGCGATCGGCGTACCGAAACAGAAATGACGCGTAGTTAACAAGCAGTGAACATGTTTTGCTAGGAAAAGTGTGGCGAGACAGTTTTTTGTAGGGCAAAGCCTAAATGAATACGATGTTGCAAAGATGCCACATGCAATGCCAACGAATAATGTTGCCGGTGTCCATGAAACCCTTCGATGAGCACCCGACAGCGCTCCCTCCCTGGAAGTGACAGAAGCAGCTACCTCATAGCAAGAATATCTGCTCCATGACGCTGATGCGCGCATGATAATTGCGGCAATATAAAAACAAAGGGCGGGGGTAGAAAGTTTGCAACTGTTAGCTTTCCACCTGGTAAAAAAGTTATACTTGGTAGACACAGCTCACACTAAACGTTTTTACACCTTTTGACCAAAACGGGTGTAGCATAAGTGGAAAAATGGTGTTGGGAGGCCATTACAACATTTTCTTGAATCTCAGCGCCCTTATTCGTAGCACTGCATCCTTTTTCGGGTGGAAGAAAGGGTGTTGACAAACTTTAGTTGGTAGGATTTTTGCTAGGGTGGGCAACGGCTGTCGACGTTCACTTCGGCGCACGTTAAAGATTCCCAGGTGGCAACAATTAATCTGGAGCCATCCACTGCGGGGCGCCTCATGGCCCAGGTGCAGCTTCGGTGCGCGTTAAACCCCGCAATCAATGAATCAATCGAATCCGCTATTTGTCCATATGCAAAGACTGGTTTGTAACTTTTCAACCTAGAGGGACGTAAGTGAAAGTCAGAACCGTCTAAGAGCATCGTGTAGGTGTACGTTTTACCCGCCGCGGTGGCTCAGAGGCTAAGGCGTTGCGCTGCTGAGCACGAAGTCGCGGGTTCGATTCCCGGCCGCGGCAGCCGCTTTTCTGATGGAGGCCAAAAGCGCATGTGTACGAGATTTCGGCGCACGTTAAAGATCCCCAGGTGGTCAAAATTAATCCGTAGCCCTCCATTACGGCGTGCCTCATCGCCTGCGCTGCGTCGGCGCGTTAAACCCTACAATCAATCAATCAATCGGTATACTTTTTGAAAAGCTCTTGACCGCACAAGCACAAACGACTAGAAGAATGGCAGAAGCTGTGACAGAGAGAAGTATTGAAGAAATTGATTAGTTTTAAGCTGATTTATTTTAGCTGCGAGAGCGTGTATTAAGTAGGATAGAAGGGGAAATGGTGAATATAATTTCTGCCCATTACCAATTCTTCAAAGCACCGACCTATCGAATTTTGTGATCGCTTAAAAATCTTCTCCCTCCGCAATTTACCCAATTAGATTACGGTTAAAGATGGCCATGGATGTTTCTCTCAGGCGACGTATTTGTACACGTCCGACTGTCCCTCTGCTCTCTCGATGTACTCACGCTCTATCATTTTGTCTATGCCGGCTTTTATCGCGAGAACGTCGGGCGTGAAGAGGGAGGAGAGCTGCCTCAGAACCTCCGCCACAAGCTCTCGATGCTCCAAAGTCTTGCGCGCCTTCATGATGCGAACTATGGCGGCCTGAATGCCGAGCTTCCTGTCGAGTTCTACGGCCTTCCGTGAAGCCGCCTGCTCCGCTTCCTCGGATGCCCTCACGGGAACGCTGATGTTGACGTGCACCTTCTTGTTGCTGTAGTTATCGTTGAGGGACACAATCGTCCCAGGCTGACATGTGGCCAGCGACGAAGGGTCCTCGCGACCATTCTCAGGGGTGACGAGCAGGCGGTTCTTCAGCAGAGTTTTCACAACTTCGATGAGTGTGTCCATGCGGATGTCGGTGCTTTCGTGTAGCTGCTGGATTGAGAAGGAAAGCGCGATATTGAATTCCAGCAAAACCACCATCTGGAACATGGATGCCTGAATTATGTGGCTGTTCTTGAAGCAACTCGTCGTCAGCTCTCCGCGGCAAATACTGTGTAACCAGGTGAGCTTTCGCGCGTTGTGCTTGCAGAAATAGAAGGCCGTGAACCACTGTACGCTCTGGCACAGCTCTTGAGGAAGTGAGCACGTTGCCGAAGGCTCTTCAAAGGGCCACCATCCAGCAGTCAGGACCATCGGGATAAATTGGAAGCCAATAGATACACTTCCGCCCGTTACTTGCTTGGTGAATTCCCCGTTTAAATCCCTGCTTAAGCGAACGTCCTGAAGCATACGCTCAAGCTTTGAAGTGTAGTTGATGCCACACGATTGCTTGAATCTAGAGATCATACTTATTTCCACTTCGTGACTGATCGACGTTTGGTTCACAAGTCTGTCCGCCAGCATCTTCGAGTACAACTTTTCGAACGTATCCTTGTCCTTTATGTACTTGAACAGAACAATGACCTTATCGAGGTCATCCTGGATGTCCGACGTGTTCTGGTTGTCGTAGGCCTTGTTAAGGAGACCGCAGCAGTACTGAACGAGCAGCTCTGAAGATTTCTCTGACGAATTGACCCGCTTTGTGACAGCATTGTTGTTCACAAGGTTTTCGCACGCTTTATCTAGAGAGAAAATAAAATCCGCATGGCTTGCGAATTCTGTGGTTATGAGCTCTCTGTACTTGTTATGAATCTTCAGCAATGTTTCTACGTACAGAACAGGGTCGTGAAATGCTTTATTGCCAAGGATCTCCATCGTTGAACACCCGTCAGCCACAACGTGTTTTTCGAAGCACTCTCGCAATCGCCTGACCCCATATGACGCACGTGATACGAGCTGGAATATTTCCCCAATTTGGCACTGCCACTGGGATTTAAGCAGATTCTGAAATTCTTCGCAAAATACGTCCAGGTGTTCTTCTATCAAAACTTTCTCGCAAACCTTAACAAGAGGTTGCAGCGTCGATTCGTGCATGCAAAGCATCACCATCCTTTTCTCATCGCTAAGGCAAACGTAAACCCTTTTTACGTACTCCATCACACTGTTGCATCTGAGATAATCCGAGGTTGCTCTTCTGTAGAACAACTCTGAGGCTTCCAAAAAGGCGTCCTCGAACGTTGCTTTATACACCGACAGGCAAGCACTGTTCGCCGTCGGATTTTCCTCATCTATGCCAATCTCCACGTACGAAGACAGAGCGAGGGTTAACAGCGTTGTGTCAATGTCATCTCCGTTTCTCCACTTTTCAATCAAGCGTAGCACCGAGCTTGTTAGCTGATCATTTAACGCGGAACAGAGGCAGCGCTTCCACGAAATTATGGCCAAGTAATATATTTCGACAAATTGCTTACTGTTAATGGCCCGCATGCGCTTTACCCAGGTGCGGTTGATGAACGAGCAGATTCCGTCCAGCACCCTGCTTGAAATCTTGTACTCTTCCCACGCACGAACGTAGAAACGCAGAAAGTCTTCACCCACCAGGAAAGTTCCATCACTGGAGAGACTCTGCAGGTGGCTCTCCAGAAAAGCGGCGATGCGCGAGTAGAGCTCCACGAATAGCGACTTGTCCAAATTGTCGCGTGGCCTTCTTATTCTCTGGAAGAGTGGCACTGAGCTCCATGGTGGGCCGGACATGTACTGGCGTACGCAGTCGTACAGCTGCATGTACCGACTTCGTGACATGCCAGCTCGGCTGCAGGTGTACGCCTGCTTCATACCTTCCAGCAGATCGGCCCATATATCGTCCCTGTCGCTTCTCTTCCCGGATTCGACCGCGCATTCATTAACAGGCCCACTGTCGGACGCCATTGTTGTTGTTGTTCCTTCACTATATTGGCGCATACCCAATCAGGGGATCGGCCAAACATCAGTCGCTAATTCGAATGAGATTGCTGCCTAGGTGGACGATTCGAGGAAAAGTTAGAAAATTTTGGAAGCTTTTTTCTTCTTGTGTTTGAGGAATCGAGATTGGAAATTAGGCAATATTGAAACAAAATAAATGAAGAAAGAAAGAAAGAAAGAAAGAAAGAAAGAAGAAGAAGAAGAAGAAGAAGAAGAAGAAGAAGAAGAAGAAGAAGAAGAAGAAGAAGAAGAAGAAGAAGAAGGAGGAGGAGGAGGAGGAGGAGGAGGAGGAGGAGGAGGAGGAGGATAATAATAATTTAAAAAAAACGGCAATGGATACGTTTGGAGGGCTCTATTGAGGTTCCAGAATAAGATACGAATTAGGTTGTGAATCTTTTGGAATTCTCTATGAAGCGCAGAAGAGCAGAACAAACATCCCGGCGGCCATATCCAGTTTCTGAAGCCCCAAATGATAAAAGAGCCAGCACTGATAATGCCAACCCCAGGCGATGAAGCGGCACCTCAAGGATGATGATGATGATGATGATGATGATGTCCTCAAATTTTTTGGCAACCTCAAGGAGCTGACGTCTGAGGTTTGAAAATCGTCATTTCGCCCTCTTCTTCTTCCTCCGCTGCTGTCACTACTTTGCCCCCCCCCCCCAAGAGTGTTGATACTCTGTTCCGAGATGGGTACAAGCCAGGCACTTCCGGTGCAATGCAGATTTAAACGTGTCGGTACGTCGCACACAGCCGACCTCCACTAAACCCGGAAGCACACTTCATACCTGTCAACACTGTTTAGCAAAAGGAAACCGTTGGGCATATTTGAGGCAAAACATCAATACATAACTGCTATTTGGGGTGTTCGTTAGCAGGCAAAGAAACGCGTTTAAGAGCATATTTTACCCCAAAACACGAAAAGGGCTAACGCCGGGGCATTGGGCTCGTGGCTCGCCACAGTAACAAAAGATCCGAACAAATGGCGTGGCAGCAGCGCGAAGGCGGCAGAATTGAATTGAATTCGGCAAACCGCTATTGTGCTTATTATTTTTCAGAATACTGTCAATCCCGGAAGGGATTATTACAGAAGGAGCATGTCAATAAATTGGGTGTCATTTAAAACAACAACAAATAAGTGAATCGCGACAATCATACACAGATAATATGGACCACGCTATGTCGGGGTGAAAGCAAAAGAGCGATCATATTCCGTTCGCTTATCGAACATAGCAAACTAACAATTTCAAACTGGACAACACAACGAAACATTAGGCGAGCGAAAAGTGAAAAAAAGTAAGCAAAGGGAAAGGAACGAGCTGAATGCGAAATTTGTGCGCAGCGCGAACTGCACAGTATTCTCAGTCAAGCGGCATACTGCTGCGTCTAAGAAAGTAATCGCGTGATCAGCAAACGCACGGCGGCGCACGCTACTCTGCCGTTATCTCACAGCACGTCACTGCCGCCGAGAAGGTTGTTGTAGATCGTGTTTGAACCTCCCGCGCAAATGTCCCGTGGTTAGGATGAGCCCCAGAGCAGGAGGAGCGTCGGCGAAAGTGTGAGGGGGAGGCACAGAGAGATGACGCCCTAGCAGCACGTGCCGCCCTCTTCCTCACCCCTCACTAAACGCCCGACGAGAGCCTCGTTCGGGCTCAATATACTTCCCTTCCCTCACCCTTAAAGGGACCCTGCAACACTTTCGATAAGCGCTTTCACTCTTTCCTTCGCGTCTGGAACCACTGCGAAAGTTATTGCCAGCACGGAGCGGCACTGCGTGATTTGCTCGTCGCACCAGATACGCCTTCCATTTATGCTTTGTTTTTGTGGCTTTTTTTAAGTTGCTATCGAAAAGGGTTTATTGCTGCAACTGAAGGAACACCGGCCACCAGCCGCTACATGGCCTTAGGGATTTAATTCGAGCCGTCGAAGAATGTCAAGACCGGGAAAGAGAGAAAAAATCTTTTGAGCCAATTTGCAAGTCATCTCATGGGTATACAGCAGTAATTTTTGGCTGAGGTACTTTGCGACCCACTAATCTAAGTACTGGGTGTGTTGGGTGACTACATTCTGCAAGCAATTAGGATTTCAAAAAAAAAAATGTTAAAAGAAGTGTGCCGTTTTCTTTCTGACTTCGCTCGCTCGTTCGGTTGCGACGCCGTCACCATCGCCGCCACGAAACCCCAGCAGCAGCCGCAAGTGTGCTTACGCACTAAAAGCGCACATTCGAGAAACAATACAGTCCCGGTATATACAGGAAGGGTTCATGCACTCATTCACACAAACAAATATTAACAGCGGAGCTGTTATGCAAGCCGTAAGTTCGGTGTTGCAGAAAAAATACCAAGAAAATGCGGAGTGCTCGTAAGCGCGTGCCTCGCGGCGACAGCCGAGTCCCCGGCTCGCGCAGTGGCTTTAGCAAAAGAAAACGGGAAGGAAGCTCACACTAAGGCGTAAGCCTTGAAGGTAGCGAAGCTATACGCAACCTTCACAACCATCACGACCGTTTAAATTGACGTTTGCAGCCGGCATGCTTCTTCTGCGCTGCTGCAATGACCTTTACTCCATCATTGTTGCTGTAAGTGGGAGCTTGCTTCATTTTTTGGAACTAATAACCATTGGACATCACCTTGGAGGGACGTACGCTATGACGAGTCTTTCTCGTTCCGAGCAAGTGTTGCCAGGATTACGGCGAATGCTGGAGTATTTCTCGTTCCGAGCAAATGTCACAATTACGGCGAACGCTGGAGCTTTTCTTTTTGGCCAATCTTGGCCAATCTTCCTACGTGGGTATGCTTGGCTTGCAAACGTGCGCCAGGGACGCTGGGAGGTCGCCGCGAGGCACGCACACACGAGCACTCGGCATTTTCTTGGTTTTGTTAACCGTCGAGCGGTCGCCGCGAGGCCCGGGCTCACGTGCTTGCGCTCACGTGCACGTGCCCGGCAAGTTTTTGGTATGTTTAAGTGCGGACACAAAAAAGAACGGTTTGATAAACAGCTTCGCTGTTAAAAAAAAAAAAACTTTAGCGCTATCGTCATGCGCTACTGCGCATGTAATGCTTGGCATGAGGAACACGAGGATATCGACGGATATGACGATGACTACTATTAGCACAATGGAAAGCAACGACGGAACATGTAAATAAACAATTACAAACTTGTAGAAATGCGTGGTGATGTGTCCTTCAGTGTTCACGTGTAAAGAAATCCTGCAGCTTCGCTATGGTTCAAGCCTTGCGCGACATAGTGCAAGCTTCGCCGGTTGAGCTGGTGGAAGCCTAGAGTGCTGAGGATGACTTCGCATCCCCCACTCGCCGCGAAGCAGACGATGACCTCTTCGATGCGTATGACAACGTTAACTAGCACCGCAACTATGCAGATAAACAATGATACGGAAACTTAACTACGTACCGGCAATGCTCACCTACAACAGCTTCGCCATTCAAGTCAATTGCGCGTGAATGCAAGCTTTGCTGAATTTTTGTTTTGACCAAGGCGCTCCCAAACCTTCTCGCTTGTTGGCTGTTCCATGAAGGCACTATCTAGTGCGTTCCATTCTGTCATGGCTCACGGAAGGAAAGAATAGTAAAAGAAATTGTTCGCAGAAAGATAATCCACCATTGTTAATCTGTGTTTGTGTCGTGTTTATCTTGTACGATTGAGTGTAAGAAATGATGCGGCATTTATTCCCAGCTTGCGTTGTATCGGCTGATACAAAAACTTTAGGCGGTGAAGCTTTGAGCGAGCTTCAAGCGTCACAAGCTTAGCGCAACGAAGCAGAGTGGTCGGGGAGTCGGTGCGTCTGTATGTGTTAAAAATGAAGCGGATATCCTTCCGCTGTATTCTCTCATAAATTACAGGCTTAAGATGGCATTCTATAGCAGTTCACTTCATAAAAAACAACAAAAGTGCTGCCGTAGCTTTTTATGTGGTATTTTTATATTTGCGTTGTAAACACAAATTTACTGAAGATCCATTGGTTTATCTTTAAGAATGCGCCAGCATCTCGTCCCTCTTTCACGTGAACTTCAGGCTCGGCTCGATCCGCAGTCCGCAACGCCGCGTTTCTCGCACGTCCTTCGTACACCGTGCCAGCCGTGCTTAGCGCTAAAACCCTTTCAGGGGCGACACATTGGCATTGGCTGCTAATTCCTTCTTTTGTTGCCCATCAGCACGGGCACGTCGTGTCCGCCTTCCTTATTGGTTCCTCTTTTGCCGGCCTGCACTGGCTGCCCACTTCATTTTACAAGGCGGGCAAGCGCTGACAGGAGCTACGGCACAAGTCGAGACAGAGGTGCGCGCAAGCTCCGCTCCGCGTCGCGGGCCGCGCTTCAACTTGCCGTCCCCCTGGCAACGTCGGCAGCGTTGCGAAGGCATCGCTCGCTGCGCGCTCTCTCCCCTCTCGCTTTCTCTGCTTTTCTGTCGCTTGCGCTCTTGACGGATCGAAGCGAAAATTGGGCCTACTAGGCCCACCTGTTGCTCGAGCAATAATAACCAAACTCGCTCACCGAAGCATTTCAAACTTTAACAGCTCTGCATGTCATGGCTTTATTTTAGTTTATATCAAGTTTTACACCCAATCTTTCTCCTCGTGCTGTGTAATCTACGAATTCTATAACCTGCATGATGTTACGAGTCTGATGCTTTGCACTTTTTTCTTTTTATTCGCTGCACTGCTGCTTTCGGGCTTTTACCCACAAGGCTTGTACCCACAAGGGAACGAAATCTCGACTCCTACCTCCACCACCTCGTCTGCATTGCTGGCCCTGAGTGGGCTCGGCAGCACGACCAAGATGGGTCGTGCTAATGTTCCCCACATCTTTCTCGTGGAATTCTTCGGCTTCTGGTGCCTGCAGCTCGTGGATCGCCCTTTACTGTTCGTCCATTGCCCTGCTACCGCTGACCTGCTCGTTCCCCGCGCCTGTCTTCAACTTTTGAGCCGCCATCTGGATCGACTGACATGGACCCACAGCCGCAGTCGGACTGATTGCGCATCCTGGCCAGCGCAGCCCCTGCAGCAGCCCAGACCTTATCTTCAGCCCTTTGAGCTCTCCTGGAATTGCCCTAGTTTTAGGACCGCCACTGCGCAGACGCCTGTTTGGAATCGCCTTAAAAGGCTGGACCGGAGCAGCGCAGCGTGGGCTCGGCAGCACGACAAAGATGGGCCGTGCTAATGTTCCCCGCATCTTTCTCGTGCAGGTAATAAACACTAACTGCCTTTTTACAAAACTAAGTAGTAACCGCTGCCTTCTCGTGCTGCCGAGCCCAGGCTGCATTTGTGTCAATGTGTATGACTGTGCATGCGTTTTACGTGATCTTTTAATGTTAACCGGTGATATTGAAACCAATCCCGGTCCTCCCGATGATGCCCCAACCGATGCCCAAACCGAAATAATAAACATGCTAAAAGAATTACAATCCGGTCAGACAGCCATGCTCGAGCAGCTGAAATCTATTAAAATGACATTGGCCGATCATGACGAAACATTTACCGAAATAAAAGTTCGGCTAGACAAGATCGAGGCAGCCTATTCGTCTATCGAAACTATGAAGTCCGAAATTAGTGAAATCCAGACAGCTACCAATGAAAGTACAAATGAGCTTAAAATGCTGACTGGCCGGATTAACGATGCCCAAAACCAATCGCGGCGAAACAACCTCGTTTTTTACGGAGTGAAAGAAAGACCAGCAAAATGAAACCTGGCTGGAGAATGAAAAGACAATGATTGATATTAGTAATCGCCTCCTTAAAGTAAACATCCCGCCCAGTGAAATTGAGCGTGCTCATCGCATTGGGTCCTTCCAACCCAGCAAATGTAGGCCCATTGTTGTGAAATTTTTGCACTTTAAACATAAGGATAAGATATTGAGCGTGGCTAGCAAGTTTAAAGGCTCCGACTACAGCGTCGCTCAATATCTTTCAGCGCGCACTCACCTCGCCCAAAAACGCCTCATTGAGTTTGGAAAGGCCCAAAACCTTACATTCAAGTTACGGCATGAAAAAATTGTCGCAAATAACAAAATCTATGTATTTGACCACTCCACCAATCAGGTAGTTGAGCAGAATTCCTAGCACTTCCGTCATACAGAAGCGTGCAACAGTTCCAACTTCCACCCCATCGATGCAGCTTGTCGTTCTTGCTTGCTAATGTCCGCAGCGTTGTCCCCAAGCGAGATTCTTTGTGCAGTCTATTAAGTTCAACCTCGGCTAACGTTTTTCTACTAACCGAAACGTGGCTAAATTCGCCAATCAACGGCAGTGAAATCTTGCCGTCCGTCGCCAATTTTGACATATTTCGCAAAGATAGACCTGATAGCTCCCGCGGTGGCGGTGTACTTATCGCCACTAACCGTAATCTGCGTTGTTCACCAGTGAAAATCTCGTCTCCATTGGAAATTATTTTGCTCAATTGCAATGCTACTCATCAACGCGTCCTAATTGGTGTCTGTTATTGTGCCCCTAACAGCGACAGCTCCTTTACTACTTACTTCTTACTTACTTTACTACTACTTACTTTACAACTTTACTACTTACTACTTACGCTACTACTTCAGGACGCCTTAAGCACATTG
The DNA here is from genome assembly GCF_048455015.1 of Haemaphysalis longicornis. Taxonomy (NCBI): domain Eukaryota; kingdom Metazoa; phylum Arthropoda; class Arachnida; order Ixodida; family Ixodidae; genus Haemaphysalis; species Haemaphysalis longicornis. The sequence continues at coordinate 224,543,910 of NW_027526203.1, read as the reverse complement.
AAAGCGAAATACCCAAACAGCCCGATTCTTCTTTTTGGAGACTTTAACTTCCCCTCTGTTGACTGGTCCGATCCTGCTTCCACGCTATCGAAAAAAAGCGCCGATAGTGATTTTGTAAATGCCTGCCTCACATTTGGTTTGTCTCAACTGGTGACTCAATCCACCCGCATCACAGATAATTCTTCCAACATTCTCGACCTCGTTATTACCACCGATGCTTGATGCTGATAACGTTTTTTCTGCCACTTGCCACACTTGCCTGCGTGGCCTTAGCGATCACATGGCTGTACACACAACATTTTCTTGCAACATAACAAAAAGCAATAAAGCAAAAAAGATTATCACACTATACGATAAAGGTGATTACGACAGTATAAACGAGGGGCTAACAACACTATTTGATAGCTTCTCCACTGGCTTCTCACAACGCTCTCTTGAATCAAATTGGTTGCTTTTTAAGACAGAGTTGCAACGCTTAGTACAACTTTACATTCGTAACATCGCAATAACGCAGAGAGCGGGCTCCCCATGGTTTACTGCATCACTTAAACATTTAAGTAATAAGAAGAAGCGTTTGTTTCGAGTAGCCTAAAAATCTAACCGTAGTTGCTCATGGGAAAGTACTCTACCCTCTATGCTTCAAACTGATCCTAAGCGCTTCTGGAAAACTATAAATCCAGATCAATCTAATTTGATAGCCCTTTGCAATGACTCTGGCTTTCCGGTTCCCGACAACGAAGTTCCTCATATCCAGAATGCAACTTTTAGTGAAAATGTTACGAATGAACCCCTTGAAAAACCTTCCTGATGTACCGGCCTTTGCGCACCCGCCAATGAACAACATAATTTTCGAACCTCACGGAATAGTAAAGGTAATTGATTCGCTAAAAAATTCTTCATCTAGAGGAATAGACGGTATTAACGCCAATGTGTTAAAAAACACTAAATATACTTGTAGCCTTTTTCTTTCACTCATTTTTCAAGAATCTTTAGACACCGGCTGCGTACCACGCGACTGGCGCGCAGGTAAGGTCATTCCTGTCCATAAAAACAGAAGTCGGTCATGCAAAATAATTACCGCCCAATTTCTATCACTAGCATTTGTTACAAGGTAATGGAGCACATTTCATACTCACACACGCCGCGGTGGCTCAGTGGCTAAGGCGTTGCGCTGCTGAGCACGAGGTCGCGGGTTCGATTCCCGGCCGCGGCGGCCGCTTTTCTGATGGAGGCGAAAAGCTAAAACGCCCGTGTGTACGAGATTTCGGCGCACGTTAAAGATCCCCAGGTGGTCAAAATTAATCCGGAGCCCTCCACTACGGCGCGCCTCATCGCCTGCGTTGCGTCGGCGCGTTAAACCCTACAGTCAGTCAATTTTATACTCGCACATCGCTACATTTCTAACATCTGTGGAATTCTTTCACGCAAACCAGCACGGCTTTCGTAAAGGTCATTCGTGTGATACACAACTCGCTCTTTTTCTGCATGATATTCACTGAAGTCTCGATCGCAATATACCTACTGATGCAATTTTTATTGATTTTGAGAAAGCATTTGATAAAGTTCCCCATGCTCGCCTGCTACTGAAATTTTTACCCCTAAATCTTCACCCGTGTGGTGTTAACTGGATCCAGGGTTTTTCTAACATGCCATGTCAATTCTCATTCATCATCATTAACACCAGTACTCTCAGGCGTACCGCAAGGTACGGTCCTGGGACATCTTCTCTTTTTGATATATATCAATGATTTGGCTTCTAAAATTTCCTCTGGCATTCGTCTCTTCGCAGACGATAGTGTAATTTATCGTCCGATAACTAATAGCTGTGATAACTCTGCTCTTCAAGAAGACCTTCATCGCATCCAACACTAGTGTAACACCTGGTTTTGTCTCTAAACGTCTCTAAAACGAAGCTATATCCTTTCAGCGTCGCCGCAATTACGTCTTCTCAAATTGTACCCTTAACAATCAATGTATCGAAACTTCTGATTCGTTAAATACCTTGGTGTGCATATTTCATCTGATTTAACTTGGTCCACTCACATCAACAGCGTGGCCAATTCTGCTAACTGGGTGCTTGGATATCTTCGCTGTAATCTTGCCCTGACATCTTCTGCTGTTAAACTTCTTGCCTACATAACTTTCGTCCGACCCAAGCTTGAATATGCTAATGCCATTTTTTATCCTTACCAAATTAACCTCATTAATGTTCTGGAATCCGTCCAAAATCGCGCAACAAGATTTACACTTTGCGAGTACTCTTTTGGTTCAAGTATCTCCGCCCTGAAAAGCCAACTTCGTCTTTCTACACTTGGATCCAGCCGCAAAATGGCACGACTTTGTCTTTACCACAAATTTTTCCATTCTTTACCCATCGATGGTCAGCGCGTCAGAAGAGCGCACCGCATTTCCCGCTCCACCCATCCTAACGCAGTATATCCCGAGTATGCCACACCACTACTTTTCAGCAATCTTTTTTTCTGCGCACTGCTCGAGACTGGAACGACCTGCCTGCCGAAACCGCCGTTATCATTGATTCCCAGTGTTTTAAGCGAACCATTGAAACACGCCCATGATGTTTTGCGAGGTCACCCTATGCCGTATGTACGCCCACCCCTCATGTAATGCCCCAAGCCGGGCCCTTGAGGAGTGAATGAATGAATGAATGAATGAATGAATGAATGAATGAATGAATGAATGAATAAATAAATAAATAAATAAATAAATAAATAAATAAATAAATAAATAAATAAATAAATAAATAAATAAATAAATAAATAAATAAATAAATAAATAAATACAAATTCAATGGACACCCGGTCAAAGTGGCATCATTGGGAATAAAAAAAACCGGTGAAGCGGCTGGTAAAGGCCTTCTACATAAAAAAAATCGCGAAGTGTTCTTTAAAAAAACGGACACATCTACAATGGCACACCGCTTTGCAGCAACAGAATGAAACCAGCTATGCCGTAATCAACAGTATTTGCCTATACTTGTTGCACGCTATTGATCCGGATTTAAAATCAAGACTTCCCAGACAGCTCTCTCGTTTCCTCAAAACTTTATACCATAGCCTAAGACTGAATTCAGCTTACACCAACAGGGACCACTTTTCATCTTGGATTAACGAGAAACCCCTACTGCAACAACTGTTCTTATATAGAAACAGTTGAACGCAGTGTATTATAATATGGGGCATACATGACACCTAGGTGACACTTCTTTAAGCCCACTGAGCGCCTAGTACAAGGACCGGTGAGTCTAAAGATTATTCTAAGACCATGGACATGTCCCTCAAAGCAGCGTCCAGCCCTGAAAAGTTTTTTCTCCTATTTGTATGACATGGGCCTCTTTTCGAAATTGTGAATTTTGTGGCGCAAGCTAAAGAAATAGTACTCCGTTCCACGTCAAGGCCACGCCAGTTTTTCTTTTTTTTTTGTTCTTCTTTCTGCTCACCCATTTCTGGGACCTTTTTTTCCTACATCCGTAAGCACCAGGAGAGAAGCGTGTAGGTAATTTCAAACGTTGCAATACTATATGCCTTTCCAAAAAACAGCATTTCCTCTCTCTGTCGCTTTCTCTCCCTGTTAAGGCACGTGCCAGTAAGGACAAGGATATTAGATTCGTTACCGCCAATAGCCAGCAAACCGATTCGGGCTTGGGTAGTATGGTTTTGATAATTCCTCGTTTGTTAGTAACATACAGCACCAACGAAGACGCCATGGGGAGTAGGGTTGGTTGCGTAAGCGTCCGTGGGCACGTGCTTGGGTCTAGTTAGCTAGCTATATGTGACAGGGGAGAGGCGTTGCCAATTGTCGCGTAGGTGTGAGTCATATTAGTAATATTAAGGCCATCCGCTTACAGCTTAAAAGCCACTTTGTCACTTTCGGTGGTTTTGAAAGTTCGAGCGGTTTACTTCTAGCTTATGGAGTGTCTGGCAAAAAACGTTTCGTAAATAGAATAATTTAAGCCATTTAGTTTATGTACAATAGAACACATGTGTTGCTTGTCCATAAAGAAGTTCGGTTAACTATTACGCGTTTCTTCTTTTCTTCACTATATTTCCGAAATTGATTTGTAAACGCTGAAATTGTGAGCTGGTTGTTGACGTTTGCTGCTTCTTTTCTTCACTATATTTCCGAAATTGATTTGTAAACGCTGAAATTGTGAGCTGGTTGTTGACGTTTGCTGCTTTATGAGCATAACTAATTATCCTTTTTCAGGTGAAGCCCGGGCCCTCTTCAGGATCATTTTGTAAATGAAAAACAGAACATTACTCCGTCTGCTCATGTTTTCAGCCTCCTTGCACCTTTATGTTGCTGTTATCAGCTTCTCTAATGCATTATTCAATGGTTTATCTGCCTTCGCTTTCAAGCTTCACTATGCTGTTCATACTGAGGCAATGGCTGACCCAAGCACCTCAACACTTGCTTGTAGTTATCATGACGATTTTCTTACCAGTGGCCGTCCTTTGCGCGTTTTGATCATGCCAATAACACCCCTTTTTCAGCCCCTAGATTCGGTGTAGTCTCAAGAGCCGAAGTAAGCCCATCTTCCTCGACTGCTATGATACCTGGGCTCAATTAATTATCCCCAGAAAGCAATTTTCATCCGTTTCCGACCTTAGCCACTTCATGGATGGTACATAGTGCGGAACAAAGTTAACGTGGATACGTACGTAGGAACGGGTGGCATACATGCGCACGGACACATGTTCGCTGAAGCCCGGTATAAATCACACTCTGGGATAAAAACAACCCATGAAATGAACGCAGACATGATTCCTCGTGCGTAAACGAAGTACACCCGTAGGACCAAGTACTCCTAATGCACACTACATGCGTCGCCCCTTGTGAGTGGTCGCATGCGGCGGGGATTTGATTGCGATTAGAATTTCTGATGCTATAATTACATTCAGCGGTGGGTGCTGGTCGTGCGTCACGGCTCTACGCAAAATAAAAAGGGGGAAATTCTCTACAAACGAAACCAAAAGCGAAATTGCGCCGTTGCTTGGCGCCTTCCTTACGGGTGGATGTCTCCGTACAACGTGGACCGACAGAGCGTTGCGTCATGGGCGGCCGTCACGCCTACGGGGAACGAACGGCGGCACGTGCAAGGAGCCGCCGGTGACGGGAGGCCAACGGCACAAAAATTAACCTTGACCAAATTCTGAACGTGCAGTGGGTACCGCCGAAGCAGTGCGGCCACGCGCACACGCTTCCATCCATCCGACTGCCCTGCGGGCGTGAATGACAAAGCTGGCCGCCTAGACGCACACCACGTGACCCTCTAACGTCACGTCCGGGAAGTTTTTGATTGTTTATTTGTTGTCATGGCTACAGTCAGCCTTGGTTAATGCAAATGGCGGCGCCCACTAACTCGGCGCGCTCATGCTCGTTGCTACGCGGCTAGATTTAGAAGAATATAGCGTGAAAAAGAAGCACTTTGCGCCGCACCACTGCTCTCTCAAGTGTCCTTACATCTTCGTCGTGTTGTTATGGTGGTACTTTGTGCTTTTGGTGCTAAATACCCCACGCAAATCGCTACACCGAAGCGTCCACCATCCCCCTCTAAAGGCTTCGGAGTCTTCCTTGCCGTGTTTTCGGTGTTAAGACCCACGCTACGCAAGTAGCTTTTGTTGCAGCTCCAAGGCGTGCACGCCAGCCGAGACAGCACTCAATACACTACGCAGTCTACCGTGTTCATCTGTGCGAATGCCGAAGCCCAGACATACGAACAGGTTGGTATCAAACGACTTGGATGCCATATGATATATTGGGCGAGCGAAAGAGAAAACTATACTTCTCGATAACGTTTGGTGCTTTTTGGCCTTAGCTGCTGCGCGTTAGGCATATTGAGCGGGATGAAATTGCAGTGGAGGGACTAGGTGACGTACAAACGCGCGTACGAACAAATTTTTCACTGTCAGAAGTCACATTGATGTGACCGAACGATGTGAGTGAGGCTTTAGTAATGTGCACACAGGCAGAATTCAGAAAAGCGCCTTGAAGTTTCTTGCCAGGCTGATGCGACGTAGCAGTGTGTCATGTGGTTCCTGAACTTCTCTGCTGCAGCACGGAAAGTTGGGCTAGTTGGAATTCATCTTGGTGGGGAAAGCGCTCGAGCGTTGACTGCTGCTTTCTTCGTCCCTGCTATTTCAGCGGTTTTTTCACCACAACAAGCTTCTCTGTCTTTTGTTTTTCTTTGTCGAAGCAGTATTTTGCACTTTTTCTTTCAATGTATGTGCCACCCTTGCCCTGTTTTTCTCCAAACATAGAGTTTGGGAAAAGGGACGATTTTGTTTGTTGTGAATAAACCAGGCCAGTGGTTGGAAAAGAAGCTTTTATGTGCGCTTTGCAGACTTTGCAGAACATGTCACTAGTTGGAAAAATTGCACGTTAAATACATGTGAATACTTTCTCAATCCTGAATGGTCAGAAAAGCTCAACCTCAAAATTCAAACATGTTCAATTCTTCTTACTAGAGTGCTACGTTGAGCTAGTTAGTATGAACTGAACACACCGAAAACAGCGCACATGAGGTACGGGCAGTGCTCCGTGTTTGTCTTTTCCTTCCACTCCGTCCTTGAGCTGTTTTCAGTGTGTTCACGTTCACAGTACTGAAAGGGCACAGACATGAATGCAGTATGCCACCACTTGCACAGTGCAGTCACGCAACATGAGCATTCATAAGTGCTAACGGGGGTGTGCAAAAAGTTACGCACAGATTTCAAGACTGAGTTCTCTGCCATAAGCAACTGTCGAAATCTAGCAGTGTTACATACGCAGTGTAGCAGGATATTGGTGATGCAGCATTTTTCCGGCTACTTTCATCATTGAATGTCTCGCAGGTTCTACACAAAAGATCTTGCAGCCTGGGGAGAACAAGCACAACCAGGACAGGGCATGGTTGTAATGGCGGATCTCTGTGTCATACGTTTGATCGATGAGCCACGGGATTCCAAGACCCTTGCCATTGGCCGCCTAGGCCTGGCCTCCTGAATGGGTCAAGTGACTTCAGGGCCCTGCTGTTTCATCCCACTCTGGCTTCCTGTTGCGGTGGGACCTAAGTTCGTGGTGCCTTGCTTGTTTTTGCTCAGGCTCAAACTGCTTCGCTGCTAACACTTGTCCTTGACATTCTGGCTCGTCCTTTCTGGCGCTCGAGGTGTTCCTGAGTGTCTCGTGTCAGCTAGTGGCTGATCCTGCCATGCAAGACGCTGCCAAGCCTGGGAACCTTCACCTGCAGTGAATGATGTGACTGATTGCACCACACACATGAGCTGTGGTACACCGTGAGTGGTTCATGTGTCCAGCACTAGCCAGCACCATAAACCACAGTAGTGGGCCCTGTTTTGCGAATGTTCTCCCATTCACCATTATTTTCTTTGTCGTGTCATTGGCGGCGTCCTTTTATTCTTTGTGCTGTCAAATGCACCTCATAGAAAAAAAAAGATACACTTCAAATGCATTTGTGTGCACGTCCAGCATACGGCTTTGATCTTTCCCTTCGGCCGTAGCATTACAATGAGTTTAACACCTGCATTTCTTTACAATTGCACTTATATACTAAACACATAGTGTTTTTTTTTTTTTTCAAATTCATTGTATGTGCATCCCATACGCAGACGCTTAACACTAAGTATTGCCGATACCTCCATGATGGCTATACATGTACCACAGGATGTCCCTTACGGGTAAGCTCCCTGCCGAGCTCAAAATGTCCCCAGTGCATTTCCTTTCCTTTTCCTCTCCCGCCAACCACAGCCACCCATGCAACCGCGCAGTTGGTTCTGATAGCACCACAACAGGGTTCTACAGCTACGTGGGGACACTCTTTCTTCTTGGGCCTAAGTTGGTCTCTTGAACATACAAGCCGCAGAAAACCTGGAGGCAGTGCTTAGATGACAGGGTGAACAGGATTGCTACCAGCTGTGTGTCTGACGTTGGGAAATGTGACAGTTGAAAGCCAGTGCAATATTTTGTCGCTACTTTGGGAAGCCTTGCCTGTGGGCTGCAGTTTTGATGAAACATTTGGTTGTTGAGCTTTAAGCGATACCAGTCTGAAACCTGAGTAGTTAGGATGGCGCCTTCTCACGTTGTGCACAGAAAAGAAACAGCTGGGGTACTCAGCCTTTGCAAGGCTAACATACCCGTCTTGAAAAACAAATTTTTGTTTAATTAAAATCAACTGTGCAGGGAAGCTGTGGCGACTAAAGTATAGTGTCTAGTATAGTAAAGCAATAAGCACATCGACTATACAGCCAATGCAGATGCCATTATTAAATGTTGGCAATGTTTTGTCACCTTAAAAAAACAAATCCATGATTAAAGAAATGCATAGAAGTGGCTATCACTTGTTAAGGGAGCTTTAGAGTTTGGCACAGCCTTTGAGTAGCTTTAAATTTGATTACCTTTTTGCTTAGAAAAGCAGTAAATTATTCTACCACACTAAATTTGGGTGTGCAACAGCTTCTTTACATGGACGCTGATGCAAAAGTCTTTTTGTGCCTCAAATCTGTCTTGGCGTATTACAGGGGGAATCAGCACCTCAACACTCAAGGGTTCCAGCTGTGGTGCGAGAACGGTCCCATGTTGAAAACCAAACGCTGCTTTGAGAAAAGTAAGTTTTTGTGTTTTTAATAGATATAAACATATTAACGTAAAGTATCCCGAGAAGTTAGGAAAGTTTATCTATAGTTGAAGCTTCCAGATGTCCCTCTTTCACTTTCACTCGACAGTCTTACTTTTACAGTAGGTGTCCGGTGTGTTTTCTTGCATGTTCTTTCGCTGCAGTTTCATTGCACCTAATTGTATAATGCAAAATGCCTTGGATACAAGTTGTGGTAATGGAACAGTGCGACGAAACGCCATTGGTGAAAGCAAAACAATACCGCAGGGTTTTGTGCCCTAACCACGGTCTAAGAAAGCCCTAACATATGCTGGCTTACTGCTTGTTGCATCTATAATTTGCAGTCCTGTGATCTGTAACTGAAAACTAAGCCAGCTTGTCATTCTCACTCCCTGATTACTTAGGGTGTGGCTCACCAAAATCCCAATACATAAGTGCAAGTTCGTGAAGCAGGAACAGGCACAGTACAAAGGAACAAGCACTGAGAGAGAACAGAGAAAAAGCAATGGTTATTACAGTAAAGCCAGCTTATATCGAACATGGATATATTGAATTATTGCCTACATCAAACCCTTGTATAATTCCGGTAAAAATTACATGCATTTAAATCTTTTTATATCATACGCGATTTTGCTCACAATGGATATATCGAACTCTTCCGCGTGGGATTTCTCGCTCTCCTTAGGCATGTGGCAGGCTGTCTCGCAATATATCGGTGCGCAGCGGTGGCGCAAGTGTCGCTTGCGAGTCCCGCACGAGCTCGGGCGCATCCAAACCGGCCGTGGCCAGGCCGTGGCAGAGTGGACCAGGTCCACGCATGCATGCCGTTGGAGCCGAAAGCGATACATTGGGCGCTGCGGGCTGCGGTGTCACCGAACTTCAAGACCGCGCAACTCGCTGCGCGCACTTCTTGCTCAGTTCGCTGGGTTCGCCATTGTTTGCTTGTATCCATGCTTGTCTCCGCTCTGTCGAAGACACTGAGGACTCCGTACCGCTTCTGAGCGCGAGCGAAGCCATCGCTGCCGTGGCCCTGCTACGGCGATGCTGCAGTGCCATTGAGGGCAGCAGTCTTGTGCTTGTCGACTGTTTAGATACCGTGGAGCAAGCAGTCACCAGCAGCGCGTTGCGCTCCAAGAAGCAGGCTGCACTCACGCAGTTCTTCCACCCCAATAAATGATTATCGATATTGATAATCTGTTCGACAAATTTCGCATTCCTATTTTCTGCTTGTGCAGATTCTGAGAGGTCTTTAGAGCTTGCACTGCTCAGTTGTCCCCATATTGCTGAACTGTTATTCCAAGCGCTTGGTTAGTCTCTGCAGTTCATCTAACCAGGTCAAATGTTGTCTGGCATTGTTCAGCTTTCAATCCACTTTCCAAGTGTTTCTGACAGTCTGAAGGCTTGCCCGAAGCTATGTTTTCTTAGTGGTATCCACTGGCTGCACGTTCAGTGTTGCGTTGTTCTATACGAAGGCATTTCTCTCTTTCTCTTATGCTACTGACACTGGTTCCCCTGATATTCTGGCTTACGTGAAATGATGAAGTGAGAGAGCACTAAACAGAGTTTTGCTCTCCTTGGCACGAGGCAGCAACGTGTAGGCTGGGTAGGGCGGAAACTGAGTCGGCACAGCAGCTGGAAGCAGAAACTTGCATATGCTTTCTACCTTGTAATTGTCTGCGGTGAAGTAAAACAAAGACGTTGCGGAACGGTCCTGGAGCTAGGAACAAATTAAACCGCCAGCGAAGCAACGAAGCACCCCAAACGGGACATTCAAATGAATTCCCCTAATTCATTTGAATGTCCCATTTGGGGTGCTTCGTTGCCTCTGCCTGCGTGAATTTTAGTGCGAAATGTAACGTTTTAAATAATAGTATTACTCGGCTTAAAATGCTTTCTCCTAATCTCAACCCCTTGTCTTTTTTACGTTTCCATGTCCCCAATCACCCCACTTCCTTGTCAAGAAAATGTTTTGCAGCCGGTCATATTGATAGTTTTCTTTTGATAGCAGTTCATGGTAGCACAGTTCCGCATTTTGTGAGGCATCCCACTTGAAAAGTGGCGTGCAACAATTTTTAGGCATCCACAGACTGGTAAACGTAACACCATTTCCGAAAAAAAAAAAGAGAGGAGAAGGAGGAATAAACTTTATTTGTGCGAGTCTTAGGTGCTGCTGTCTGGGCACCCGCCTGGTGGGGAGTTTCCTCTAGTCCGGGATACCCTGGCCTGCACTGGCCACCCGGGCCCTCTCTACCAGGCTATGCTGGGAGGAGAGGTCGGAGCTGGTTAGTTGTGCCACCCAATTAGCTCTCATGCTGCACAGACGATGGCAGGGTAAAAGAGTCAAGAGTAGAAAGGTTGTCCCCTTCACACGCGGCGGTGCAAGCATGTGCAAAGCACTTTCTTCGCAGATCAGTGAGTCAACTTCTGCTTTCACAATGTTATTTTGTTTGCAAGACCAATCTACCTGTCACTCCAAAAGGGTGAGGAGGGGGGGGGGGGGGAGGGGGGTAGAGTGGCCGTGCTTCTGCATATGAGGAAACAATTGGGCCCATCGACTAGCATGCAAAGTACTTCTATGCAGGTACTCAAAACCACCCTAGCAATTCTCCAATCTGCTAACTTCAAACAGGCACGCAATCAGTGGCTCGATCCTACAGTAATCGTAGCTTCCGACAAGGACTATCTCCGCAGCGCCTCCAATTTTCATAGTATTCCTCTACTTCCCTGCAAGACTGCTTGCCCGGTGGCTGCAAGTGACATTCTGGTGGCTACAAACTGAACCCTACTCACCTCCCTCCTCTTCTGTTTTCAGTGTTTTTGCAGCAAAGAAAGCCGCCGTTCCCTGGCACCCAGCGGCACCCAGGTCGGCCTTGAGCACTGGCTGTGGATCTACCTGCTGCATTCAGCTTCCAGAGCTCTGGCGGTGGCTTCGCCTCGGGGGTGGGGGGGGGCAACTTCCCTCCTGAACTGGGTGGCACCAGATTTGCATGCTACCACAGCTGTTGCCAATGGGTTTTGGCAATTGTTGCACAAGTTTATTGGGGGTCCACAAGCTCCTGCCAGCAATTCAATGCTCGGACGGCACGGACACAGAGCCAAAAGTAGAGTGTGTCACGGTCAAAGACAGTGATGAAATATGAGAACTTGTATCTAGTTTCTTTTTCCAGGATTTTGTTATCTTCATAGCAGCCTAATGGCAGAAAAATGTGAAATAAATGCATTCAACTACAACTGTGCACGCATTTCTTCCCCTCCCTGTCCAAATTTAGCATCCGGGGAACTCATTCACAATTTGTGAGCCTTCACCGCGGCACACCCGTACGAGGGCGTAAAACCCAAATTTAAACCTCTAAAATCTTGAAACTTTTACCCACATCACAATGGTGCCTGTGGAGAAAGGGACGAGCCGCGCAGACCCCTCCCGATGGTGCCTTTAATCCAACATACTTCTGATGATGATAGTGGGGCATGAGAGAAGGATATCCACTTATTTCACAACATCCTCCCCCGCGCGACAATGAGTATGGTTCGTGTCCGAGAAATTGTTCAGTCCATGGAGAGCTAAGTTCATGTCCGAGTGGGCCAAAAAAGTTCGACACATGTCGGCTTCCACCTCCATCGATGGAAACAATGCCGTGGCTTTCTTGGACCTGTGAGCCAAGCTACTGCAGCCCCTTGATGCAGTCTTTTGCTTGTCCGGATTGCAGGTATTTCTTTCTGTTTGCACAAGTTATTTTTCCTTGTAGCAGCCGGGTGCACGTGAGTCGTACTCTCGTTGCGGCTCTTTTCAGAGCGCACGGTTCGGTTTCTAGTGTTAGCTGCTGTTGCAGTTCTGCGCTTTGAGTTGTGTTTCACTGTGCGTTGTCTTGCAAGAAGGAGAAGATTCTTCCTTCGTACCCTCAACAGTAGCTGGCACTGGTGATTATTATCCAGCAGTGGCAAATTGAGAGCACCGCCGTTGAGGTCCTTTGTCCTTGAACAATTAATTCTAGCAGTGTCGCCTTTCTTTGTCACGTGCTGCTTTCTCAGTGCCTTACGTTTGAGCAATGGAGGGCCAAGTACGCGAGGTTGTAACGAAGATATCATTTTCTTTTCGCCAGGAAAATCACTGTCAAACATCGTGGGATTCATACTTTTGCACTCTGTATCATTGGTTTCTTGGAGCACCGTTTCTCCTTCACAAGGCTTCTCCTGGGGCATCTTCGGTGTCCGGTAATCGATGTCAAAGTCGCTGGTGGTTTCCATAGTATGCGAAAGTCCGGTCCTGGCAGAAATCATTGCCTTTCGCTTCATGAACGTAGCGGTGGTTGTCTCTCCCTCACTTCCAGCTTCTTCGGGAGAATTCACAAGACCGTCGGCTTCCATTGGGTAATATATTGGAAATTCCTGTTCAGTTCTTGTCGTCCGTCGTCATTTTCTACTCCACGAGTTTGATTTGCATATGACGTTTTGCTACTTTCCAAATATCTGGTCTGATTATACCGGCGTTCCCTGCGTTCAGCGCGAACTCGTTCTTCGAGAGAAGCAATTACGTTTTCACGAGCTTTCTTTGTTTCAACTATTTTAAGTTCAATCTTAGATTTTGCCATAAAAACTAGGTAGTCAAAGTTGAATGCGTCTTCATACTCGGCCTCCAGATTATCAATGTCTACACAATATTCTACTTCTCAGTTAATTTGGCGCAGTTCATCGTGATGTACTGTTAACTTAGTAGCAAGCTCACTCAACTCACTAATTGATGGTCTTGTCACTGGGAGGAGGTCTTCAACTTGGCCGATGATTGTCGTGATTTCTAGTCGGACGATGCGCCGCCTTTCGAGATGGGCCTCCATGGTCCGGTCCAGCGTCGCGTCTATTGTTAGAGCTGGCGACCGGGCTCAGAAGGCAGAAGTCGGCGTCGTTTCCTCGTCGGTCTTGTCTGCTCTCACGGACATCTCGTGCTGTGTCGGGCAGATATCTTGTGGCTGGGTTCGTTCAACCTTCTTCTTCTAAGGCTGCCCCGCTGTTCTCCGAGTTGGAGGCTTCCTGTACGGCTTCATTCCCAATCTCCAGAGGTAAGAAGGCGGTCGAACAGAAGCGAAATACGCTCGCTGTAGCTCACCTCTGGAGGTCCCTTCTCCCGGGTTTCGGCACCAGCGTGTGGAGGATCCAAGAGAGCACCCGTTCTCGTAAGGCGATGGAACATACTGTGAGCGAGGCAGTGGGCGCAGCTTCGTCTTCTTCTTTACCCCAGCTATCGCCCTCTGCCTGCGCCCATCTCATTTATTTACAACAGTGCCATCATTGCAACCAAGCAAGTCATTCTACCCTGATCGGTTTTGACACCAGCTGTGTTCCTGTGAATGCTCAGGCTGAGTGAATGGCTACACTTGGTTGCTCCTTTCCTGATTGTAACTCTGGTTGATCCTCCAAAGGCCTGGTCGACGCATCACCAAGCTTGTTGCCTGGACACCGTGATTTTATTTTGCACTTGTTTTGTCAGCTGTCCTAATGGTTTCAACCTTATCCGGAAACAGTGCTGAAGACACTTGCCTTGACACCATCCAGCAAGGCAGCATAGGCAGCCCATGCGACGGTTTGTCCTCCAAGCACAAGGATGCCAAAGGCCTAATACTGATAGTCGAGATACTGCACAAGTTTTTGACCACTGTAAGTTAAATGGGGACGCCGTATTTAGTGTACAAGTGAGACAACATTCGTCAGTCTTCGAGATCAACGAGTTCATCAACAGCATGCTGTACATGATTAGGGGCTCACTGCCTATCGATGAAGTGCGGTAGTGGATTCAAGAGGAATAGTGCAAACAGATTTTTAGCATGAATTGAGATTTTCACTCGCGCTTTTACTGAGCTTCACGCTACTTGCAATAATAGAAAAAGATGCGAAAATGATCATGAGCATGACGAAGGCATATAGGAAATTGGTGCAAGACGTAAAGCCACCAAATGTACTGACCTTTCAGCATGCCACATGCAAAACGTCCGAATTATTTACCCGCGCTTTTAACTGTGTAGCCGAAATGTAGGCACTGGTTACTCATGAAGTCATTTGAACAAGTTACAAGTGGTACCTCGTGCGCTTCGTCCGGACTGGCGATCCCGAGACGTGTTTGTGTCGGCCAAACCACTAGACGCACCACTCCGTAGCAGCCGCTTCCGACAAGCTTACGCAGCAGATTACGCATGCCTGAACTAGACTCCTCGGTGTCATTTTGCAGGCTGACGAGCCAAGAAAAATCGCCTATTTGTTCCAGCGACAGGACGGACGCGGCAGGAGTCTGAACAGCTCGATCACGACGTTTCAAGAGAACCGACGGGCGTTACCAAAAAGCGCGCTGTTTCGCGCGTCCGTCTGATACGCCTTCTTCATTTTATTAAAGCATTAATGTCAGAGCTTTAAGATAGTGTCATGCGTTTGCAGATACACATCTGTTGATACTGTCCAAGCGCGCCTGACGATCACTATCACTCGTAGCCACGACCGGCTCGTGCTCGTAGCGTAGACGCAGGGCGCCGCCATTTGCTTATACAGCTACCATAACAACGGAGGCGACAACTTTACAAAGACCTTGATAGGCTCCAACAAAATTTTAAGCCAAATAAATTTCAATATGAGCTTGATTTAAACACACGTTGTTTATTTAAGCACTAGTATAATAAACACACCGGACATGACGTTGAGAAGGTCACGTGGTGTGCGTCTAGGCGGCCAGGATTGTCATTCACGCGCCCTGCGGGGCCGCGCTTGTTCGCACCGGAGGGGCTCTTGAGTCTTGTACCGCTCGCTCGGCCGGCCACAACAGCGCTTCCACCTGGGTGTAACGGCCGCCCTATCCCCAGTTTCAGTTTCCAAATCGCCGGTTCTTTCTGGTCGCTTGAGGCGTGTTCGCGCGTATTCCAGGCCGTATATTTTGTAGCTGTTACCTTCTCAGTTAGGCTATACGAAAGAAGGGGCTTTCTCAAGGTCAAATTTTTCGCTGCAGTTGGCCCTTAAAAGTTAAAAATGTCAGTCTACAATTTGCCGAGTGGATGCGCTACAAAGTCTGCGTTGGGAAGCCGTGCTGCTTGACTTTTCATTGCATTGAGTTTTGCATGACTTGCAAACATCGTTCGTATTCTATGAGTGTCATATCACAATACCAACCCCCCCTGCATTTGCGCCCCATGCAAACAACATGCAATGGCCTTCCCGCGCATATGCCGAAGGATTTTTCGCCTCCGGTATTGAGCGCAGAAAATGCTGCTGCCTGTCGGTGCTGCCCATTTCCCCTGAATTTCCCCTTACCAGCATAAAACATACAAGAATTTAGAGCCCAGTAATATTGATTGATTGTGGGTTTAACGTGCCGAAGCTGCACGTGTGCTATGAGGCGCACCGTAGTGGAGGGCTCCGGATTAATTTTGAGCACCTGGGGATCTCCAACGTGCGGCGAAATCTCGACACATGGCTGTTTTCGCTTTTCGCCTCCATCAGAAAAGCAGCCACCGCGGCCTGGATTGAGCTCGTGCCCTTGGGCTCAGCACCCAGTACCATGACAATCTTGAGCGTGTGAGACCCCCCCCTTAATGCAACAATGCGTGAATATGGACGCATTTAACCATAAATTAAGACGTAAATGCTGCGTCGTCAACGCGCTGCAAAAGTGCGCCTTCGACGCGCGCGCGGGAGGGACAGAAAATTCCTTAATGAGACCGAAGAGGTCAGCCCTGCATAATGCTGGGATTGTTACTTCAGACGGTTCGATGCGCGCCAGTGCTTGTTCTTCCGCGTAACTCTTTTGTTTTCGTTTAGGAGGATTGGGCTGTCAAGGTGGAATATTTGAAGCTGTGACTTATCCTGGAAATAGCTATTAAGGCCTTTTATACCGTCAGGAAACTTTGCTGTTGCTGGTGGCAATTCTTTCCTCGAACAATAAATCCATCTGGCACCCCAAGGACCTCAAGGCCTTTTTTATCTTTATATTCACGTGCCCTGATCTGGGAATCGCCGCTGCCGGGATCCCGCGGAGGCCATCTCTGGATGCGCGTCACGTGCCCGGACCAGCCGTTCAGGAGGGCCACCTTCACCCAGCAACCTATATTCCTGGAGGAAGCAGGCGGAGCCCAAGCATGTGGAATCGCTCGTTGCCACACTTGTTTACCACCCATGGCCTCGCTGCGCGCCAGACTAGACCGCGTCCTTTCTCGTAACATCCGGCGCGCCGATGCTGTGCTGGGGAGGAAACTATCGAACATCCCCGCCCATCACCTTCCTTCATCTAGAGAAGCCTTGACCGCCGGTCAACGCGACAGGCATCGAAGAACGCGGAGAACGGCAGTTCTAGTCGTGGAAGGAGCATTCAGCCCCACTTTTAGTTATTTTTCACGCTAAGTAATAGAACACTCTGCGTTCATTTGCGTCTGCCTCTTGGGGGTGAGATGTAGCTTGTAACCTCACAAAAGATTCATGTGGGAGCAGCGGTGTCGCGGTAACGTTTCTCCGATCTCACCTTGCACTTCCGAACAGAGCAGGTGGTCGTTCTCTCTATTAATTTTCGTGGGCGGGGATCACCTCCCGCCACCTCTCTGTTCTACCCTTTTGTTGTGTATACGTCTCTCTCACGCTTTCCCGCGGGTGTGCATGTAGCCAATCCTCTCTGTGCGTGCCGCCGGCACACAAATATAGCATGACCTACCGCTAATCTGAACACGCCGATACGAAAACCTTCTACAAGCTTAAAAAGTACTTGCCAAGTTTTTATGAACGCCCTGCATATAAAATGCGCCAAGCTTTAACCACATCGCTAGCAGGTCTGGATTATGCCTAACTTTCGCGACATCCCCAACATTTTCGTCCAGACTGAGACGCGTTAAAGGAGCCATGAAGAGAAAATACAACTTCGTTTAATTTGAAAGAACGAGGATTCAGTATCTCACTCAGCTCCATTACAGCCACAAAAGTTGTTTTTTTAACGACAAAAAAGCAAGAAATATTTAAAAACTTTCGAATTTTGCGCCACAGTGATGTGTTATGAGAAAGAATGACGTCATACGGGTCAGCAATAAAACATAATTTTCAGTGCGTTAACTGCATGTTAGCATTCAAGTGATGCGGTCAAATGGAATTAGAGGCCCCATTACAGACGTCCAGTCATGTGTGGTCGCGATAGGTCAGTTAGGCGGCCGCCAATCGCACAAACAAGGTTCCGTGACGTCATAGAAAAGTTGCAGGAAATTGGCTAGGGGGTCACGACTGCTTCAAACGTTTTCTTTAATATATCCGTTATTTGTTCGAAGATTGCGATGATATTGGTATCATTGTTATCGGGACTAAGCACTCTTACTAATAAACCCAACCTGTATTTTGTCTTCATGGCTCCTTTAAAGGAGCCATGAAGAGAAAATGCAACTTCGTTTAATTTGAAAGAACTAGGATTCAGTATCTCACTCAGCTCCATTAGAGCCACAAAAGATGTTTTTTAACGAAAAAAAAAGCAAGAATTCTTTAAAAACTTTCAAATTTCGCGCCACAGTGACGTGTTATGAGCAAGAATGACGTCATACGGGCCAACAATAAAACATAATTTTTAGTGCGTTAACTGCACGTTAGCGTTCAAGTGATGCGGTCAAATGGAACTAGAGGCCCCATTACAGACGTCTAGTCATGTGTCGTCGCGACAGGTCAGTTAGGCAGCCGCCAATCACACAAACAAGGTTCCGTGACGTCATAGAAAAGTTGCGGGAAATTGGCTAGGGGGTCGCCATGGCTTCACACGTTTTCTTTAATATATCCGTTATTTGTTCGAAGATTGCGATGATATTGGTATCATTGTTATCGGGGCTGAGCAGTCTTTCTAATAAACTCAACTTGTATTTTGTCTTCATGGCTCCTTTAAGTAACAAAGCGGCGCTGAGCGCTGAGCAGGAGCGACTGGCAACTCTGCCCCTGTCCCTGGCTACGCCGGTGCAATGGGAGGCTACGCTGTTCAGCTACGAGCCACCGGTGCAAGAGTGTGCAATTCTGATGGCGGACTCACCGCTATGGCCCACGGGCGCCTGGCCGTCGACTAGGGCACTTCAGTGTTCCGGTGCTCCCAGCCGGCGCCTCTTTCTTTTCAGCTTTGGGTAAATAAAGTTTTTACAACTACCACCGATGGGTCGCACTGTGGCTGAGCCGCAGATGATGTAATAATGCCAGTTCATCTCAGTAAAAAAAAAAAAAAAAATCTGGAGCAGTGGGCTCCGTACACCGAGGTCGGCCATGAAAGCGACTCGGAAGCTGCTTTGCAGATAATGCACCACGTTTTGTCGTCACATGGCGAGCGAAATTGATGCCCTTAGCTGCACTGTTTATGTCAACGTCCTAAACATGTATTGCGAAATAATGATTTAAATCAGTAGATCGAAAATGTGATGTCCCTGGCAAACGAAACGCCCGAAGCATGCATGGCCGACAGCTAAAAGAATAAAAATCACGGCAATTGAGTTGAAAAGAGAGTGGTTGAAATTCGGTCTAGGTGGGATTCGAGTCACGGACCTCCAGAAGGCTATACGCCTCGAGCTTCGCGATCGCTGCGCCGCCTGCCGCCGCTTCTCTGCGGCGTTCGCGGGATGTGCGCTGCGTGGCTGATAGGGGCTCATGCAGTGTTTTGGTTCTGTTTCGCTTCTTTTCGCCTTTCCGCGCCCTAAAAAAACTTGTTATGGTGGCGTCTGTTAGCAAAGAGTACGTTTAGGTCACTGAAAAAGCAGCTGCGCCTTCGTAGAGCATGCGATCACCTGCAAGATCTACCCGGGGACACGGTTCTGCGCACTTCGTCGCCGCACTTCGGGGCGTTGGCGACGGTAGCAGCACATCACCCCTGTCACCTCCAAATACGTCAGGTACAAATGAATTATACTGTCGCCTCGTTTAGACCTGATACTGGCACAGTGAGAGGTTGGCTTCATTTTGCAGCGTGGACAACGAATGCGGCTTCCTTTCGAATATATACGTCGCAGAAAAATATGTTTCGGGGATGTGATTACCCAATCCCGGACAATAACTTATGCCTTTTATCAGAATATAAACCATGCGAAAATGCTAAGTATATTCGAAGCCTGTACGTCGTTAAATATGTGCCCACACACGCATTATAGCAAGAACCAAGGCAATCTTATATGAAACCACAGAAAAATACATGATGTGCAAGTACGGAAGAAACATAATAGCTCTAACGGAAATATAAACAAAAATGCAGGGCAGCTTCTGACATACGTT
Source organism: Haemaphysalis longicornis (assembly GCF_048455015.1). Classification (NCBI taxonomy): domain Eukaryota; kingdom Metazoa; phylum Arthropoda; class Arachnida; order Ixodida; family Ixodidae; genus Haemaphysalis; species Haemaphysalis longicornis. Next base: position 224,524,046 of record NW_027526203.1, on the reverse strand, counting down.
CGTCGAAACTGAGGCCAGGTAGGGCCCAACGCAAAATGCACTGCTATTTCGCGAGACATAGGGGGGGGGGGGGGGGGATAGGGAGGGGGACGCTGTGTGCAAATCCAGAGCGGGATCAAGCAACGAACATTTTAGTAATCACACACACAAATCTCGCGTTCACTGTGGTTTTGTTTTTCGACTTCAACGAACAGCTGATCATTCGGCGGACGCATTTTTGGAAGTATACAGGATAGGCAGTTCACAAGTGATGAAAGGTGCTCTTAGATGAGTGTGGTAATAAATAAGGCCCTCTGATTTCAGTTTGTGCTTTATTGTTCAGGCTGCCTGTGCCATGTGACGATATTTCGAAGAAGAGTTTAGTCGCGGATACTGATTATATTCTAAGCCCATCTGCGCGCTGCTTTCATGCTTGCAGAGGATATATGTAGCGGATGAATGTTCGCCGGCGCTCACCTCACGACAAGACAACTCTTTGTCGTGTGCTGATCCCCAAGTATAATTTTGCATTATCTATCGTACTTACGTTGAATATTCCCGAAATTAACACACATTGGCTTCTAAATGGTGTTGATCAATATCTGAAGTTTATTATTGGCAAAAGTAACTGGCGTGCTGTCAGGTATGAGTGTTCCGCTGAATATGTAAGCGCACAAAACTGGTTTACATCGTAGTGTATACCCGTAGCATGAACATCAGAGGAACCGGTGGTTACGGAGACACTGCTAGGAAAATCAGGGCAGTGTAACTACAATCGGCTCCATCATACGCCGGTTCCGCGACGCTGGCCTGTGACACACACCTGGAGCTTATACAGACCGAATATACCACACTAAGATCGCGTCAGAAACATTTACACCCTCGTAAACACACCTTATCTGCGAACAGAGTGACTGCTCCACATAAACATGGATTTCAAACGCCCGCAAACGATAACTCTCGGTCGTGAACGTGGCGCAAAAGCAGCGGCGACAGTGGGGAGCGGGACGCGGACTCCCGCGGCTGCTTTCTGAACGGGCCGCTAGGGGGATTTCAGTGGCGCCCCTACAGGCCGCGCTCGAGGCGTATACTGGAATGCATTCCAAAGACCACCACAACTCGGCGAATATAGCTCAATAAAGGTGGGTCTTGTGAATGCGTTGTGGCCTACGACCGGGAAATCTGTAGGAAACATGTATTCAGGTCTACATGAGTAATTTGAGTATGTTAGTTACGGAAACATAAAATACGCGAGTAGCAACGTGCGGCACTCGCTAAACATTTCCTTCGCTTGGGCATGCCAACACAGGTACATGCCGAGCCATTGTAATAGAAAGATTAATAAATAACCCAAGATGATAATTATAAAGTGGGACCTATTTAATGCGTTATGGCTTTTGACGTAAGCATGTGCGGTAGAGACGTACTGGGGCCTACATGAGTAATTTGACCATCAATCAATCAATCAATCAATCAATCAATCAATCAATCAATCAATCAATCAATCAATCAATCAATCAATCAATCAATCAATCTTTATTTGGTGTCAACAACCGCACAGACACCAGGGGCACAGACAAAAAGCCTGAGAGAGAAGGCTTGACGGGTTCTGTGCCCCTGACGTAGCAATGTGCAGTAAAAATATATATACATGGGAAAGGGTAACAAACTTATACACACAGTTGAAACTTCATCAAGCGAGTATTGTTGATCTGCACAGGCGCGAAGACACGCTTCAAACAGAAAAATGAGGACTCCTCTATGACAGCAATTTCACAAAAATGATATCTACTGACCCAGCGAGTTCAGTAATGACGCCAGTGTAAAGGCGAGCAACTGGCGACCATAATTTGTTCGTGTATGGGGCATCACCCGTGTTTCAGCATGGCGAGTATGATTAACAGGACAGTTTCGTTTCATAATTGGTAATTGATCGATGATAATGTTAATTACAAAAATAGAAACTAGGCTAGTGGCTAGGTACATTCCCGCTAGAAGTCCTTGTTGATTGGCGATACGAATGCGGGTGTGGGCCGAGTACATATAGTGACCAAGAGAAAAAAGGACACAGAAGGCATAGGATGACAGTTATAGTGGAAGGACAGGTGCATGTTCGGCAATGGAACACTCGTGCTTTTGCAGTCTCTACATCATCGTGATGGTTTAGGTGTCCTCGTAATTGTTTGCGCACTTATTGGCCAATGGCGGCGAAAATATCCTGTCGGATCATTTCCCGGCGGCGGCGGCCGCTTTTCTGATGGAGGCGAAAAGCGAAAACGCCCGTGGGTTCGAGATTTCGGCGCACGTTAAAGGGGCACTGACACAAATATTTGAAGGCGAGATAACTTGGGAGGAACACATATACATCATCTGCAAAATATCAGCGGCGAATACAGCCTAGAACATATTTAAAATCGATTTTAAAGTGTGCGAAACGCAACCGAGCAGCCAGCAGAGGACCCCGCGCCATCGACATCCCGAGGATATTGTGTAAATAAACAACGTCCAAACACGTCACGAGTTTGTGTTTGCCGCTTCCGCACTGCCGGCGTTTTTCGCCGGCTCGCCCGGCTCGGCGCTCCAATCGGAGGGCCGGAGGGCGGAGCTTCTGCTCTCGAGAACGAACGACCCGATCGTTGGCGGCGGAGGCGCCGTGATTTCGTCAGCTGTTCGGGCAGCTGGCCGCGACCAAAGTTCTACAGCGATTCCAGGCACTCTGTTTGTATTACTGTTTATTACCATCGGATGCGAAAACGCGCCGGAGGCACGAAAAGCCCACTGAGCTAGCCGCACGGTCGCTGTGCAGGCGGCGGCCACGGCCGCGAAGTGGCCCAGGCCGGCGCAGGTAGCTCGAGTGATAGCTTGTTACCGCTGCACGAAATTGTCCCCAAGTCCCGACCATGGTGGCTTACATGAGAAAGGAGTTAATGATGCGATGGCAGGTTGCATTAAAAATTGTCATCTGCACCGCTTACGAGAGCGGCACTCGAATATCCGCCGCAGTGCTAAGTAGGCGGACCTGTAGGCAGACCGGCCGGCTGCTCCCAGCGCGCGTCTGGCCACCCACCGTCTCGAGCGTCGCGCGTCGTTCTTTACCCGCGGTAGCATTTGCACTCGCAGCGCCTGCGTCACATCCACGGTCGCTTTTTAATTAAGCGCCTCACGAGATCAGTACGTGGGGGCATTCGCAGAAACTGCCGTCGATGCGGATTCGACAGTGCTACGGCGGCTCTGCTCTGTGATATCCCTCCGACGGTCACGTGGTCAGCTTTGTTCACACAAAATCCACAAAATCCATCGTTTCGCGGCACTCGCTGAAACCGAAACTGCGACTGGCCGCATTGAAAATGCCTCTAATTAAACAACCGGCGCACGCTGAAGCAAATGAGGTTTCTACAGGTTATAAGTAGGTCACTAGCTACTTATCGCAACAAAAAAAAACAAGATGCAAAATTTTTGTGTCAGTGCCCCTTTAAAGGTCCCGAGGTGGTGAAAATTAATCCGGAGCCCTCAACCACGGCGCGCCTCCTCGCCTGTGTTGCGTCGGCACGTTAAACCCCCACAATCAATCAAATAAATCAAAATATTCTGTCCTATGGTGACCTCGCCTTGACGCATTTTCGCCAGAAAAGGGTGGTTTGATAAAACACAGATTTTCAATGGTGTTGAGGTCAATCTGTTAGCGCTTTGCGCACGCACCCGGGTATAGAGGTGTGTGGTAGCTCACACGGTTTGGTGGTCTTATTGTTGCAATCCCTCTAATACTTTCCCATGTTGGGTGGACACATTTGTCAGAATGGGGCGAAAATCCAGCCTTTTCTACATATTTTCTTGCTTCCTTTCCTTAGCAGGCTGCTGATAAACGCTGTTCAAATTAACGGTAAATAATTCTGGTACGGTGATTGTCTTTGCTCTACTTTTCATTCGTTTAAATATTCCCAGATAAATCAGAGAACTGGGGGTATAATTTACGACAAAGTCAAGCATTGATATTCGATTAATGCGAATTAGAATCAGAATCAATTTATTATTAATGCAAAAATACATAGCATCTTCAAAATATACAGAAGGAGGTCCCACAGTCGATGACTGTAAGGGGACCTCCTGTACAATGTAGAAGTGAAAAAAAGTTTAATAAACACCGCAGAAAGACAGAGAGAGAATTTGTTTAATTACTGACTGACATTTCTAAGGTGAAGCATGATAATGTTGAAAAGAGAGTTGTTGAAATTCGCGTCTGGTTGGGATTCGAACCAGGGACCTCCGGAAGACCTCCGGTCCTCCGGAAGTCTGTGAGAGTCATGTCTTCCTAAAGTGATACCTATTCTTCGAACAGTTCTACAGGAAAAATGTCTGTCTGTTGGTCTGCCTGTCTGTCTGTCTATCACTATAATCATGTGTCCAAAAAATGTTACTTCTGTTTCTGATGCGAGGAGTAAAACGAAAGCTTCGCTTGCCTGGTCCGTAGCTCAACTGTAACTCGTCAACAGGAGGCTCCGTTCCTTCGTCGATTCTCGGTTGGCCGACCGTCTGAGGTGTACAACTGCACTCGATTAAGACTGACGCGTGGCGAATTTCTTGTCGTCGTCTGGCGGGCTACCACTGCGGAAAAGCCGGACACATCTACCACCCCTAACCCTACAAACGACTCTGGCGGCGTGGCCACCCCGTCAACGCGCTTCCTCCTTTTCCCGGGCAGCTGCCGAACCGGAGTGATCAGTACCTGTCTCACACCAACCTCAACAAAGCGCACGTCAACCGTTCTTCGTAGCCCTATCCGTACGTGTCGCAAAGCCGCCACAGCGCAGGCTAAATCTTTCGATTTCGGGCGCTGCTGCAGTAATCTTGCTCAGGAGCACGGCTCGGTTTTTAGAGCGAAGCTTTCTTTGGCTCTTCAGCAAAGTTTGAAGGGGGCTGCTTCTGTCTGGCATCGTGCGCCGCTGGGTTTTATCTTGTTGCACCCGACAGTGCTACGCCCGCTTCTTATGACCGCCCCTGAGGGCCGTCTGGGGCAGCGACTTGCCGCAAGGGGGTGGGGGAGGAGGGGTGCCTTGGGAAACCGCAGTTCCTGCGTATATCACGTTATCTTCTGTAGTGGCGTCTTCGCCAAGGAGACTGAAATTTTGAACGTTTCCCCCTTACGTCTCTGATTTGTCGGCACAGTCGCCACCGCTAGACGTTTTGAAGTCAGCAACTACGCCAAGCACAATAACGCCCGGAACAATTCCGCGCGGAAGCTCATTTCAATCCAGCTTACCACGGTCAAAGCTTGGCGTTACTTCGATTCCTATCTCTTCGTGGGATCTGCAAACTTTCACACCACCAGATAACGCTCTCCTCCGCCCGCCCAGGCCCTCGCCTACGTGGCAGCATCTCATATCTTACAGACTGCCACGGATTTTTCAGTCGGCCCAGTCGCTTCCCACAAAAAGAAGGTCCAAGCTCCTTCTCGCTCACGGTGTGGGAGACGCGTACGTTGCGCGAGTTAAGTCTGGGGACGTGGACATCGCTTTGGCCACCCTTTATATCAGTCCGGCAGCAACGATTGCGCAAAATAAACACTTCCTTGCCCTGCGCTTCGTTCCGCCTCCTCCAAGTACGCCTCCTCCAAAAGAGATACTCCAATCACTTACATACGTGGTGCATGTACGCCGCAGATTATCCCAACCGACCAGCCCATTGACTACCGTGGATCACTCCTGACATCCGCCACCATCGCTCCTGCCACTACGACCGCTGCTGAGGAAACCCCCATTGCACTGCCACCACAGCCCGGGCGGCTACATCGTTGTTACAACATACTCCCAGCAAGCAAGCTGAAACCACCTTATGGGTCGCTTATCCACACCAGTCATCAAGGGTATCCAAACAATTGCAGCCCTTCCCTACAACTAAATCAAATCATGCGGACTCCAGGACACACCTCCATCCCAGTAAATGAGGCGGATCACGCCGACACCACATTACCGTCGAGTGGTAACGGTTAGGCCGTACTTCCTCCCGTTCATTCCTCCTATCTGCACTGACATTCCCTGCCACTACCGACACAGCCGCCTCCACTATCCGCCACCTCACCCGTTTAACGCTTTTGGCACACACTACAAACCCAAACTTACTTCAACGCCCCCCTTCCACACCCAAATACTGCCCTTCCTATCCGACTGCCTGCCTGCTCATACCACCTATAGGGTGGGATGCCCTTACCACCTCTCCCTTCCCCAACTTCGTAGCAGTGGGAGTGCGTACTCCCCTGTCCGCGTCATAAAGGCCAAGAGCACGTGGTCTGACGGGCCTGAGCAGTGGCTACAGGTCAGGGCTTGCTGGACTGAGAAAAGGGGACCCTCTTTTTTAAAGACAATAGTCATTTTTTGGCTCCTTAAACGCGAATATTTTGGTCTGTCTTCGTACCTGCCCTCGATTCAGCCACCCGGTCAAAAGTTAAAAGTATACGTGAACGAGACGTCTATAGGTAAAACATTTCTAAACTACTTTAATCTCTGGCAATGTTCATACTTGTCAACATTGTTGAACAAAAAGAAAACATTGGGCGTATCTGAGGCAAGATATCAATACATAAGAGGTATTTGTATTGTTTTTTAAAATAAAAATACATGGCTGTTTGATTTTTCTGACTTGAAAACAACGTTTTGAGCTCAAAATACAAAAGGTGCACACGGCGTCTATATACTCGTAGCAACGTTCAAAGTTCAAAAGTAACAAAAGGTCCCAGTAGGTTGCGCGAGCAGTGGAACGCGGCAAAATTGAATTTTGCCGCGACGACATTTACAGCGAAGTGAGTAGATCAGCGGCCAATGTTTTTTAGGGTCGAAGCACTTTAGGGGCTCGGGCTGTCGGCGTCTGATGTATACTCACGGTACTAACACTGGGACACCCGTTTTCGAACACCTCGCGCTAGGACACTTCGTGTTTCAAAGACACGAGACTTACAGCCAAGCTGCATACTTCCACCCCCAAATGGTTTCATCTCCGTTGGCAAAAAATCCAAGGCGCCAAGGCCTAAGACTCCGAGCTCTCAGCATCCAATCCGCATTACATTCTTCATCATAACTTCGAAACTGCATCATACATCGAAACCACATCATGCATATTTCGCCCCTCCTAAGTTTTCACGTTAGTGGAGATGGCCCTTTTTTTTTTGTTTAGTTTTTCTTCGGCTCGAATACGCGTTTTACTACTCGCTGACTCAATCAGAAAACGCAGGTCATGCGGTAGGGCTTCATACAGAGGATAAAGACCCATTAAATCATTTGGGCTTTTGGTATCAGGCCAGGTGGTGCGTTGTGACTTTCTGTTGTTTGCGGATTTTATTCCCAGCCTAGGCAACCGAGTTTCTGACGGATGTAAAGAGTGAGAGCTCACGTGTTTGTTTGTATCTCCCGGCTAAATACTCCCCGATCATTCCTGCGCGGTAAAATCGCATCGTTCCAACCAGGAATCAGGGTTTGAGGAAGGATTAGCCCGGCCTTTAAGTTGACGCACTTGGCGGAAGGCGTTCTTTCTCAATAATTGCCCGAAGACATTTCGGCTGCGAACCCTTTCACACCGCTTTAAATGCTAATGACAGCGGCAGCGCAACTTTAAATTATTATTTCTGTGTGCGTTTCGGCGACATCCGGAAAATATATATACGGGGGCGTACGGCTACGAGCGTCACGGGTTTTCTTTTTCCTCTGGCAGAACTGCAGCTGCCCATTGGAACACGCACCAGAATTGCGCAAGAGTTCTACGTGAGAAAATACCACAAAGTGGAATATACCCCGCGGCAACGACACCGGGGGAGAACCGTAGAGCAAATGCGCACGGCTCGGATTTTCCCGCCTAGTTAAGTGATGGTATCGTGCAAATTACGGTGAAATCACGGAAAGCAAAACGCTGCAAAACTTTCAAGCAGGTGTTATCTTGATAGCGCTGCGACAAAATGTTAATGTCTCCTAAAAGATGGCTAGTGATAACTGCTGTAAGAGTGGTTCCTCCCTGTGATTGACGAAGATAAAAAACCAGGGAAGATCGCACTCACGTCCAAGACTTGAATGACGACGCTGCTGAAGGTGATCACTGCCGTACACACAGTTAAGTTTCAGCATCATTGTTTATTTGCATGGTTGCGGTGCTAGTAATCGTCTTTATATGCACCGAAGAGGTCGTCGTCTGCTTCGCGGCGAGTCGTGGATGCAAGGTCATCCTCAGCATTGTAGACTTCCACCAGGTCTTCGCCATCTACTCGAAGCAGCGGTGGCGGGATCTGCAAGTCTTCTCAGGAAGGAGGGGCATACTCGTAACCATGTCTACAATTATCCGCAATGGCTTCTAGAGAAAGCGGCGGCCGTGGTGACGTCTCCCCAGCAGGGTGTCTTTAAATCTTAGCATTAGCGCAGAAGTGTTTTGTGCGTGTGTGATAAAGGCACTGCAAGAGTTGGGGAATCGGTGTCGCCGCGAGGCACGCGCTTACGAGCGCTCGCCATTTTCTCACTCCTCGGGTTTTTTGTCAGTCTTTTTTTTTTTTTTTTTTGCTAAAGCCACTGCGCGCGTCGAGAACGCTAGGCGGCCGCCGCGAGTCACGCGCTCACGAGCGCTCGGCATTTTCTGTGTATTTTTCCTGCAACGGCGAACTTACGGCTTGTACGAACGCTCCGCTGTTAAATCAACGAAGCAACATCAGCTCATATTGGTTTACAGAGACAACAAAGAGAGACTGGGCTTTCAGCAAAGCTTAAAATATCAGCCCAACTAACGCCAGGGCTTGTTACTCCTTATGTAGGTGAACGAAGACAGGTGAAGACGCACGAAGAAATAAAAAAAATTAAAGCCGTTACACTCAGTGAGATCTGTCGGAAGTGCAGAGCAATGATTCGCCATAATGGGCTGCAGCGCCGTTATCCGCTCACTGCTGCCACCCAATGCATTTCAAATTTCCCGCCTTCGCAGTCCGCGCTCGCCCCCTGCCTGAAGCTGCACCAGCGGGAGCTGTTCTTTTTGTGCTTGCTTTGGAGCAGTTTTACGTTATTTCGAACGCGTAAATTTTTTTCTTGTGCGGCGTGAGCCTTTCTGCGGCATTTCAAACGCGCCATTTCTTTTTTGCGCGGCCGCTTTTTTCGCTTACTATCGTAAAAACCAACCGAACGAGCGTTCCTAACTAAAGGAACGCGGGGCTACCGGTTATATACACAGATTTTGCCTGAAATGTACCTGCAGTTTTCTTTGCGCTAAATAATGGGGAGATGTATGACAAGCGCCAGCAGTTCACGAGGTTTGAACGGTTATGACTATTTAAACCGCGCGGTTTTCGAAGCCTCAGCGTGACTCCCTGACTCCGGTACTGAAGGCTCTACTTGGGTCCGTCATCTCGCTGCGCCGCCTGATTCCGGCAGTCGCATCGAGCGTTAGCAAGCTAAGACGACAAGGAGAGCCCATAAAGTGCTCTGCACTTAAAAAAGCGGTAACAAAATTGTAAAAAAAAAAAAAAAACAGGAAATTTACGTCACACGCTACCACCACAGGAACAATAACTCTTTTTTACAGTATACAACAAACACGCAGTAAAATCCCAGCACGACATATGTACGAGAGTTTATAACGGCACACGTACTCATAAGTAGCAACACATGACGTGTCTACAGAACATTTTGCCGTGATTCAAGCCCTGTGATAGCCCTCACACCGCTCCTGGGCTCCTAGACAAAACTTTTTGATACATTGAGGGCACTAGTATCCAACCTGCATGCCTGAACTTTGCAGGGCCCGGCCCGCTGGCTCGCCGAACAACAGCCTTTCGAATTTACGACTACTGCCGGGTAAAAAAAGTAAGTACCGTATTTACTCGATTCTAAGCACCGCCTTTTAAGGGCGAAGCACCCTAGAGGATCGGGCTGTCGGCGTCTCATGTCGTCGTCATCGTTCGTCGTCGTATTCTCATGTGGTCACGGTACTAAAACACTGGGACACTCGTTCTCAAAGGCCTCGCGCTAGAACGTAACGCGTACTAAAAGAGCACACCGGGACACTTGTTTTCCAACGCTGCGCGCTAGAACACTTCACCTCCATGGGAAAAACGCGCACTAAAAGAACACACCGGGGCACTCGTTCTTAGTTCACGCTTACTTGCTTGCTTGCTTCTATTTCGCTCCGTACTCACTGTAACTTCGCAATTCGCAGTTCCCGTTTCGAATTTCACTTCTCCTCCGTCTTCCTAATTAGGATGTCGCGTATATCAGCGCGCGCCGTGCGGCAAGAGAGAGACTTACAATCTTTGAATACACTTGCACACTGCATGCTTCGCCCATCCCCAGGTTTCAGGTTAGTGGAGACGGCCCCGTTCCTTCCCCGATCGCAATGCCCAAAGTGACGGGGGTGCTTAGATTCGAAAAGCCTAAATTACCCCCCCCCCCCTCCACTCTTTTTCGCGGACCTATCCTCACCAGATGGGTGCAAGGAACAATGTTTTATTTGGCAAACATTCAAAAGAAAAATATGCAAAGACAGTGAATCCACCGCTTACGTCTGATACTCTGTCCACCTCCCTACCGTTCGAGTCCGTACGTTGTGCCATTTTGGGCCGCTGCTCTCAGTATCCCCCAGCAAGTCGTCTTCTCTTCCGTTGAAGTTGTTTGTAATTGACCACTTCATAAACGACCTGGTCACAACATCAACTTTGTAAATTTCTTGGCCACAACGTCATCTCGGGTCTGATTCCACGCGTCTGAAATCCACCTTGCGATGGTCGGTGCTTAGATTCCGATGCAAACTTTTTTTTTAACTTTTTTCCCCAAAGTAGTGGGGGGTGCTTAGAATAGCAAAAATGAAATGCCCTTGCACTTTTCCTAGATTAGCTAACGTTAACTACCAGTCTTCAAATTGGGCCACTCAGCCGAGCCATAGCAGGAGGTGTTGCTGATTGCTCAAGCGGCCTGCGTGCCCAGACGAGTGTTCTTACAAGGAACGTGCAAACTGCATAGCACACGTTCTAAACCGCGTGTCCGCTTGCCGGCGCGTCGGCATCCCAGCGTGGTGGGGCTTGCTAGGATTTTTGAAGATTTACAACGGTGTGCATGTGCGTGCACGCACACGCACACACACGGACACGCACACGCACACGCGTACACACACACGCACTCACACGCACATGCACACGCACACACACACACATACACAAACACACACACAGACACGTACACACACGCACGCGCGTGCGCGCACACACACACGCAGACACACACGCACACGCACACGCACGCACACAGGCACACAAACACGCACACACGCACATACACAAACACACATATACACAAACACACACGCACGCGCGCGCACACACACACACACGCCCACACAAACGCACGCACACACGCGCACACGTACACACACACGCACACACAGACGCACGCACACGCACACACACTGGCTAACGCCACAAGTCTTCCAAAATGATCGAAAAGGTTCGAATGGGGGGTTGACGAGGACTTGTCGCAAGCGTCGCGGGTTTGATTTACCATCACAGGTTGCTGAAAAGAGGGCCGCCTAGATATGTGGCGAACCAAGTTTTGTCGCTTTCTACAATGGAACTGTACGCTGCCGCTTTCCCCACGCACTACGCTGTGGCAGTGTATTCGTGTGGCTGTTATTAACACCGTCAAAAAGGTTAAATCTATAACGCTTTGCACTACACCAGCCTTTGACCGCAGGTTGCTGAGAAAAGTAACATTGAGGAATGTTTCGACATAACAGGAACTGCGATGGCAGAAATGTTCTGCTGTAGCAAAATCAGGCACTGCCCATGAGTTTGTATCATCTAATTAAAGAATTGTAAAGATTTTTTTAACGCCGCAGGAGCTACATAATGCACGCCTTGATGTGATCAGTCACTGTGTATTGCAGGACGCTGGTCAACTGGAGACGACTTCACTGATAGAGAGATCGCAGCAGATACAACTGATCAGAACGTGTGAGTATTCTTTTTCGTTTGGCCTTGACCGCGCACTGCACAGACTCACTGTTCCTACGGTGAACCACCAGTTACGTTGCCAAGACATGCCTTTCGCCAGTTAAACACGAACAAAAGTCTATTATCCATAGTTCTCTCTTCAACCAAAAGACAAATGTGCTTGAAACTGGCTTTGAAGCACGTGTTGCATCATACGAAATTCGTGCATTTCCCGTTAAAGCCACTTAAAATGAAATGTAACCATAAATACCAAATAATGCCTAAAAAAATCACGGCTGTGTATTCCAGGCGTCCTATCAAAAGTGATCTAGTTGGAGCCCGTTTAATTGTAACGACAAAGCACGCGACTCCTTTTAGATCAGAACAATCTAAAGCGCCTAAGTGGGTCAAGGAACGCGCGCACAAAGGTTGTCGCAATTGGTCACCCTTCGCCAATGTTGGCGAGCCTTGAATCGGATGCTGGCGATGAAATGATAACTGTAACCGCCAAGCGGTATGCGTGTGACCAGCGCGTGAACAGACGGCCGCTGGTGCATGCTTGTTCTCCGCGGAAGCCGCAACAGCCCGTCGGTCCATCCGGGAGCACTGCGGCGCCCGGTGGCGTAACAAATTCGCAACGTCCTTTCCCGGGAGCACCCAGTCCGCACACATCCTCTCCAGCCTTGTGATACTCGCGGCATGCTAATCTTTCCTCGACGCCCCCAGATTGAAGGAAATGAAGCCGCCGTCCTGTAATCCGCCCTGAGCGAGGGCTGCCCTTCGGATCGAAGCCAATAAAAAAATTGGACAGAAAGACAAACTGGAGGAATAAAAACGAAACAAAACGTGGCAAGAGAGAGAGGGGGGGATGACGGCAGTTGGTCGCTGCGAGAAAGCGGAGAGGTACGGACAGGAGGGGGGGGGCATCGACAGGAGCATTCGAAGGTGAGTCCAAGTGCGCATATCTGTCCGCCGCAGGGGACCAAGTAGTCATCACAAGCCGGATCACAAGCTTCGCTCAGGTGGGACACACATTCACCTCTTCACCGCCGCACTTCGCCCACTGTCTGCAAAACGGTACTCTGTTTTTCTCTCCCGAGATATTTTTGAACTTCGCTGCCTGCGTATTTCGTCTATACGTTCTAAGTGTACAAGCAATGGTGACAGCACTAGTTGCGACTGTGCAAATGTGGGCCGTTTGTTGTATATCGGCGCGACGAAAAAGCTAGGCAAGGATGGGACAAACAGAAAGATGCAAGGATGAAGCAGCACAGCGTCTCGCCTTGCCTTGTACTTTTGTTCATCCCATCATTGCGCGAAAAGCTGCGCGGGGCAGCAGGACTGCAGGACTGCTCCGGAAGAATTTCACATGGACCAGTTCGCGGCTGCGTCTTCTACATGCCGACGTGCCGGGGAGCTCATTTCCCACCGTGTTACCGGTGAAGTTCCGACCCAGCACAGCTCCTAAGTTGAATTCATGAAGGAAGACGGGAAGCACCCACGGAAACTCTGCAAACTTTGCACACAAACACCCCTGCCCCATGGGTTCTTTTTCGTTCGTGCATTAACGTACTGCCCTAATATGATCCAAGAAGCGTGCTATCGCATCTCCTATCCTAAGTTGCGCAAGCACAGAGGGTACGCTGACGTTTGAAGCAGATGTGTTTCGCGGCATGACGCATGCGCTTTGCTCGATTTCGATGTACTCAGTCTCTACTGAGATAATTAGGAAAGAAAAAAAGAAAAAAGAGCAAGGGGGCACACGGAGGTGACATGCACCTCAGTCTGGCGGCAAAGCCGGCTCGAATGTTACATTGTTCCCCACCACATGCGCACAGATCACAGCGGACTTTACGTCGTTGAATTCACGCATCACAAAAACGGAGATGACAGTTCCCGCGCCTTAAGAGTTGAGGGTCTTGCCGAAGAGTTCCGTTCGTTAAATGCAGCCAAAAGAAGAAAAAAAAAAAGATGCGCCTACAACGTGTTCGCCAAAATAGGAAGGAAATTGGGGTCACATACATTTATAATGGTTTCGCAGAGTTGAAAACGTTCATTTAGAAGGTGGAATTTCTCAGACCTCTGCTTGAAGTCGCGTTCATCGTGTTTTTAAGAATGCGGAAGAATCTCTTGGGTTCATCTGATAAGCCTAATGTGTTGGCGGCTCATCAGTTTAATCTGGCGCCCCGCAGACGAGAGGTACGCTGATCGAAGGAGATTGGTTGGTTGTAGGGTTTAACGCGCCGACGCAACGCAGGCGATGAGGCGCGCCGGAGCGGAGAGCTCCGGATTCATTTTGACCACCTGGGGGTCTTTAACGTGCGCCGAAATCTGGCACACCCGGGCGTTTTCGCATTTCGCCTCCATCAGAAAAGCCGCCGCCGTGGACGGGAATTGAACCCATGACCTCGTGCTCAGCAGCGCAAAACCTTAGCCACTAAGCCACCGCGGCGCGTCGGATCGCAGAAGACAAACAACACAGACCGACGGCTGTCGACGTCTTTGCCTTGTGTGCATGAAAGCCGAAAACGGCGCCGTGAGATATTTCTTCGGTCTGTCTCAACTTTGTTTATGAAGGATTGTCGGAACATCGAGTTGCCATGAAAAAAGGGAAATTTTCATTCCGCCACGCAATGTATACACTTTGAACAAAGGAGTTTGAAGCCTGGCGAAATCGGCAAGTGCCAAACATTCATTTGCCACAGGTGTAATGTGCAAAGGCACGTGTATAAAGCTTGGCTCCGTGTCCGTTTTGCAATACCTTTACGGCAGGGGTTTTCCATGGGGGTTTGGGCTTAAAGGAGGTGATTACTGCGACAGCCACACGGCAAGCACTTTCCCTGCTGCCTGGGAAGCATTCCACAAATGAGGGGGCAGGCACCACACTTACCTCGCGTGATACTATGTTTTACTCTTTTCCGTTGAGTAAACAAGCGTTCCCTCCGCAAAGCTGGTCAGACATCAAGGACGGAGACGTCCGTCTAGGCGGCATCAGGTTTTGACCTACAGCAGGTGTTCCGCGCGATAAAAATATGCCGGTTTCTGCGTTCCGAGCAACTGCAGAAGTCGATATGCAAAATTTTGGTTTTTCATTGTCACATTTTGTAAAAATTTGTCGTACTTTAAAGTTTTTTTTCGTTTTTTTTTACTGGCACAAGGCTGTGGGTTAGAACTTTTGCCTTCCCTTATGTGGCGAGACAGGTGAAAGCTCAATTCGACTTTTTGATTGCAGTATATGCTGTTAATTTTATTGCCCCTGCACAGTTTCTGCCGTAGAAAAAATCTGCAGTTATTCTGCTGCTAATTAGTAAAAAATATAGCCAGTGTAAAAAGTTAGGTGCGGGATACAAAAATTTAGTAAACAAACTTCAAGCATGGCAATAAAACCTGAGCCATGAATAACTCGTTCCATTCCGCGAAGGTAACGAGACAATAAGAATGAATAAAACAGACACGGAAAAATTACCTATACACTGAAAAAGTAACAGAACTACCTGGCCACAAGAAACCGAATATGGCGCCTTCCAATTAGTGCGAGCAGAACTAACTGAACATACACGTGCTTTTCGCATTTTAATGTTTTGTTTACAGCTTCAAATTTTGCAAAACACATACTCGACATGAACACGTGTCGTTAGATCGCTTACAGGCTTTATTCACAGACGCTATTGACTCAGCCACGCTGCACTAACAACTTCAAGGGAAATTTTGTTCAGCACAGGACAGCTCAGGCGGCTCTATTCTTTGCTAGTTGATTTCTTGGTGGGGATCAGCTGGAACAATGACGAAAAAACAGAGAACAAAATCCCGGGCCATCTCCACTAACGGAAACTAGGTGAGGGGCGACGTATGCCGTGTTTAAGTGTATTCTTGGTGCCTTGACTTTTTTACCAACGGATACGAAACCGTTGGGGGGTACGGGTATACAACTTTGCTGTAAAAGTATCTTGTTTTTTAAGCACGGAACGTTCTAGCGCGAGGCGTAAACGAGTGTCCCGGTGTATTTTTAGTACACGTTACTTTCTAGCGCGAGGCGTCAACTAGTTTCCCGGTGTACCGTGACTACATGAGAATAACGACGATTACGGCGACGGCGATGACGACAGAAGACAGCAACAGCCCCAGCCCCTAAGAGCCTCCGCCACTAAAAACAGGAGACACCACTGTCCTGTACAAGACAGCGCCTTGTACTGTCGATTATAAACGATAACGATCATTCCATAGGACCTTAGGCGACGACTAATCGGTTACATCCGAATTCAAATCATCTTTCTTCTATGAGCAGCATCTAAATTGTGTCCGCTGCAAGATGTGCTTCCCCACACCCCCCTCTTCCAACTGCTCCTATCCCGCGCGTATTTTTTCCGTCTAATTCTTTTAAAATACAAAATTGATTTGTCACTCTTACAAAGCTCGAACATTTTCACAAAAAACGGCCATTGCCAAAACATATCGCGGAAATTGCTTTCCCCAGAAATAGTAATACCATGATTTTGATTATGCCCAAGGAGTCTTCTGTGCTTGCGTAAACTTCTACTGAAGTTCTCAATGATCGCTAAGTTATGGTCCTGCTCGTTTTCTGTATACTTGGCAGACTCTAATAAGAATCGGTTCGCGTCGAAATGTCTCAGCAAGTATATATATAGGATCCACAGATTTTGCGCGGTTTGTTTTTCCAAAATTCCGCGCTTCAGAATTTACCGCGCATTGCAATCTCAACCATGCTGCGGATACAAAAGCGACCTTTTCTAGTGTTTCCCTAATCCGACTTACGGCGCGCTCAACCACTTCGTACTCAGGATGGTAGAGAAAGCCAACTTTCGGGTATCCTTCGCTCCCGAAAAATGGGCATCCTCGATTTACCAGTCCTGGACGGTCCGCGGACAGTCCGCGGAGGATCCGGGACTGATAATCAAGGAGGCCCATTATTTTTGGGTCTGCTTCACCACAAGGCCCCTCAACGTGCAGCCATTTCGCGAGCAAAACAGGCCAGTGAGGACCGCATAATGTGTTGCGGAAAACATGGGTCTGCGCTGCGGCATTACGCGATACGCGTATGACGCTTCGCATTGCATTGTGCGATGCCACAATGGTGGAAGCCATTTTGAATGAAAGGGTGCCCGTCCTGATTACTTGTCACGCCCGCCTACTTTGGTTCATGTGCATCGTAGCGAAAAAGGCTGAGGGACATTTGTCAGAGTATTTGGGGAGGAAAACGCGTACGCGTAGCCGAGCAAGGAAATGCGTATGGTTTCAGTAGAGAAATGCAGGAAAGCGCATAAAACGGAACGCATCGAAGTATGATAGCAAAAGGGAGAAGCGACCGCGGTCTAAGGCAATCCCTTGACTCTGCTTCCCCACGACGCATTTGAGGAATCAATTCATGTCGCCAACGAAGGAAATTCGCCGAATTACCGCAGCGCGCATTACGTATGACTGAAAGTAATAGCGTGTGCTGTGTCGCTGTGAAATGCGCAACGTCGTGCTAGCACTGTGCGGCGCCAGAGCCGTCAACTTGTAGGATGGGCATCGTCATTGCCCTAATTTGCTTTGTTGGCGACATATAGATTGGTCGCTCGAGTATGTTGGGGGCAGCTGAGCCAAGGGATCGCCGTAAATGGAGAGCAACACTCTCTGCTTTTATGCATTTCCCCCCCTAAAGCTCAGGAGCCAATTCATACTTTCCGGGAGTTTAGGTGGCGTGGGTCCACTTTATATTTCTTATTACATTGAAACTTGCTTCTTGCCCAATCGCCGCGCACTTCAAGTACACAACAACGAGAGACGTATAGAAAACACCAAAGAAGAATGCCCGAAAGAAAAAAAGTAAATTTATTTCCACCAGGATCCCCTAGTCCGGAGCTCCCGGGATAGTCGACAGGGCCATCTCTGCGAGTTCAATCAGTGTCCTTTGCCCTTCCGCGCTAGAGTCAGCCAGCCTCCTTTCCCATGAGAGAGAGAGAAATGACCTTTATTGCGTTGTCCGGCGGGGGGTGCGGGTCAGGCCACGCAGGGCTTCGCCGTCACCCCTGTCTATCTACCTATTCTAGGTATCGGGCTGACCTCGAAGCAATGGGCCTGGCCTGCGGCTCGGGCTACTAGGGGTGTCCCCGCCCCGCCCCCTGTCACCGTTCCCGAGGGAAGCAACCGGGGGGGAGCGCGGGTCCTCCTTTCGCCGTTGCCGCGCCAGAGCAGCCCCGAGCCGCTGGACGGCCCTGAGCTGGAGTCCGTGCTCCGTAGAGCCGATCATGTCGCGAACGTCCGGTGGGAGGCCGCGGCGTCCGTCACGCGCACAGTGTTCTTCGCAGCCCCACATGAGATGGGCAAGGTCCGCGGGCACTCGCGCACACACACTGCACTCACTTCGTTCGTAGAGGTCCGGGCACACGTGGCGCGCGAGCGCCGGCGTGAGAACCGTTTCTGTCTGCAGTTGCCGCAGGAGCACTGCCTCCCCTCTCGTAAGCCCCGGATGGGGGGGGGGGGGGGGGGGGGGGGCGAGAAGGCTCGTCTCCCGTGCCTGTACCACCGGAGCGTGGCGCCGTAGGCGGTCAGGGGCTCCGCGTCGTCATCGTCGTCTTGCTGTTCTTCTCCGGGCTCGGAGGGGGGTCGGGCTAGGGGGGGGGGGGGGGGGGGGGGGACGTGGCTCGGCACGTGGCGAGTAGGATTGTATATGGGGGGAAGTTTGGAGTTCTGTGTGCCAGTCCAGAGAGTATAATAGACGTTGGCGTAGACCCCGCTGTTAGGACACTTGGGGGTCTCCGGTAGTCGCTGGAATCGGTGTGTAAGGTGTACAGTAGGTAGCGTGTTTGTCTGAATCTGCCTTAGTACACCGGATTCCCGGTGCGTGAGTGTTTCGTGTGGTTTTGGGTGCTTGTGTCTCTTTGGACGGCATTTCGGTAGCAGACCTCTGGTGTCAACTGATTCTTGATATCCTGGTTGCGTCCTACGTTCCCTTGAATGTGGAAGTGCGTGCTCAGGCGCCCGGTGGTTTAACGCTCGGGCGAGTGCGTGTGCGCTCCCATTTCCTGGCATGCCCTCGTGCCCAGGTACCCAGATTATCTTGTAGCACTTCGGACTTGTAGCGAGGAGCTTGTTGAGCATGTGAGCGGTATTTCTGTGCATTCTGTTGGAGAGAAGTTGTCGGCATGCAGCCTCTGAGTCGGTGTAGATGTACACTGTACCTGTGCCTGGCGCAGAATGGCAAGAGTGCTTTATATAACGCGCGATTGCCCTTGTCTCCGTATCGGTAGTTGCGTTGAGGTCAAGTTCTGTGCCTGCTTTGATGAGGGCATGGCTTAGGTGCACGACAACGGTGACACCCGTCCCATCTCGGGGGCTGGCGTCCATGTACTATCGTTCTGGTTGTGGCTCTGTTTTGTTGATCTGCTTCAGGATGGCCTTAATGCAAAGGATTCGTCTTTCTTTGCTCATCTCCGGACGCATATTACGGCTTAAAGGAGCAGTGCAGATTTTACCCCGTACGTTCGGCTCTAGTTGTTCGCGCGTGCTTCCCTCATATTGGCTGGTGTCGTATCCTAGATTGTGAAGGACGCCTATGCCCTGTGTCGGGCTTCGCAGTCGTTGCAGCTGACTGCAGTCCCCCCAAAGAATTTGTTGTGCTGGTGTCTTCCAGTGCCTTTGCTGAGGTACATGTGGGCACCCCGAGTGCGATTTTATAGGTTTTTCTTAAAAGCACCTTTCTGCTTTTGAGTTCAGATTTATTGAAAATTTGGTAGGGCAAATGACAAAGTATACTGCAAGTGATCAGAGCTGTGTTAAGGCGAAGGACATAAGCTTCCCGGAGACCCCGGTGCCTATTCGTGATTCTTCGGAACATGTGTATCCCCTGATTTCCCTGATCAGGGGATACACATGCGCGGTGACGCGGTTTACGAATTGTATGGTTGGCTTTTGGGTTGCTTTGTAATGTTAATCCGAGTATTTTATGTGCGAGCGCTAGGGTATGTCTATACCTTGCAGCTGCACCTTCAGTTGTACTTATTGTTTACTGTTGTGTTTAGTTACCACAAGAAGCTCTGAATTTTCAGCAGAACAGGCGAGGCCACCGCAACTGGCGTAGCGCTCCATCACTTCGGCGGATTGCTGAGGTGCTTCTTCGACTTGTGCTGGGGAGCCTCTTGTTGTCCATATGGTTATATTATCGGCATATATTGCATGTTTGATATCACTGAAGCGGTTCAGTTGCGCTGGTAGGTCCTTCATTGTGATATTAAAAGAAGGGGCGATAGTACGGAACCCTGAAGCGTGCCATGGTTGGAGGCTTTCTTTGCACGGGATTCGAGGGATCCCAGCGTGAGTGTGGTCATCGATCCGGTCACGCAAAAGCTCCGCACATAGTTGTATATTTTTTGGCAGCAGTTAGTTTCTTGCAAGGTGTCAAGTATTACGTTACGTGATCGTTATCAAATGCCTTCGAGAGGTCTAAGGCGAGGACGACTCGAATTTCAGTAGTGCTAAGGTTGTCTAATATATCCTCGTTTTGTTGGAGGAGGCAGTCCTGTGCCGAGATCCTCTCTCTGCAGCCAATGAGTGTGCGCAGTAGCGCGTTCGTGTCCTCGAGGTACTATAGTAACATTACCTCATTAATATTACCTTTCCATGAGTTTACCCAAACAGGATGTTAATGATATGGGCCTTAAATTGTGTAATCAAGTTTTTTTCCTGGTTTAGGTATTACTAGTATGACCCGAGCCGTCTTCTATGTTATCGGGATCCCACCTGGTTCCCAGATATCATTCCTGAAGGCTGCAAGCGGGCATAGTCCCCATCTGAGAGATTCCTGGTGAGCTTGTACTGAATTGTGTCCGGTCCTGGTGTCGTGTTCCGTTTCGTAAAGTCCGGGGCAGCCTGCCTTTCCTCGTGGTAATAAGTCCATTCTATTATTGACGGAGGAAACGCCTTAGTACAAACACAATAAGTATTACCACTCACCAGCCCAAACAACTAAAATGAAACACCAACTGACCCAATGCACCGATCTAATACCCTTGACAACCCGTATATTCGTTTTTGACGTCAATACGCTTATTGCCTATAGCGTTAATCTTTTTTTATCGTAATCTGCATCCCGATACAGGAAAACTGCAAGGACCTCGATACTTGATATAATTAGCCGCTTCATATCTATTGAGTTAATTTGCTGACGCATCCATGCTGTAATAGGTTTTAATACTGGTAGCCTTACCCTCGTATTCTGAAAACCATCTCCACTCGAACCTCCAGTATAGGAGATCCTTGAAAGCTATTATCGCATGTAAAAGCATTGCAGCCTCCTCCACTTAGCCGAATCGAGGAAACACGCGGAGTGGAGGACTGACTCAGAATTCGGCCATTAGTGCGCTTCTTAAGATGGGTCTTCAGTCCGTGTGTGCATCCCAGTCTGCTGCCACCTTCACGATGTGCCGGACGGTGACTCCACGCTCTGTGCTCTTCTTCACCGGCGTAAGTGGCGGGGCCGTACTCACTATTCCGCACGTTACCGGCAGTGCAGGATGACACGTCCCTCACACCAACAGACGTCATCACAAAAAGCCAGTGCAATACTCCCAGCCCTGTGTAGCCATAGAGGTAATGCAAAAACCCAAATTTCTATGCCCGAAACTCATTTTTGAATTCCAGCAGTTCCTCCTTACGAGGAGCGGGAATGATGGTGCCCGTACGTTGTGAGACCTTCAATCTCGATCCCCACGTCAAGGAGGATCCGGCAGCTCGTCTGCAACGACCAAACCCCGCTGCGCACCTCAAGTTCATTGACCAGCATTAATTTTAACGCTTTCAGTATTAAACACGCACACGCACGCGCGCGCTTGCGCACACACACGCACACACACACACACGCACACACACATGCACACGCACGCACGCACACACACACGCGCGCACGCACACACACACACGCGCACGCGTGACGCACGCACGCACGCACACACACACACACGCGCGCGCACGCACGCACACACACACACACACACGCGCGCGCTCGCACACACACACACACGCGCACGCGTGACGCACGCACGCACACACACGCGCGCACACACACACACACACACACACGCACACGCACGCGTGACGCACGCACGCACGCATGCACACACACACACCTGGGCACAAACATCAGCGCACACGCCCACGCAACAGTACCGTGAACATGCACCCACATTCACCGGTGCATAATCACAAAAGATATTTTGGGGAGCTGCACCGCTATTGTCCATGGGACTCCACGGATTCTGTAGCCCTCGCAGCAGTGGCCGCGGTGCCATGGTGCCAGACACTGTGCCGCTTTGACGGCTGGCACAAGACGGCTACACCGGAAACCTACCTGTCACCGCGCAGCTTCAAAATTACGACCGTTCAACATCCCGTAGATCTGACACAGGGAGCCGGAAGGGGTGGGGGATAGAGAGGGACGTATTTTAGGATATTTATCTTGTGTGCGGGCGACGTTAAGGCGCGCACGAGACAGAATAGTCTCACCAGGACTGCGTAGACCACGTGGCGTAGGTCTCTAGAGTACAGTCGGTAAAACGCTTGTCTATAACAGCGATTTCAACTTCAACCAGCTACTACCGAAAACTGCCGAAACATACTCGTTCCAAACATGTCGGAGGCAAAAGCGAAGGGCTAAGACTTCAGAATTCCGGAGTCGTTTTATTCAAATCCCGCTCCGTCGGGGCAGGATAGGGCTGAGAGTACGAAAGCTGTGTTATAGACAAGCCTTTTACCGGCTGTACATGTCTGCATTATCCCATATCAGTGCACCGAGAAAGGCGCGACTAATGCGCAATAAAGAATGCAAGAGAGATGGAATCACTTCCGGTAAGTGGCAGGAGAGTAGTACACTGACTACGAGCGCCAAAAGCTGTCTGGTCGAGATTACATTTTCTGCTACATCACAGTGAGGGCGATGCCACTATAGCACTAGAGCGTGTAGCCTGGATGAGCAGGGAGTGTATTTGAAGGGCAGTGTGGTCTTTTCAGCCTCAGCCAGCACGACGCCACGGATGGTGCAAGGAGCCGGATAAATTTGTGGTGAAGGCACTTTCTGCTTACGTCCCGAAGTGCCTCGTCAACAAAAACCTTATTTGGCTGGTTATACCTACCGCAGTAGTTTACCTGCCGGAAAAGCACTGAACGTTTCCTGGGCATTACGCGACGAAGGCTCAATTTACACTCACGAAGGACGTATTTTTGTTTGACTTTGAATGACGTCTATACAACTGTAAACATTACAAACCAGCAAGCATAAATAGGCGACATGTAAACAGAAAATACAAATATTGAGCCAGTACGGCCGCACGTTACACTGTCGAGCGAAGAGGATGTATGCGTATTACTGTCTCCAGAGCCACACATATCCATACATCCTCCCCTGAGTTAACAAGCGCAACATAAACTGGATCCCACGTACAGGAATCCTCACAAAGATTAGTTTGACGTTGCATCACGCCTTTTACATGCAGCAGAGGGAAAAGCAAGGAATGCTTGTGATCATGTAAATAAAAACTCCTGAATGCGCGGCACATTCCACGGTAACAACAAACTCAGTATTGCTAAAGAAAGTCGCAGCACACAGAAATCAGTACTTCAGGCTAAAATATTCTCGTGATATTCCCCTTGAACAGTTTTTCAGTGCATTTCCCTTAGGTGGCAACCGCAGCCAAGTGGAATATATAAGATCAGAACCCTCGTTCCGGTATTCTCATTACTCGCATTGTTCGTTGTTCGAATCTATATGTGCTATTTTATGCCCTGCTATGTCCTGCTAAGTGCTGTGAATATTAATCATTGTGGACGTCGTGGACAGTTTCAATTGGGTGAGAGCGATTATTCAAAAAATGCACGCAATATCGGAATTTTACATTCAGTTATCTATAATATGCTCCTGTATTAAGGAAGGGATGTTTTAAGGAGTAAGTTAATTTGTGTCATAAACAAAAATGTTCTTTTTTGTGTTACACTATTTTAGCACGTGATTACTAAAACAAACTATTATCTTTAATGATTCACTGGCGATCAATGAGAGCAAAAATCATTTCTTGTCGCATTGTTGAGCCGGCTCCATGAACCTTCTTCTGCGTGAGCAATGCGATTCTTTTCAGCGAAAGCTGCAAAGCAGGTCACATTGCGCAGAAACCTGCGGTGATGCCAAAACAAACGGCGTTATTTTCCCCAACGTCTTCGTCAATGCGGGCAGTTGGCGAAGAAACTAAATGCGAACCCTCGGAATCGGGGTCGTCCACGCGTCAACAGGCAGCCTTTCCCTGCAAACTTTTTTTTAAATCTGGGGGGTTGTATGCGCCGAAACTGCGCCATACGACGCGCAGTAGTGAAAAGATTGAAAGAAGGGTTGTTGTGCGTTTACAAGCCGCTTTTTTTTCTTTTTGTCTTTAAAGGGGGCATTTCTTCATGCCGGAAGACTACCTGAAGACCTTCAGCAGAGTCACCATAAAATATTTAGGGCAACCAACCAGAGTGCACCATTTGTCCAATTGGAAGTCCCTTTATGCGTTAAAATGGCTTGGGAAAATCCGGATGCTGCATAGAATTCGTCAGAGAACGATGTCAGTGATTCGCTACATATATATATAGTACAAGATCGGCTGTTTAAATCACATGCATGATATCAGGGACTGGGTGTGGTTAATCCCGGTCGTCGCGGACGGCTTCGAATTGCAGAGACCTGTAACCGCCTTCAACGGGTTATGTGATACTGGCTGCTGTTCCTTTTGTGCGTTTCCACAATTGACTATAAAAACACATTTGAGTTCGCCAAGCTGGAACAAACTCGTAGACCGTAAACACTTCATAATAATTCCCCAATTCTTCCAGCAACAAATGAATGCTCTCAGCGTATATGAATGTGTGACTCAAGCTACGCTGTATTATATTTTATTGTTCCCTCCTGTAGTGGAATCATGGTATTTCGGCTTTCTCTCCCAGTTGTATGAGCGAGATCAAGGTTGAGTGCGTGTACATGTACGTGTTACACCTGGTCACTTGAATCAATTTGGAGGGCGAGTAAATCTCGGCCTGCCATCAGATTCCTTACGCATTCCTGCCTCTCATTTCTCGATGACTCGCTTGGTAATGAAACATACAAGCGATGCCGTACACTGCATTCTTACTGACTTCTTTTTCTTTGTTATTCCCTCCTCCTTTCAGGC
Organism: Haemaphysalis longicornis; assembly: GCF_048455015.1. Classification (NCBI taxonomy): domain Eukaryota; kingdom Metazoa; phylum Arthropoda; class Arachnida; order Ixodida; family Ixodidae; genus Haemaphysalis; species Haemaphysalis longicornis. The sequence goes on along the minus strand of NW_027526203.1, from coordinate 224,498,939 downwards.
TGCGTTGCCGTAAACAACAATAGAAATCATGGCATTCTGCCACAGATCATGCGGTACGTATAACTTCCCAGTCGTATAACTGCAGCATCTAATGCTTCAATGTTTAACGTAAACAGCAAGTCCCGTGTGGGAGCAGAGCGATCCTTGGCGTGTCACATTGCGGACTTAAATTCAAAAGAACCCTCATGGACATTTCGGAACACAGAGAGTACCTGTAGTGCACGAGAGGGAGGCAGCAACCACTACGGCGTGTTTCATGACACGTCATGTTGATTTACGAATTCGTCACATTGTAGCGATGATACAGAGGCGTTCATTTCTTTAAGATGCCTTCCATCACATACAGATGTTCTCATACACGGGACGATGGAGGCAATTTTGCATTTTCATGCACATGCGTACGCGAAATGAGAGAGTACACGTGTTTTAGCGGCCACCACCCAGCGCGATACCCGCTTTATATTCACAGCGCTTGAAGGAGAGGAGACCGCGGAGGAGAGTCGCGCATGCGCGCACATGCGCACCGGAGCAGCTGTTAACGCAGCGTTAACGCAGCGAAGTGCGCGCCAACCAAGCGCGCCAGCTAACGTTATGCTAATGCGCCCGAGTGAGAGTGTTGCACACAGCTGTGGGAGAGGCGAACGGAGGAGGGCTGCGGACGGACGCCGCCGCCGACGACGACGACGCAGGAGGGACACGCCTCAGAGCAAGAGATGCGCCGCATCTAAAAAAAATCGTGTTATAAAAACGGCGCGTGCCTAGGCAACACCTGGGCAAGACCAGAGCCCAGTGGAAACGCGTGAAGGGCGATGGCGGCCAGTTCACTGCTGACGAATCACGAGGCTATCGCAGCGTAGCGAAACGTGAGAAGCGACCTACTGCAGTGGAAAAACGTTTACCCACTACGCGGCGCTGCACTAAACTTACCGACAAGTAGTGCTCTCGAATTTACACCTCAAGAATTGTTGAGGTGTTCCGTAGCCTCATAAATGGTGATGCGGACGTAAAACTGTATGAGAATTATATTATTTCTCGTAGAAACTGTATTAGACGGTACGACATCTCATGTGAGATGTCATACATATGACTGAGACATGCGAATTATCATATAAGGTATAAGATACCGAAGTGAGAACACGTTATGTACCATATGAGATGTCCTATCTAATAATGAGGCAGAATGATGTAAAATATGGGACCTCGTTCGTTTTAGTGACGTCATACAGCATTTAAAGTGAGACCTCATAGATTATTCATTAGATGTATCCAGTGCCACAGGAATAAAAATGCACTGTCACTACCTCATCTCGCTCTTCAAGTAGCTAACAATATGCTATGAGCTAATATTGTATTGTACCTTTTTTGTTCGTTTTGCTTGCATTTTAACAACGCTCCCCTCTGTAATGACTCTCGCCCTGAGTGTACATGAACAAATGAAATAAGAATAAACATATTGGTACCTGGAAAGTTACTTTTAACGATCACTACAAACTTCGGGCATGTACATTTGTAAAAAAAAATGAACTGATAAATTGGACACCTCTCTTTTTTTTTTCATCCTCTAAACAGCGCTTCTGCTACTGATGGCGACTCTCACCACTCGTAGCATGCTGGTCAGCGCCGCACCACAGGAAGGGCGATTGGGATTAGGCTCACTGGTGAGAAAAGCAGTACTTTCCTGACATCATTCGCCTAAAAAGACCCTGTATGCCACGGTCCAATGTGTAGTTGCTTAGCGCGCATGCAGTGTGTCACATTTTGCTAGACCACACCCTCTAAAAGATGTCACAGCCATTCCGTAGCCAGAGAGCACTGATCACGTATTTGGTTTGAGCATGAGCTATGGGCGTTAACGTTTTCGGTGACAACGTTTCGCGATGAATGGCTGAAAGCAAAGGTTCGTTTGAGAAATTTCCCAAAACATTTTTTGCGGGGTCCTGTTTTGCGTGATTTAGCGACGGGATGAAATGCCGTTACTTAAGAACAAATGGTAGAACAATTTTGCTTCATTGCTTCCTTACCGACTTGTTTCGACGGCTGAAATGTAGCAGTTCAGGTAAGGCCATTGCTCCATCTTGTATACTAACTGCTTTCAGAAACACGCGGCAGCCTATAATCTAACGTATGCGTTAAATTCCCTGTAAAAGCAATGTCTCTAACAAAACAAAAATTTTTGTAGCGGTAAGCTCATTTTTCTTTTGTCATGCAAGTAATATACTTTTGTTTGCTCAGTAGCACGGAACTATAGCTCGTTTCAGAAGCTGCGTGCAGTACTGTTGAGGCTACATTGTTGCCAACAGTCCGCCCACTGTGGGCGCCTAATTCACTGTGAAGGAAAACAACAAAAGGCGCCGGGGCCTTGCGGTTCCACCTCCCCACAGGGGAGATGGGAATGTCCTTTCGGGGTCCCCTTCACGGTGAGTTACGCGTGCTCAGTGGGCGAACTGTTGACAGTAATGTAGCGTCTACAGTGCTGCACGCAGCTTCATAAATGGACCATAGTTAAGGAACATGTAACTTTGAACGCTACTCACCAGAAAACGCTACAAAAACACGAGCAAATTAATCATCCGCTGCTGAGTAAAAGCAGCAACGGGTAAACTCTGAGCCCGCATGCTATATTGGTCCAACTGTTCTGCACCAAACGCCAACTTCATCATAACACAAGCACACCACGTCGAAGTGGAATGACGTGCTCTTGCGTTGACGAGAATCGCCCACCAACTAACCCAGCGACGTATCCATCAAAAATGAACCCGTCTGCCATACAGAGGGAAGACGTGAGCGCTCGTGTTTTCACACCACCCGGCGCCTGCAGCTAGGTTGATTCCCATCTCAGATTCTTCACATTTGATCCTCACCCCGCGAAAGAACCGTTATCAAGGCGAAAGACTGAAGTGCCCCATTGTGCGGAAAAGCGTTACTGTCCGGCACAGAAAATGGCCTCCGCTGAAAAGGGCAAAAATACTCACAAAAATGTCGAAATTTGTGTCAAAGTGCGTGCCTAGATTAATTCCTATGGATTAAATCAATTACTTTGGAAGGAAAATTGTATGCATTGGAGTTCATGTGAGAATTGAACACTGTCTCCAGAGAAGGAGCTGGATGCGTGACCACCACGCTACATCAGCATCTTGCCAGTGACGAAGCAAGAGTTAGCCCAGTGCGAGCCGCGCTGACGTCATTTCACATGACAGGTGCACGTGACCCACGTGATTAGAACAGATGGACCCCAGCCACGGACAACTCTGATATCGTCCTGACCGCCCCTGTCCAAAGGCTTCGTAGGCGTCTGCAGTTATCACTGCGAGGCATAGAAAACCAAGCATTCGCCTCTTCCCTCTTAGGGCGACGCAAACAATGCAGACAATTCCCGCACAAATGTTGTTCTTTTATGTTTAATGTTGTCCTTGACGCCTTTTAGTGCCGTCGAATGTTCCAGTTAAACTGCTAGCTGAACTTTAAGGCATTTGCTTCCGTAACTATAGGTACAAGCAAGCCCGACACTTTCGCTTGTTGCAAGCACACGAGGCGACGGCGGCAGGATAGCCTGAAACCTGCCGGGGCCCGCTCGTCGCATCTATGGAGCCATGCAGTCCCATCGAATCGACGCCTCCATTTCCTCGTCATGCATCGGCAGCATTTCTCACCTTCAGGGCGTCATAGCCAATCGTCCCCTGCCGTGACTGTGCTGTCCTGTCTGTAACCTGTGTCGTCATGTGCTGTCTTGTCTCTTGTTCTGTTCAGGCTCATGCGTTGCGCGCCTTTCGTCAGCTGCCATTCCTGTCCACGGGAACGCTGCAAGCGGTGTGACAAACCTTCCTTACCTCCTTCCTTCCATGCTTCCTTTTTTTTATAGCATTCGGTAAACGGGACACCGTGTTACTGTTTGTTTATTTGTGTGCTTCTGTGATTGTACAAAGTTGCTGCTTTGACCTTCTGTCAATTAATTCCAATTTCCTTCTAAGACCCGCTTTACACCCTTTGTTCATCCCCCCTCCCCCTCCGCCCTCCCTTTTTGTTTCTGAATATGGTATCGCGCACAGGGACGTTATGCAGCGAGCCAAACCACAACTCAGGAGCTTATTCCACCCACCCGAAACACAAAAAGGAAAGGCTCGTAAGTGCACCTGGTGTAAATGTCCTTGGGCCTGGCAAGCACTGGCAACGTGCGCTTGGATGGTGCGTTCGATATTTCGGGATGCACAGTGTGACATAAAAGGCTGTTTGGCGGGGCCACCCTGCTGTGTGGCGTAGCACAACCGTCACCGCCAACGGGGAGGCGTTCGGGAGGCGCACAAACGCCCGCATAGCTAGGTGGTGTTGACTTTTATTCTACTTTACGATACAGCGCTCTGTGTTCTGTTTATGACTTCTGTTTCGGGCATGGGAATACCCAGCATTTTCGTCATGCCTCACAGCGACGTGCACAGCCTCAGACGCCTAAGTTTTAAGCTTCGAATAAGGGTGTCCGCTCAAGAAGATACTTGATTTACCAAGTCTTCCTGCAAAGTAGCCAAGGTCAAGAGCGCACGGGAAAGTGTGCTGCTACTTGCATTGTTTTTGTCCGGTGTTCACGGTCATCGAAGTATTGGCGTAAGCACCCAAGCATGTTACCTGCGCCACTGTGGTACCTGAGCGTGTTACACCCTAAAATGGCGTGTACAGTGGTAGCCGAAACAACCCCGCCACTTGAAATTTGCGTATTGAAAGCATGCGCTCAGCATAAATGTGCGGCAGTTGCCCGTACTTTTGCAGCCAGAGTTTTTTTTTGTGGGAAAAACCAGGTGAGTTGCCAGCTTAGGCGTCAGCATTAGGGAGAAGCCAGCAGCCTTTGCAAAAGATCAAACGCCTTCGTAGTAAGTGGCACGCCCCCCTTTCCCAAATAAGCCTCACCTTTATTTATCTCCTTATTTTTCCTCACTTCACCTCACATTAAACTAAACGGACAAATGCAAATAGTTTAAGCAAACCGCACGGTCGGGTTAACACGTATAGATGCCGATTCCGACAGCTTGCTTGGAATGAATTGGGGCAAGTGGCAAAAGTTGGATCCAGAACCAAGGTTGGTGCTTTGGTATGGCTCTATTAAAAAGGTCAGATTGAAATAAAGAAAGCCTTGCATTCACGTCCTCGGGGTTGCTCCTATCCGCCGTTGAGGGCTTTCAAAGAGCCCGGTCGTGTAAGCGAGCTCATGACGAACTTGCTTGCAGCTTCGACCCAAGCAGCCTTCCAGACCCGAGCTATCCACAAGCTCACCTGCGGGCGACGCCGCTCGCTACCTGGACTCATCGGCCAAGGTTTTCGATTCGGTCGTTCCCGGGAATTTCGCCGAAAAGCTGCTTCCCAAGGTGAGCACTCAGTGAAGAAAGAGCGTTCCCTGTGTGCAGCGCGTACGAAATAGAATCGCTGCCACTGTTGGCAAGCGCCGCTTAAGAAACCGCCCATGCACAGTTACGAACCCTAAAAAGAACAGCTAATCGGGAGCAATAGGTAAGGACGGCGAGATAATCTGACAAAACGAGAGATGCGCATCGCTGGAAAAAGGCTGGTTTCTCTATATAGACAAACAACACGATTGTAAAGGACTCTAAAGGGTATAGGTAAAAGCCACGCGTACTGAGGCGCGATGCCATTGAAATTCAGTTGGCGTAATTCGGGAGACATTCTTGAATTACGCCATGTACGCATTAACACGAAGGAAAAACCCTCGGAACAGTCGTATGTGGCGTTTTCAGCAACTTTTAATGAATGCAAGAGGCATACAAAAATACAGGGGCATCTGCCGCGAGCGAGCGGCGTGTTGGCTCTTCGCTAGCCGCAGCCTTCCGCTCGCCGCAGCCTCGCATTACTTAGGCCACAGCATTTTTTTCTCCAGTAAACTGCGGTTAAGCGCCGCCCCTCAGATACCACAAGTCAGCGCGAACGGGCAGCCGCGGAGTAGCCCGCAAGGCAACACATCTAATTGATTAATGCGAAAGCATTACTATGTCGGCATACCAAAAATCCGGCGTTGTGCCAAAAAAGACTCACCACAAAATGCCCGGCGGATGGCCCAGGAAATGGCGGACAGGTCCAGAGCAGAAAAAAAACGGCGTAATTAAGCTCTAAAGAAAACAGTATAAATTTATATATGGGACTAGAAGGCGGGGCGGGGCATCCGGAATTCGAGACGAGCTGTGTCTCTAAATTACTAAAAGTGCCTGTGTGTCGCTTCCTGACCCAGTGAATGCCTTGTGAGCTTTGGTTCGGAAGCGTGTGTTAGATACATGTACTGAGGCAGTACATGAGTGATTTGGGCATATTTCCGTATTTACTCGATTCTAAGCATCCCCTTTTTTTCCACGATCGTGATGCCCAAAGTGAGGGGGGTGCTTAGATACAAAAAACATAAATTAACCCCCCCTTCTCCCCTCCCCCCTCCGTACACACTTTTTTTGCGGCGGTATCTCGACGATATAGGCGCAAGGAATAATGTTTCATTTGGAAAACGTTCCAAGGAAAACCTTGTACAGGCAGTGAAACGACTGCTTACGTCTGGTACTCAGTCACCCTCACTACCACTCGAGTACGTTGCGTCATTTGAACCGCCGCTCCCCGTATCCCACAGCAGGTCGTCTTCACTTCCGTCGAAGTGGTTTGTAATTGAACATTTCATGAATGACCTGGTCACAACATCAACTTGGACCCGCTAACACGCGTCCGAAATCCGCTTTGCGATGGTTGATTAGATAAGGGGGTGCTAAGATGCGCATGCAGACTTTTTTTCCGCGATTTCTTTCTGAAAGTAGGAGAGGGTGCCTAGAATCGCAAAGATACGGTAACTGCAGAAGTAGAAGTTAGGCGGGCAGACAGGTATGTTCGCGCCACATGTCCTTTTTGCTTGGCGATACCACCGCCGCCATGTGCCCAGTCACAGCAACGAGAGAAGAAAAGACGCAAAGTGAAAAGGATAAAGGAAAACCTAGTTAATTCGTTGTGGCCTTCGGCTTAGAAACGTGTTAGAGACGTCAGAAGTGCCAACTACGGCGGGGGGGGGGGGGCAGTGGGGCTCGTGCCCCTCCCGGACGGCTTTAGGGGGGGGCAGAGCCTCCTCCGGCCCCGGCTGAGGATTTTTTTAAAGGGCTTGGCTCGGCTCTGCGCCCGTCGACATCGGACTGTTGGCCGTCCTGTCTGCCAACTATTGTTTACAATAGGAGTTGGGATCTTGAAAGACAGTTCCGTCCTCCCTATGGGCAGGGGGAAACGCAGGGCCGTGTCGCTTTTCTTCACGGTGAGTTAGATGTGCTCAGTGTGCGGATTGTTGACAACAATGTAGCGCTGCGCTTGGCTATGGTGGCTAGAAGGGTGGCCCTTCTAGCCACCATAGCTTAGCTTCAGCAGCACGCCAGCAAAGCGACATTTTGTCGGGAGCATAAAGGCCCGTTCACACTAGCGACGAAGCGACGCGAAAGCGATGAAAGTGACGGAAATTTCTGTCGCTTTCGCCGCCTTTCATCGCTTTCGTCGCGCGACGAAAGCGATCGGTCTCGACCAAATTTTGTCGCCTCCGTCGCGCCGTCGCTTTTGAAGCGGAAGCAGGAGGCGAGACTTCCTGACGTCATATCCTGCCAAAGCACCCGGATGCTGTGTTTCCAGAAGCGGGGAAGCTCCCGTGAAGTCTCACTCCGAGCGCGAGACAATAACAAGAAAAGCAAAAAATAGTCGTCGCCCGTCGCTCGATGTCGCGTGCAAGTGTGAACAGCAAAGGTGGCGATCGCTTTCGCTTTCGTCGCTTTGTCGCGTCGCTTCGTCGCAAGTGTGAACGGGCCTTAAGTCGGCGCACTCACTCGTGAGTACACTTATTTGTACTCATTTGTACTCACACTCACGAGTGAGTACGATGATGAGTGAGTACACACCCAGATTAAAAAAGTTAGTATGATGACGATTGAGTATAGGGGTAAGTCCACTACTCGTGAGTACAGAACTCATGAGTACACTACTCATGAGTATGAGTGCTCATGAGTACAATACTTATGAGCATGAGTACTGGTGAGTATGGTACTCATGAGTAAACAGTACTCATGATTACAATACTCATGAATACTGTATTTTCGAGTGCTTGCACTCGTGAGTACATGCACTCGTGAGTAGAGCAGTGCAAACAAGTTCTATCACAAACTCAAGTCTGGACGCACGTGTACGAGTTTCAGACATTTAGCGGTGGCGCTGTGCTGCTTAGCTCTCAAGGATGGTAAAATCAGGCAACGAAAACTGCGCCTCCCTCCTTTGCCTGTCCTTGTTTGGCGCTGTTAGCGTTTTTCGGCGGTCGCTCGCTAGGGGGTCGCGGTGAAAAGGGAAAAACTAGGGGGTTAGGTCCCGGTGGGAAGCGCGGCCACAGTCGCGCTGTTTCTACGGCACCTGTTGATTGGAACAGTTATTTTTGTTTACAAATGCGCGGCCTGGGAACGCGTAGCTGCTTCGTTCAAATTGTTTTAGGGGAAGCGGTGGAGGCTGCTCACAATGCATGCACTACGCGCACCGAAGTCGCTCTTTTCCGGTCTTAAGCAGTTTCCATAGATGCATGTCATGCTCTGGAGTCGTTTCGTGAGCGGAACCGCTTATTTAAACAGACGCAGTTAGTTTACGTGATTCGCGTCAAATTGGCTGCATGGTTTGTGTCAACCACATGATTTTATTAGGCTCCCGTTTTGAAACTTTTTGCTCAGGTTTGGTACGACTATGTCCTCGTGCTGTCCATTTAAAAGTGAGCATATAGCCCCACCGTGCAGGTTGTGGGTTGTTAATCAGACATCATAATGCCCAGTCGAACGCGTGTGACGCCTTATTTCGCCTCGCATATTTTGTCGAATAGCGCTGGCATCTTGCTGCTGGAGGAGCGTTATGCTTTCGAATGGCAACCCGACGCGCTGCTTCTCGTTTATGCCACCGTGTAATGATGAAGCTGACGACGACGGTGAATTTCGGTGGTTGTTCTTCCTCCACCTTCATGTACTGTTTACTGGCGGCGCGACAACTCCTCGCTAGCAACTTGTGCCGAGTATAAGCTCGCACTGTGGAAGGCCTCGTGAAAGGGCCGTTCTATATGATGAACACCAACGCCAGACGTTGGGTTTTTACCTTTAGCTCGCGTCTTGGAACGTCTCGTAAAACATGTTGCTTGCCCATAAGGACGCCACCGCACTTTTTTATCGATAGCTCTCAGCTTCATCAGCGCTTCTCGAACCAAGAGCTGCAGATTTCCACTGTGCAACCAACGCACCAACACGGGAATACAGTGACGTCAGTGCAAGCTATCACGCCTCCGGAAAGCTTGTCTTCAAACTTTGTTTTCGAGGTAACAAAGCACGCCAGAGCAGTTGGACAGTGCTGTAACGGCTGCCAAGCACCGGCAGCAACTGGGTGCACTGCGGCCGTCGAGTGCGAGCGATACCCGCTCCAAGCCTCACACACATACACTGTTGGGACTGGGCCATCCCAGCTCAGTCACTAGTGTTGCGACGTTGCCCTGCCCAGTCCGCTATCGACGCGGAACAGACCATAGCGACGAAGTAGCCGAGCGGACGGTTATTTGAAGCAGCATTTATATACAATATATACAAAGGTAGCAAGAGCGTTACATGGCTAAGACCAGCGCGATAGCACTTCTCAACTTAGGGCCTTCGATGAGATGCTGCCGTACCACCGCTGCTTCCGGGCTGCTTTTACACCCCCAGGGTTCCGTTGCAGCCGCGTGCAGTTCCGATGCCTCCAGTCGGAGCTATCACTGGCCGCATTATGAATCTGGCGAATGGAGGCGAAGCGATTGCGTCAGCCGAGCCGCCACGACCGGGAAAGGGAAGGCGACTCTGCGGCGGCGTCTCCAGGCGCTACTTGCTGCGTGTCTGCGGGGATTAGTTCGTCCCAGGCATGATTTGGTCCAGCCATCGCGATGGGAAAGGGAGAGCAGACTCAGCGGCGCCTTTCCCGCCAAGTCGCGGCACGTCTGACGCGGGCGGTTTGACCTAGGCGCGAATCAACCCCGCCATCGGCACGTCGCCAGGTGCAGCGAATTTGTGTCGGGCGCTATGGCACAACACACTCACGGATACAAAAATGAGTGGTCAAAGTCAGACCCGTTTCGGGGGCTCTTAACGGAAATGAACAGAGCAGCGCGTAGCGCCCCTGTCGTGTCCCTTTCCTTTTACCCACGAACTGCCCATTAAAAGAAAAACAAATCGACTCGTTTTTTTGTGCTGATGGTTCAGTCATGCAATATTTTTGAATAAATGTGACCAGTAAAACACGTATTCAAAGAAATTTCTGCCGGATGCGTCAAACCGCTGAAGTTCACGGTTCATAGATTTGCGGGACGTCTTATTTGGGGACACCTAGTAGTTAGCCGACACAATGTAAAAGGCCCTCACTGCTGCAGGTGCCCCTTATGATGATGATGATGATGATGATGATGATTAGTGGTAGCCTCTTTGTAGCGGGGTGATGACGTGTCACCTCATAGGGACACCCCACCGCTTCCTCCCCCCCCTACATTCGCCGCTTCGAGACGCACTCCAGGTCTGCCCCCCCCCCCCCCCCCCCCCCGGAAAAATAAGAAGTCTACGCCACTGAGAGACGTGTACTATAACATACATGGGTAATTTGAGCGTGCTAATAAATGCAGTTGTACCAATTAGGCGACTATACATATTCCCGCTAAATGTCCTTTTTGCTTGGCGATACGAGCACGGGTATGCGGCGCCACATATTAACCGAGTGAAGAAGACGCAAAATGAAATGGATAATCGTATTGTGAAGAGACGATCGGAGATTACATACCAATGTTTTCGCCATGGCTACACCATAAGTGCTTAGGTGTCCTCGTAATTGTTTGGAGACGGTAGTTGGGACTACAGAAATTCTTGGGCTCCCTTAAAGGGGCACTGACACAAAATTTTGAAGGCGAGATAACTTCGGAGATAGATTGGTGGGAACACATATACATCATCTGCAAAATATCAGCGGTGAATACAGCCTAGAACATATTTAAAATCAATTTTGAAGTGTGCGAAACGCAACCGAGCGGCCAGCAGAGGACCACGCGCAAGTGTAAATAAACAACATCCAAACACGTCACGAGTTTGTGTTTGCCGCTTCCGCACTGCCGGCTCGCCGCTCCAATCGGAGGGCCGGAGGGCGGAGCTTCTGCTCTCGAGAACGAACGACCCGATCGTTGGCGGCGGAGGCGCCGTGATTTCGTCAGCTCATCGGGCAGCTGGCGGCGACCAAAGTTCTACAGCGATTCCAGGCACTCTGTTTCTATTACTGTTTATTACCATTGGATGCGGAAACGCGCCGGAGGCACGAAAAGGCCACTGAGCAAGCCGCACGGTCGCTGTGCAAGCGGCGGCCACGGCCGCGAAGTGGCCCACGCCGGCGCAGGTAGCTCGAGTGATAGCTTGTTACCGCTGCACGAAATTGTCCCCAAGTCCCGACCATGGTGGCTTACATGAGAAAGGAGTTAATGATGCCATGGCGGGTTGCATTAAAAATTGTCATCTGCACCGCTTACGAGAGCGGCACTCGAATATCCGCCGCAGTGCTAAGCCGAACACATCTGTAGGCGGACCTGTAGGCAGACCGGCCGGCTGCTCCCAGCGCGCGTCTTGCCACCCACCGTCTCGAGCGTCGCGCGTCGTTCGTTAGCCGCGGTAGCATTTGCACTCGCAGCGCCTGCGTCACATCCACGGTCGCTTTTTAATTAGGCGCCTCACGAGATCAGTACGGGGGGGTATTCGCAGAAACTGCCGTCGATGCGGATTCGACAGTGCTACGGCGGCTCTCCTCTGTAACTGTGATATCCCTCCCACGGTCACGTGGTCAGCTTTGTTCACACAAAATCCATCGTTTCGCGGCACTCGCTGAAACCGAAACTGCGACTGGCCGCATTGAAAATGCCTCTAATTAAACAACCGTCGCACGCTGAAGCAAATGAGGTTTCTATAGGTTATAAGTAGGTCACTAGCTACTTATCGCAACAAAAAAAACAAGATGCAAAATTTTTGTGTCAGTGCCCCTTTAAAGCAAAAAATTTTAAGCGAAGCTTATGACTGCAGCTCAAACGCAGAAAACGGCTTGTTCCTGGTACCGTCAATGTGACCTTCAAGCTCAATCAAGGTCAAGCCAGCGCCTCGTGCGGCTGAGCAGTGAAATCATCTAATTTCTCGTTTGTCCCAAGGATACGGGTGCGTAGAGGAAGATGGGGGGACAGAGCAGAAGCGCATGCCATCAGAAAATGATGCAAGGAGGCGTATCCAAGTTCAGTTCCCGTTCACGCCTGCGCGCGTTCACTGTGCGTGTTCGCTTGGCTTGCTTGGGAGACGATGATGATAAGCTGCGAAGCGAAAAGGACCGGTCCAGCAGCAGCTAAGAGACAAGGATGATGCTGGCGCTTACATGTTATATTACCGTAATTACCCGATTCTAACGCGCCCCCGATTCTAACGCGCACCCTATTTTCCTGGCAAAAAAAAAAAAACGAAAAAACTTGCACTTCCGATTGTAACGCGCACGGAACTTTGAGCAAGAAAAACGAATGCGACATAAACGGGTGATTTATTTCTCGAAGTAATCTCACCCATCTCCCTCCTCGTCGCTCTCCGCTGACCACAACATCTCGTCCTTGGTGCCGTCAAGCGCGTTCGCGATGTCACACTTCATAACGAACGTGCAACCATGATCGATGGGATTGTGGCCCACGCCTCGCACGCCCTTCCTGCGATCTTCTCCAGAGGCGCACGCTTCAGCCGACCACTCGTTTTGAACGCTCGAAAGCCGCTGCTGCCATTGCTGTTATCAAGTGCGCAAGTGGAACGATTTGACGATTTGTGTGAACGCCGATAGAAAAGCCTGGGCGCCTATGCTTCGTGCGTCCGAAAAATTGTTGCTAAAAGCTTTGGCGCCATCTTGAGATGGCGATGGGCGAGACGAAATTTCCGTTGTTTCGGCAGTTTCGGTTTCGTATCCGATTCTAACGCGCATGCGATTTTTCGACCTATTTTTCCGGAAAAAAGGTGCGCGTTAGAATATACAAAGGTAGCAAGGAATCAAGGTCTCGTTCAAGCAAGGAATCAAGGAAGGAATCAAGGAATCAAGGTAATTGGAATCAAGGTCTCGTTGAATGAACATAGATATTCTCACGAGAAGACGACAATAGTAAGAAGTAAGAGTAAAGTAAGAGAAGTAAGAGTAACAGTAAGAAAGGATAACAGCCAAGAACGCCAATGTGGCCACAGTGGAGGTCTTTCATTTCTTTTCTGCCACTCTATTTTCGTTTGTGCTAATGTGCAGGTAAGTGTTTCCTGCGTTTAGGGGTGGTAGCCAGCGCCACTTCGACAACTTCGGAATGAAGGCGAGGTTCTCTTTGCTCCCCGCGGCACTGACTCAATTGTCTAACGGCGTGTGTGTTCGGATGGCGAAGGCCACATGTTCCGAGAATGTGTCTTCGAGTACCTGAAAACTTCCTATCCAGGCTCAATTACCTCGATAAACGACAACATCAGAACCAATCGATCGATAACCTAATTTTTTTGTCCCACTCCTGAGGGGCCCGGTTCTTTCTTTTGGTGCCCGTTATCCCGAAAGCGACGGAAGGGTGGCCTGTGAGAACAGAAGCGCCTCCTCAAGAAATACCACATAAACATTCTAGTGTCCGGTGAGGTCTGTCAAGTAAATCTGAGAATGAGGGAAGCTTACATCGCTTCATACGCCGATATCCGGCAATACTTGCGCGATAATATCCTGCTGTTCCCTGCAGTTCGACAACAATGGCAAGGACAAGGTCTGCTACGAGCACGTGGGCTGCTTCAGCAACCAAGACAGGCTCACAGTGCCCACCTCGTTCCCTAGCGAGCCGGAAGATGTGAAAACCAAGTTCCTGCTCTACTCGCGCTCCAACCGGGATTCCCCCGTGAGGCTCGACTACCGGCCCAGCAGCCCTCTGGGTCGCCTCACCCAGTTCCAGCAGCGCAAGCCGCTCAAGCTGCTCGTGCACGGATTCTTCGAGAGCGGAGACATCGATTGGATCAAGGACATCAAGAATGCCCTCTTGGATGTGGTACGCAAGCCCATTAGCGACCACACTTGTGTTTGTTTGTTTTTTTTGTCTTGCGTTAAGGCTTTCGCACTGCGTGCACGGAGTGAAACCCGGTGTATACGCAGTTATTGGAGGTTTTCTAATGAACGTAGGTTAAAAATACCTGCTAAATGCCACAGGTGTACCTTTGGTGCGCATGGCGGCGGAAACGACTTCCATACATCACTACAGCAAAGTCCGTCTATATTTTTAATACGAATTGATTACGTAAAATGATGTGAGTGTGGTCCTCATGGAACATTCACGCTCGCAGGCTTTGGTTCACGGAAGCCTACGTGCGTGCATTACTACCAAGGTCACAGATGCGTCAACTTGGTGATATGATATATGCTAGGTCCAGTAGAAGCGAGAGGCACGTTACAACTTGGACTGCCGACCACACGGAAGGCCGAGTAACTGACTTGTTCGTGGAGAAACGAATTTGTCGTTACATCGCAACCGTGCCACAGTTCGTCTTGCGAAATTCTTGACTCTACAAACGTTTTTTTTTTTTTTTTCATACCCAGACGACTTTGTAGAATAAGGGCCAGTAAAGAACGGGGGATGAGAAATGAGTTGTGTCCACCGTGTAGGCTTGTCGCGATATAATACCCGACCTCTCCCTGGGCAGGAGGACTGCAACGTCATAATCATCGACTGGAGTGGCGGCGCGAAGCAGCTCAGCTACATCAAGGCGGCCGGCAACACAGCGCTCGTGGGCCGCCAGGCGTCGCTTCTCGTGCAGCGACTCATCGAGAACAGCCGCGGTGCTCTCGGGCCAGACTTGGTGCACATGGTGGGCTTCAGCTTGGGCGGCCAGATCGCCGGCTTCTTTGCTCGGCACTTCAAGGAGACCACGGGAAAGGTCATCGGGCGCATCACACGTACGTGCATTCGCCGCAGGGCGTTCGCTGGTTGTGCGCACTTCCAAGGTTAAATTTCTACGGCCCTCTGCGAGACAGCCAGGAGAATAGTTTTGCTCGTACGTTTGGCGCGCGTACACTAATGCGTCCTGCTCTACCCAATGAACCCGACGGGAAGTGTCCATATAGGGAGAGAGAGAAACAAACATTTATTGTACTAATGAGCAGGGGGAAAGGTAGCCCCAAACTCAGCGTCACTACCTAATCCAAGTCAACGCTGTGCATTGGCTTGGATTGGAAAAATTGTCTCCTCGACGCACAGACTGACGAGTTAAAGCCGTTAGCACTGACTTAAAGTGACGAAGTATGATAAACAAGCCCTCTTACCTCGAATCATACTATTGCTGTAGTAATATCACATCCCCGGCGCAATTGCTTTGCTCAAACACACAATGCTAAGTTCTAAATCAAAAGGCAGTGCTCAGCATACTGGTTTAATTCAGCATAGAAGTAATGCAGGACTATGCGGCCTAAACAAAGCATGACATGCACGACGAAAGGAACGCGCAAAATTAGACAGCTAATATCCTGCCGCAGGCGGTGCAGTAAATCACCTCACTGTTATGTCGTAACGCAGCGAATTATACGTAGTTCGTCCGATTTGTGGGCTCCGATTTGAGCCGCCAACAGGAGTAATTTCAGCATGCTGATTTCAAAAGTAGCAATTAAACGACCGGGGAAGCACGTTTCTGCTAATAGAGATAACAAGCTTCTCAGCCGTAGTAACGAAGAGAAGAAGAAAATAAAACTCAGACAGAAAAGAGTGGTGACAATATTGAGCGGACACAGTCGCAGACATGTATACCATCGCACCAGTTTGGCGCTAATGTAGGCACTACCGCATCCCTTTAGTCATACTGAGCGCTCTACAATGCCCGCGATAGTAGGAGGTGCAACCAGGCGGTGTGAAAGCGAAGAAGCTGAAGCTGTACCGCAATAGACTGCGGCGAGGCGTCTATCTAAACGGCAGCTGTGAAAGAAGTGCGATGGTACGGCGCTGCTCTAACACTTGGCAAACATGCAGTGCCATGTACAACGGGAATGAAACACGCCACAGGGTCAACCCAAAATACAAAATGGCTGCGCACACAATCCCGGCATATGCGTTCGACAGTTCAACACCAATTCTTGGAGGAATCGCGCCTTAATCGTTACTTAAAGGGACCCAGAAAATCCTTTTGTAAAAGTTACAAAAGGCCTGTATTGTCGCGTAGTACTAATATAGCGATGCAATGCCGTTGGAATTATTGATGTACGTTCAGTATTAGCTGCGCGAGAAGCAATTAAGTGCACCTCTCCCCCCTTGCCGATCGATTCCTCCTTCCTCTCTGCTTCTTTCAAAGCAGCTGGAAACACTGGGAATAGCCATGCGACATCGCAACGCTCGACTTCCGTTCTTTGCTAGCTACATTCCTGCGCCTAGGCACGCGTCAATCGCTGCGGACCCGCCTTTGCCTCGGAATCGCGCAGGAAGGAGGAAGAGCAGCCGCAAGCCAATGGCAGTGACGTTGCCGGCAGCCGACCTCACCGGCGATTGGGCGAATCAGGGGGGCGGTTCGCCGTTGCGTCAGCCGCGATCGCCGTTGCGTCAACCGTGACCGGCGTTACGTCAGCCGCGATCGGTGTTACGTCAGCCGCGGTCGGCTCGCTGCGGCGTCGCGCTGATCGGCTGAGAAAGACGATCTTCAAAAATCGTTTACAAATTATCCGTACAACGTATGGGGCTCACACTTCGCTCAAAAATCCCCTATTATGTGTTCTACCACCTGAATGCATTGAATTGCCACCTTCGCAAAGCTTTTCTGGGTCCCTTTAAGCTCGACACTTGCCGGATGCTTGTGGCCAGTTGTTCACCCTGACATGTTCACGGCGGTGCAGCCCTGGACCCTGCCGCGCCGCTGTTTGACAACACGAGCTCGAGCGTGTCCGACAAGGACGCAGCCTACGTGGACGTCATCCACACGAGTGGAGGCGATATGATTGTGGTGGGCCAGCTGGGCATCGAGAAGCCCGTCGGCCACGTGGACTTCTACCCCAACGGTGGAAAGATGCAGCCCGGGTGCAAGCCGCTTGGTGAGCGAACTGTCTTGTTTCCTGCCCCTAAACTCGCCTCACTGGCCCCACGTTGTGCATGCAGGCAAAAAGGAAACACAACGTACGTGATGTAAGGAAGCCATTCAGGCATGTTTGTTAGCGCACGCGGGTAGTCATCACTTCCTCGCCGCCCTAATTGTGCGCATTAAAATACGATGCATTAGCTACGCAAGCCAGCGTATTATCTAAGAAACTCGGTCAGGGTGTATGCAATGCCTGGACTCCAGTTTCATCGTTACCCAGACATAATCCTCTTTTAGGGCTATCAAGCCGAAGCCTCACTGGGATTTTACGCACTGAAGCGGCAGCTGTGCTGGGAAACGTGGTGCAGTGGATGGCAACGAATTAATATGGTGATCTCTCACACAAGGCTGAGGCTGATCAAGTATCGTAATAGATTTACCGAAGGCAAAAACAGATGGACGTCGGAACAGCTGCCGAAGAGGAACCACGGAGATTGCAATGCACGGGAAGGACAATCAGCGTGCGCACTTAGGAGGTTCAGCATTGTAAAACTTGGGATGATATCTTGGTGCCAGCATTTAACGCTAATAATGAATAATGAAGCAGCAACCAATATAAGTAAAAGCCTTCGACAACGTGAACCGATCTCGAATTTCAAAGCAGCCCAGAGAAAAATACGAAGGATGCACCACGTTGTGCGAACAGGAGCTGTCAGTGGCCGTGGTGTTGAGCGGCTGAGCCCAGAGGCGCGGGTTCCCTTCTGGCCACGACGGCTGCTTCTGTGAATGGGGCCTGAAACTAAAACACCCTTGTGCCTCGGTGCACGTCGAGATTTTGACCCCAAGGCGGTTTAAGTTACCCCGTAGCCCTCCACTACTAAGTGTCTCATGGCTCTCGTGTTACTGGCATGTAAAAGTTCTAAAATTTGAAACTTTTTCCCCTTGAATATAAATAAGACAACCCGGACGCTCTTATATGATTGAATTGCATGGGCAGATGATCCGCATTCACTTCTCACCCCCCTTCACCCCCCCCCCCCCCCCCCCCAAAGTATTTATGAATAATAGTGCACTGCGACTGCAATAGGCGGTCGACATTGGCGAGCTCTGCCGTAGGCCAGTGTGACGACGCTGTGCTTTGGTGTTACGCTGCAGATATTGCCTGCGACCATCTCCGGGCGCCAGCCTTCTTCCTCGAGTCCATCCGCAACAAGCAATGCCTCTTCCAGTCCACACAGTGCCAGGGCGGCTACAGGGCCTTCGAGAAGGGACAGTGCCAGAAGGGTGGACAGTCGGGCCTTATGGGTTACTTTAGCAACACGGCGGTGGGCCGCGGCATCCAGACACTTGTCACTAACGCGAAGCCGAATTACTGCCAGCAGTAGTCAAGTGGGCGCGAGCAGCAGTCAAGTGGACGCCAGCAGCAGTCAAGTGGGCGCCAGCAACAGTCAAGTGGGCGCCAGCAGCAGTCAAGGGGGTGATCCCAGTGCGTCACCTTGGCAAACTCCACAATACTGCTCGATCTGTATGCCATTCTTCACCACTGCTCCCGGATGCAGTATATTTTGGCGGCACAGCTTTCGCCAAATCCGGACAATTCCGCCCCTTCGCTACCACCACCGTGCAGAAAGAGTTGGAATTTAATTATGCCAGCTTGCACGGCTTGCAACAACTTTTCCCTCAAACAGTGTATAAAAATTCCCGCGTACTCTTTCCTGCATTTACATGAACCACGAGGTGTTGTCATGAACTGCCGGAAGGTGCTAACGAAAGTCTGTGTTTATTGTCAGCATGCTAATAACAGCCCGAATTTCTCTATATATACTGCGCTCATTCTCAAGTATAGATAAGACAGGAACATGAGGTGACGCTCCCCGATAATTAACAAACCTTGCGGGATCAGTTTCTTGTTTGTTAGCACAATGCTGTGTGCAAAAAGTTCGTATTGTATGCATGTAAATTAAAGCTATGATAATTTGTATTTCGTATTGCAACGATATATGAGTGCAAATTTTTTGAACATTTATTGTGTTATTTTTCGCATACAAGAATGGGCGGAGACCAAATGTGAAATTGTCGGAATATCAGCAGGAAAAGATATTCGCTACTCTGCAAAGGCTGAGAGGTGATTAAGGGTCTCTAATATTTGCACGCGTATGAATCATAAAACAGTGCTACGTAGGTAGTGTACACAAGGAACTGAAATAATGCTTAAATAAGGTGTGCTACCGGATTATAATCCTATACGACACTCTATCACTTAGAAATCTTCACAGACATTTTATCTGGTTCGTGTTGAATTTTGGAGCTGTCGATATGCAACTTCTTTCTAAACTACATTTTTACTAACGCATAGATCATGAAGTACTGGGCAGACACGCCCGTGCACACATCTGACGCAGGAAAGGCGAATTCAACCTGGAAGAAAGACCAAAGCATCATAATTTTTGTTTGTGTGTTTGCTTGCTCACTGATTTGTACTTGGTTTCAGAGCTTGGAAAAAATAACAGTGTGAGGCTGAAATAAAATTGTTGTCTTTGTTTACCATATTCAGGCTCAAAAACAACGGAGTGCATTTATCTGTTTCAATGAGCTTCTTCGCCTGCTTGATGATTACGTTTCCGCCTCAAATCTGGGGTTTCTGCATTCCACTGGCTTGCCACATTCAGAGTTAAGTGAGAAGCAAAGCCAAAGTCCAAGTTTGATGTTTAAGCTCTGCCCTATTTCGCATCGTTGGCATCACCACAAATTCTACGCTGCCCTAATCCGCAGATCTGCTCATGGGTGTGTGTTCATGCATGCAGTGGGACTGGATAACGTGCAGTGAGAGCGTGTAGGCTCACGAAAACCGTTTAACTTTGATTTATTCGAAGAAAAAAACGCGTATTTAATCTTTTCATACTTGCCTCTATCCTTGCTGCACGAGAAACCTTCTGCAGCCGCCGATCAACTTGTGGCGAGCAGGGCGAATTGGTGACATTCGTGGGAACATGCAAGAACTGTCTCCATGCCAAAAGGTTCCCTGTAACAGATCTTGTAGGCGGGGCTAATGCCGGTATAAACTTGGTGAAATTTAGTCGGCCCTATTGCCTGCGTGATGGTGCGGCCGATTGTTTTGTTGTTTACTTTGGGCAAGAAGCAGTCGTTTCAGGGATAACTTGGTTTAATCCAGCCAACAGTAGCTCAGCCTAACGCTCAGTGCCCCTGACGACGGGTGGCCGGAGTTTTGGGGGTCTTAAAACGACGAGCTCATGCAACACAATGTAATACAACCATTCCGAGGTGGCCCCACAACCCTGTCTTCTAGGGTTTCCGGCTGCCGTTAAAGAAGCACCGAATAGAATTCATGTCTTATTCACCGCTGCATGGTGCAGTTCAACCAATGTAACGCATTATCTGATTGTTTAGCTGTGACCCGCCGCGATGGCTCAGAGGCTAAGGCGTTGCGCTGCTGAGCACGAAGACGCGGGTTCGATTCCCGGCCGCGGCGGCCGCTTTTCTGATGGAGGCGAAAAGCGAAAACGCCCGTGTGTACGAGATTTCGGCGCACGTTAAAGATCCCCAGGTGGTCAAAATTAATCCGGAGCCCTCCACTACGGCGCGCCTCATCGTCTGCGCTGCGTCGGTGCGTTAAAACCCGTAATCAAACAATAAATCAATCAATTGTTTAGCTGTACTATATAGCCTTAGTTTGCCTGTACTGAACAGCTGAAGAGAAAACACCCTGCGCCTTTCGTGGCTGCGGCAACAACTACGTGATGACGTTGAACTGGTTTTCCATGTGCTGTCATGGTATCTAAGCCTAAAAAAAATTGATTTTCATTAGCTGCGTGGTAATGTCGACTTTTAATATTTGCGCCCGCGTTTCGTAGGTGAAACACAATAACAAGTCGCGAAATTTAACCCTGTGGAGGTATCCCTGTGTCGTTACAGATGACGTCAAAATATTGGCGAAAGGGATACCGCGAGGAAAACCGCAATGCCGAATGCACCTTTCTAGCTAAAAATGTGTATGAATCGCGGCCGCAATAATTCAGAGCATGACCTCCGACCCCCTACTTTTAATAAACCTTTGGTCGGTGACCACCAGTTTTTAACTATGATCCTTTTACCCGACCAGACGAGATTTCCTCAAACCTTGGATTTCAAAGATTAGCTATACCAGTGAACAGGTAGCCCGTGAAAACGAGTTGCAAGAAAAAGCTCCGTATTGACATTTATCAAAAATACGCAGCAAAAAAAAAAAAATTCAGGGAAGCTTGCACTCACGCGTAAGACTTGAATGGCGAAGCTGTTGTAGATGGGCATTGCCGGACACATAGTTAAGTTCATATGCATCGAAGAGGTCATCGTCTTTTTCGCGGCGAGTGGTGGATGCAAAGTCATCCTCAGCTTTGCAGACTTCCACCAGCTCTTCAGACTCCGGCAGGCGCCGAAGTAGAGCCCTCCATCTTTCCAGCCCATCACATGACACATATTACACAGACGCCCCGTTTACCGACAACATAGCCACAACTGTCGCGGTAGGTCCACGTGAAGAAATCATCCGTCAACACTGTAATGTACCTTCTTCTACAGCTGCTGAAATTCAAGCCAATGCCGATTCGATGATGCTGCAAACCCATTCAACTGACCAAATTATTAACCGCACGGATAGTCAATCTGCCCTCAGAGCATTCGCAACTAACTCCTTACCTGCGCACATTCATCACGAGCTGACATGCTACATGGCAGCCCACTGTCCCCTGCACGTATTTCTAGAATGGGTCCCTGGACACCAGGGAATTGTAGGGAATGAAAGGGCTCACGCCCTTGCTCGTGCAAATCGAAACCCGAGCGACCCTCAACCCTGGCCCCAGGACTACAGCCGTAAGGAAGAACGCGCCGCCCGTCGCAAGGCCCGGAGGCAACAGCTGAAGGACCTTCGCAATTCCCGCCGCAATCTTCCACCTCCCACTTCTGACCTCACACGCCGCGAAGGCACTTACATCCGCCAGGCTCAGACTCTCTCCCTCCCTTGTGACCTCGTTCTTCACTATATCATGACCCGAGATGGCACTCTCCACTGTCATGTGTGGTGCCTATCCCGACGTTAAACACACCTACTGAACTTGTCCTCGCGCAAGGCGATCCCCTCACTTTCTTCATTCACACCTTTAACCATCCCACATTCCATACTCATGAAAAAGCTGGGCCGCTCGCCCCATCCTTTGGCTTCGCCTCGCCCAGCACATTGCCCACTTGCGGGGCCCTGACACCTGCGGAATTCACGCCTGAAGTATTCCAGGCCCACCAGAACCACATTTTCGGCAGCCCGGACATGGGCCGCTTTAAATAAAGTTTGATCTCTCTCTCTCTCTCTTGGTCATCGACTCGATGCAGCGGCGGCGGGATCTGCAATCCATCTCGGGAAGGATTAGCACACTCGTAGCGATGTCTCCGATTATCCATAATGTCTTCTAGAAAATGCGGCGGCCGCGGTGACCTCTCCCCAAACAGGGTGTCTTTTCATCTTTACCATTATCGCTGGAGCCTTTTGTTTTACATGCGCGTTAGAGCTTGACGACAGCGCCGGAGTTTTCTTTTTTTTTTCTTCTGGAGCAAATGAGTAAGCCGGGGCCTCAGCGGTCGCCGAGAGGAACGCGCCAACGAGCCATTGGCATTTGCTTTGTGTTTTTTCGTGCAACAGCCAACTTGCGGCCAGTAACAACAGCTCCGCTGGTAAAATGAACTACATAGCTCAGCTGATAGAATACAGATGATTTAGGCGTCTTTTAAATTCATCCAGGTTGTCGGTAAGCGCCACTAGTTGCGGTAGGGGATTCCACTCTGAGTTGATGTAGGAATAAATTAATTCGAATATGCAGCCATGTGACCAAGTGGAGTGCCACTTCTTACGCGAATAAAACCCGTTGGAAGATAAAAACTATAAAAACGATGGAAAGAGATAAATCGTGCCTGACGCGGCGTAATGCAAGATAACACAGCACGTAAGAGAGCACTTAATTTACACACAGCGTTCACCAACTCCCGTTTGGCCCTGACTTCAACCTACAAACCCACAATCTCCCATACCAACACACGGGAATGGATCAATGGCGATAACCGCTGCTGCGAGAAGCCCTTGGACAATTCTCAAATTCCAATGGGACTGCGACGAAGACACATTCACATATTCATATTCATGGGAATCGGCCAGTGACGATGACAGCAGCCTTGGGGGGCTTATGCGTGATTCACCAACTGCCATGGGCAGTAGAGTCAACTTGTCCGCCTACACATATGCTTTCACAACTCAACGTGATGCTCACGCACTCGTGCACCAGGAAAAAAAAATTCTCAAGTGCTCCTATATCTTTTTCTCTCCTCAAACTGCCACGCCCTTTTTACCCACCCAAACCCCACTGCGTGTACAGGCTTTCGAACCACAACAAACATCATCATCTCCATCACAAGCCTAAGATATGCCCGCCCAATCCCCCTTTGTGGGTGCACGCCAAAAACCTATCAACGAGAAGAGGAAGAAGAAGCATGCTAGCCCGTTGCAGTTGCACGTGCTTGGGTGTTATCTATGACAGTACGCTTGATTGGCGCCCGCACATAAATCACATTTCGACAAAAGGGGAAAGAGCTCTAGAATTGTTGCGTAGAGTTGGCAACAGAAAAATTGGCATGCGGAGGGACACCCTACTCTTTATATACGGTGGTTATGTAAGACCCATTTTAGAATTTGGGTGTGTCCTCTTTTCGGGTGCAGCAGCGTACAAACTCCGTCCTCTTATTCTTTTGGAGCGACTAGCACTGAGATCGTGCCTCGGCCTTCCGCGATATGTGGCAAACAACATTCTGTATTTAGAGGCCCGCTCGCCGTGTCTAGAGTCTCGATTTAAACTTTTAACAGTGCAGACTATGAAGGGAACCTTCAAGTCTGAAACGAACACGCCGGG
Source organism: Haemaphysalis longicornis (assembly GCF_048455015.1). NCBI lineage: Eukaryota > Metazoa > Arthropoda > Arachnida > Ixodida > Ixodidae > Haemaphysalis > Haemaphysalis longicornis. The sequence continues at coordinate 224,474,899 of NW_027526203.1, read as the reverse complement.
GCAGTGGCTGGGCCAAGACAAAGCGTTACTTGCGATAGCGCGGGTTAATGTAGCGTTGTGCGAGAGGGGTTAAGAGAGAAGGAAGGAGAAGCAGCAGTGGTGATAACGGCGGCTTCGGCTGGCGTGACGTCACAGATACATCAAAGCCTCCTCTGAGCAAATCTTTGTCATTGATGGTGGCTCAGCCAGCATTGCTTTTTAACTATCCATGGCCTCGATACAATCGTCTTCAATGTGTGTATGCCCAAAGCTTGCTTTCACCGCTCAAGATCAGTCTTTCGGAAATTCTTCCGATGTTACCTGAAGTTGTACCTGCTCCTATGTCCCTCAATAACGTATTCCCCCATAACGCCGAACTGCTATACACACGGATACTAATGGGTTTGCTGGATGAGCATCTGGGGAACTTGCGCTCACATGTGGTAGTGGCAACGGATGCATCGCAACGTGCGGAGAGGGCGGGCATGGGAATTTTCAGCCCACAACTTAATTGGTCATTTTCTTATCGTTTACCTGATTTTACTCGTATATTCGTAGCTGACTTTTTATATGCGACGCTGAGAGGAGCGTCTCTTGCCGTCGGCCCCGTCCATCCTGCGCCGTCGTTGTCCGCGTCCGCACAGCTGCGTCTCTCCTCCGCTCACCCCCTCTCCTCTCGCCGTGATAGCGCGTCGTCTCCCCCAACATCTGTGGCGCGCGCAGTGCGGCGTGCTCTCTCACTCCGCCGGTGGGCGGCGCTGCGCGCGGCGCAAGCGCGCTGTGCGCATGTGCAGCGCCCTCTCTCTCAGCGGTCTCCTCTCCTTCGGGCGCGCTGCGCATTGCCGCGCTCCGGCCGGTCTCTCAGTCGACGGTCGTCCGCGCTACGCTTGCTCTCTCTCTCTCTCTCTCTCTCTCTCTCGCATTACCCGAGACGATTGCTCCCGCAATTCGAGTAATCGACCCAACGGAAACGCACAATGGAACCCCCTTCAGCGTCGCATCACACCAGGGTTCCCGCGAGGGGAGGTTGGCGTAATTTTTGCAATAGTTATGGCCTTCAAAAATTACCTCCCAAATATTTAAATGTTGCTATTATTTCTGATTCCCTGTCGGTTTGTACCGCGCTAACATCTCCGAAAAATTCATTACTTATCCGTACCTTCAGAACCTTGTGCCTCCCCATTTACGCGACATCCGGCTCATCTGGGTCCCAGGGCACAGGGGCCTATATGGCTCAATGAAACGGCTGACTCTTTGACCGGTTCAGCTTTAGATGGCCCTACGGTGGACTTCAGCCCTACCCCATTTCTCCTGGCGCGAGCAAGGTTCCGCAGATATCTACGGCTAGGGATGACACAGGAAGGTACGATCACAGGCTTGGATGACTATGCCCATCTTGCTCACACTTGGAATGCGAGATTTTGCGAGTCCCGCCAGTGTGAGGTCACTTTAACCAGCATCCGATGCAGATAACCACAGCTTAATTTTTATTTGCGTCGCGCTGGTCTCACCTCCTCCGGTCTTTGTGCTGCTTGCGATGAAATTGATATAATTGAACACTTTTTCCTGTCCTACCGCGGTTTTCTTTCATTCGGAAACGGTATCTAGCCGCCCCAATTCAACGTATTGGCCTTCCTCTGTTGATGTCGGTGCTTCTTTCGTTCAGGGCCACATCAGTGGGGTTTTGTCATAGATGGATTATTGCGGCCATTCACGCGTGCATATCAGAGACCAGACGCATGTCCTGCTAACACGGTCAAAATTTCTTAGCCTTCTCTCCCAAAAATGACGTCATTCACTGATTCTTCTTTAGATCTATTATATAATTCGGTAACCGTTTCCCAAATTCCTACAGGCTGATAATATAGGGCCATGAAGTGGGTGTTTTAGCCCCGAAACGCCACCCAGTTTCTTGGCCAATCCCCCACGTGGGTATGTGCCACTAGAAGAGGAACAACAACAACAACAAATTATGCGCCACCACCGCCACGTCCACTGCGTTTGCAGGCTCGTGTTCGAACAAGGCAGGACTCGACGGAATCGGCCGCTACCACACCCGCGACAGTCGTCATGGCGCGATCTGAGGATGAAGGCCAACCCACAACGCCTCCGAGATCGCAATGTTCGGAAACGGGGAGCAGCCAGCGTCAAAGGCGAACCGACGTCGACACCCTCCTAGAGGTGCGTTTTGCACGACATAAACTCCGCCTCCAGAGGAGTGAGCCGAGCCTAGAGACAGTGACGGACTGGCCAGCATGCGTGGCAATTTAATTGTTTTCGGCGACAAGAAACCGGCGTGCATAGAGTTCTTAGTGCGTAGATCCGGATCGAAGGTATAAATGTCCTCTAGGCACCAATGCCTACATTTATTTCCTGAAGAGATTCGATGGCAATAGGAGCCTGCGAGCCCGCGAGGACCGTCCGTAGGTTGCCGCCGAGCAGCCCAGAAGCCGTGTTTTTTGTTGTTGTTTTTGTGGTTTTTCCTTTAGTTGTTATCTGGCGCGTAACCTGAACTGAGCGCGGAGGCCACGTGCTGATGACGATATTGGCAGCAGCCCATGGTGGTGATGGTAACGGAAATACTTGGGATTTCTCGTGGTGTCATCATTCTAGGGACAGGCGAAAAGTATTAGGCGAATACGTTTATTGCTTCCAGGGCAAATCGAGAGCACGGCTCGTTCCATGTAGCGTCAATCTGACCTTCAGGCTTAGCCAAGGTCAAGACAGTGGCTGCTCGTGTCATTGCGCAGTTAAAGTGTCAAATCGTTCGTTTGTTCCAAGGGGAGGGGTACGGAGACGGAGGTAGGAGGAAACACTAAGGGCGGGTGCTGCATCAAAAAAATAATGCATGGAAGGGCTTCAGTAGCGGTCCCAGATATTGGTTTTAGGAAGGGCGATTTTTTTTTTTTTTTTTTTTGGGGGGGGGGCGATTTTTTTTATTTTTTTTTGGGGGGGCGAATAAGAACCGCTCCTCTCCTTGAGCCAGTTCTGCGGAGGAGGTGATAACCATGCCGGCGTGTGCATGTATGTTGTGTAACCCGCTTGCGCACAAATCACTTAGCGACACAGTGGTTTTTGACTCCCCGTAGGCGGTGCTACGGCTGACTCGAGCCCGCATTTCTGACGGTCGCAACACGTTTGAGACCTCACACAAGTGGGATTGAACCTCGCGCAAGTAGAATATGCTTCGAAAAAAAACAAAAAATAAGAAGCTGAGGACCTTTTTGGGGGGGGCGATCGCCCCCTTCGCCCCCCCCTTGGGACCGCCACTGAAGGGCTTGCTGCGTCCAAGTTCCCTGCGCATTCGTGCCTACAGTGCCGACTTTGGAGAGAAGCATCCGTGTTTTGTCCTCAAGTGCAATTGTGTGCATGCTCACTGCGGCGCGCTCCCGGCTCAAAAACCGGGCAATCTCTCTACAAACTACGTTCACCCGTGTTCAACCATGGCAAATTTATACGTAAATCCTGCAGCGTCTCTTTGTCTCCTAAAAAGCTTCGCTGGCCATCCGCCTACACAGAGTGGAATGGCTCATCATTTTTTCCCGCCAGCGCCAATTTCTCGTCCAATTGTTCTTGATGCTTCCAAATCACGTTTGTATAGGCAAGCGAAAAGGCAAAACACACTCCGCAGACTGCGCTGCCTTTCTGGCTTGCCCTGAGATAACGCAGGCACTTCTCACTCGTCGTATACCTTAGAGGAAATTGTTCTAGTGCAATCACAACATAAGCATTCACTGAAGCACCCGCATCCTTGATTAATGTTGCACGCGATCATACGCAACAAAAGGCCGCTAATTCCACACTGCTTTCCTCCACAAGTAATCAGTAGATATCCATACAAAATCGACACAAGAGAAATATCAATTAGAATCCCAATTTACGCAAATTTTAGTGGTCACTTAAGTTTGCGTCAGCCAACAAGAATCAATGTTGATTATTATCATTGTTGCAGGCCTCTCCTGCGCCGCCCGCAAGGACTGAATCAACCAGGACGGAGACGCGCTGCAGCTCGTACCCAAGTCCACAGCGCAACGCATGCAATGAGGGCGGCGTTGAGTTCGGGAAGCCTCTCCCGTCGTCAACAAGAATGCACACCGCAGAACATGACCACCCTAAATCCCATCCGCCTGCCCCAACGGTTAAACACCCTCCCTGCCCAGGAAAACACGAGTTCGAGCCGCTAGGGGCTTCCCTCGTAACGGCGGCCATTTCCCGTCTCCGAAAACTGACACCCATGTACAACGAGTGGGTCGACATGTGCTTGCAAATGGTGGATTACCACACCCCTACCTACACCTTTCAGAGCAAGCGCCTTCGAACCGTAACCGCGCTTGTCAAGGAGTCTCCGCAATCCTTCATAAGAAGCCTCAATGCGGCGAAACTTCCTCCACTTGTGACGCTCCTGCTCTGTATTATAGCAGACGGTCTTGAACAATCGGCCATGTCCGGGAAGCCCCATTCCGGAAAGGACTCAGCTATTGCCAAAGTAGCCCTTCTTCGCTTGGTCCTTTTCTCAGAAGGCACCACGCTGATCTCCCTAGCCGCCGAAAGGACGTGTGCTATGATCAGGAGCAAAGACTGGAGGCAATGGTACAGAGGTCTGACAGCGCTCATTATGTCATGCGCCGATGCATCAGTGCCTGCGCCCACACGCAGTGATGAGCTCCGCTGGGTTCTTATCTGTAAAACCTTTGATTCCGTATTTCGGTTTTTTTACGAGCCGGAGATGAAGATCTGCCGCATGCCAACAATGGTTCTCGAACAAATGGTCGTCACTCTTTCTCCAGGTTACGTGCCCTACTCGCACGAGAAGTTAATACCCCAGCTCCTGGCGATTCTCACTCCCGACTCGCCGGCTGAACTGCTTAGCTTCGCGACGAAGACGCTTATACGGTACTTTTCGTCCTGCCCGGAAGAGAGGGTCGTGTACGACGAAGTAGTGCTCCATTGCAAGATCGACGCACTCGTCACGCACGTTCTCTGCGAAGCAACCTACCGGGCATATGCGCGTGAAGACTATATACTCAGTGGAAGATGTCTGCAGGACAATTTTAGTGAATTGTGTGACATGTTCGTGCCGTCCTTAACAGAGCTGGTCACCATGTCAGGTGAAAGACCATATTTATGGTGGTTCGCAATAAATTGTGTTGTTCTCACCAGAACAGCCGTAGCCTACCATCAGTTTAGCGCTGATTCACCAATCATTACGACGGGAGTGCCGACCTCGCTTGCTGACAAGCGCACATGTCGTACCAACGTCTTGGCCTTGAATAAACGCGTGATGGCATGCTTGCATAGAGTCTAACGCTTGAATCTTTACCACATGAGTCAGCAGGTGCTTCAAAGATTTTCGGTCTTTACTACAGAAGCTGCAACAAAGCACCATGACCACTGAGCACTTAAGTAGCGTTGCCAAACAACGCGTTTATACGTGAGTTAACATGACAAAACGGACGTATGATTGTCGTGTTCCGGCGACGCAGTTTCGCCCCAAGCTTCAGGAAGGCTAAGTCCTCTGTGATCAGGGTGAGGAGCCACAGGCGCGACTGGGCGCCTTCTCTATCTGAACACACGGGCAGTACCGTTGTAGTTTAGCTGGACCATAACGTGGCAAAACATTTACAGACGATCACCCCAAGGTGATGGCATCAGCAGGGAAAGCAGTGGGCGTGCATCCATGCGATTTCGGCAGTTTTTCAGAAAATTTGATAAACGGTACGTTCTAAATTCGCTGCTGTAATACAATACACAAGTATCTTTTTCAGTACTTCATCGTGAGTCTCAAAGAATTCCCTGTCATTAAAAATACAACCTCGTAGTGGCTTCTGCATGAAGATTGATGGCCGTTATTGATAGAAAAGAGGCCTCAGTACCGTCAGGGGAAGGAAGGGGGAAAGGACGGGTACTGGAAGGGAGGCTCTCTTGGTGCAATCAGTTCGGAACAGCTGGAGACAAGACGGGACTCGCTGTGGACATACAGCTGCCGAGCTGAAGAGGGCAAGCCCAACTTATCTAGGTAGTGTTGGAAGGCTCCGCATCGAGCAACTCCTGCCAGGTGGCTCGCTTCACAACTTGTACCATTGGAGGGCGTAATGGTACATTTCTCCGAAAGCACCATTTCCTCCTACTACTAAGAAAGGAATACCTGCTACACAAAGCAAGAAACGCTTAGGAGGATTCGGGACCCTGAATCACAGGGCCCCCCGTGATCCGCGCAGAGGGAGCCTGCCCTCTGTCATTGCTGTTCTTCTTCTTTTATTATTATTCTTGCTGTTGTTAGTTCGAAGCGACAGCTAGAGTGCAGTTCTTGCGCCCACATGATACAAAGGGGATAGCCACATCACCATCGTCATCTTGGGGACGGCCTCAACTCCTACTGTCACCCACCAATGGCGCCGCACTTGCGAGGTGTTTTCCCGCGCCAAGGACAGTGGCGTGATATCTACGTCACAGACGAAGGACAGAGAGAGAGAGAGAGAGAGAGAGAGAGAGAGAGAGAGAAGGCTTTTTTATTGAAAAGGCAGAGAGTTTTGCCGGCGTTTACAATCACCTGCATGCTTGTGCGCTGAGGACTGGGGATGTAGACAAAAAGGCCCTAGAAAGAGGTGGGCAGGAAGGGGAAGGGGGGGAACTAACTGGAGTAGCTTGACGTGATTCACGGACTATTTTTCAGATCGCGTCCAGAATTCACAATTTTGAAATGTGACCATTGACCTCCAAATAGGAAAACAAACTTTTCAGAGCCTGGCGCTGCTTTGAGGGGCACGTTGGTGGCCCTAGCATAGTCTTCAGAGTTACCAGCCCCTGTTCTAGGCGCTCAATGTTCTGAAAGAAGCGCGACCATGGTGTCATGTAGGCCACACATTCTAGTAAAACATCTTCAACTGTTTCTATAAAAGAACATGTAAGGGTTGGGTGAGTTGGTTTTGATGTATCTCTAAAAACAAACTGGCTGACTTTAAGAGACGGGCACGTGTCCTACAAGTACTCTCCGAGGTCTGTTAAAGCACTTTTAAGCTTTGAGTCGGCACACTCCAAAGTGGTGAAGCATGGCATTGCCCTTTCCTGCCCGAAGTCGGCCATATCCAAATCCTGCGAGCATTCAATGGCCACCGGCGTCTTAGAGCAGGTGGAGAAGCTAACAAAATCTGGGTAAACTTATCATGTAATTTCCAGGGGCAGTGAAGTGGGTAAAGTCTGACAAGGAGGCCGAAATACCAAAAGAAAAACCCAAGAACTTCGCCGTAGTGCCCTATGTTCATAAGATGTCTCACGGAATAAAAAAAAGTGACAGGACGGTATGACGTGAGCGTAGTATTTTCGGTTCCTAATAAGTTGGGTAAGATCTGTCCAAGAGCGAACAAAAAGGCAAAAAACCGTCAGGGGACATGTGGTATTTATCACCAAAAGAAGCTCGTACCGTGTGCTACGGGGGTAGTTTATTCGATCTCACTTGCCTGTGGGAAAGTATACATTGGCCAAACGGGACGGTGTTTAAATGTCAGGCTTAACTATTTCCAGGAGGGTGGTCACCCCAGGTAACCACCTTTTCTCGATTTTTTCCTCTTGAAGCAAGCGACTCCCGCGAATCGACTTTCAAACAGCGTGCCTTTTTAAGCTTTCGCCATTCTAGCAGAGATGGCGCTACCTTTTTCCTGTTCCTAGAGTTCTTGTATATAGCTCCCCTTGGGGAGCAGAGTTACGCGATATACAGGAACTCTATACAGGAACTCTACCTGTTCCGAAATCACGTGTTTTGTTTGTTTTCTTCCGGCTGCCATCGTCCCAAAGGCGCGCTACACGATGGACCCGAGATATTTATTTACAACATCTTTATTTGCCTGCTAAAAGGTTACGGTGGCTCTCACTCCCTCGCTAGGAGGGGGGTGCCGGCCGCGACTGCTGGCGTGTGATGGCCGCCAGCGCAAACTGCGCGGCGGCTTTCTGTGCGTCCTTGTCCGTCTCGCGCACAGCACGCGCGAGATGGGGCGGTAGTATGTTCGTTTCCGCGTCCGCGTCGTTGCACTCCCACATCATGTGGGTCATGGTCGCCCTCGCGGCCCTGCACACCGCGCACTGGTCCGTGATGAATTGTTCGGGCGTGACATGCACGGCCCACACCGGGGTCCACGTCGCCCCCACTTGGAGTTGTCGGAGGAGCGCCGCCTCCTGCCGGCTGAGGTCCGGGTGCGGCGCAGGGTAGCGTTTACGTTGCTCCCTGTGCCACTCCAGGACCCCTCCGTACGTTGTAATCGGGGCGGGCTCCTGTTCTTCCACCCCTCGTCTTCTTCGTTGTCGTTGTCGTTGTCTCTGGCGTCGATGTTTTCCTTGGCCGCACGAGGTGACGCGGCGCGCGGGCCGACGGGGCGTCCGGTTAGCGCCCTCGCCGCCCTGTCCGCGTCCTCGTTGCGGTTGCGAACGGGTCCCACGCTGCCCATGTGGGCCGTAAGGTTATCGGCGTCCGCGAGTCCAGGGCTCCACACACCCTCACTGCGTTCGCACACACTTGGTTCCTTGCGAAGTTGGTGATTGCCTCCCTCGAGTCACTTAGCACCGTCGTGCATCCTCTGGCGGTTGCCGCCAGAGCTATGGCCGTTTCCTCCGCTTCCGTGGCCGTCTCGACGCGCACGCTGCGCGCCGCGACGACTCTGCCGGTGGTTGCCTGCACGACCGCCGCCGTGTAGGCACGTCGGCGGTTGTCGGGGTATCGGGCCACGTCGACGTACATGGCGCCGGCGTCGTCGTCGTACGTCGCTGCCAGGGTGCGAGCCCTCGCCAGGCGACGCTCATGGTTCTCTGTTGGATCCATGTGCCGTGGGATCGGTGCGACGCGGATGCTGTCGCGGGCCTCGCGCGCCAGCGGCAGCCGTCTCTTTCTCTCCCGCAGCCTCGTTTCGTGTCCTACCGCGACAAGGATGGCCCTGCCCGTGCGCGTGGTTTCCAGTCTGGCTATCTGCGCCGTTGCTTGCGCCTCTATGATCTCGCTCAGCGTGTTGTGCAAGCCTAAGTCGAGCATGTTCTGTGTGTTTGTGTGGGTGTATAAGCCCAGCGCAGCTTTGTATGCCCGGCGTATGAAAGCGTCGAGCTTATTGCGTTCGGCCGTGGTCTAGTTGTGAAAGGCGGCCACGTACGCCAGGTGGCTTATGACGAACGACTGGACCAGCCTGAGCGTGCTGCATTCCTTCATGCCGGCGTGCCTGTTGGCGATATTCTTGACGAGGCCGAGTGCTCGGCTTGCTTTGATTTGCAGTTGCTTGACGGTGTGAGCGTTGCGTCGGTGTTCGTGGATGTGTAGTCCGAGGACTCTGATGGTCTCTACCTCGGGTATGGCCGAGCCGTCGCCCGTGCGCACTTGGATGTTTGCCGCCTTCCCGTTCGTGGGGCTTCGCGGGGCCTTCAGGATTAATAGTTCTGACTTGGCGGGGGAGCATTGCAGCCCCGTTCCCTCGAGCTGGTCTTCGACCGCTTTCACCGCGCCCTGGAGCGAGTCTTCGGTCTCTCCGTCGCTGCCGCCCGGCACCCAGATGGTGATGTCGTCGGCGTAGATTGTGTGGTTGACGTTTGGGGTGGTGCCGAGGCGTTCCGAAACCCCGATCATCACCAGGTTGAACAGCGTCGGAGAGATCACCTCTCCTTGCGGCGTGCCCACGCTGCCCAACGTTTTCGTTGGTAGTTCTAAGTCTCCGGCCACGATGGTCGTTGTGCGTGCCGTGAGGAAGTCTCTGGTGTAGGCAAACGTCCCCCTTCCCATGTTGAGGCGGGACACCTGCCGTAGTATGGCGTCGTGGCGAACGTTGTCGAAGGCGCCTTTTAGGTCCAGGCCCAGGACGGCGGCGTTGTCGACGGATCTCTTATTATCAATAATATCGTGCTTGAGAAGCAGCATGGCGTCTTGCGTGCTGAGGCCCGCACGGAAGCCGAGCATCGTGTTGGGATAGTGCTCGCCGTCCTCGAGATACCTTTGCCATCGGTTGAGTAGTACGTGCTCCAGCACCTTGCCCACGCACGACGTGAGCGAGATGGGACGCAGGTTCTCGATGTCTGGCGGCTTGCCAGGATTGGGTATTAGCACCGTGCGAGCCTCCTTCCACTTGGGGGGTAGGGTGCCGCTCCGCCAGCACGCGTTGTAGAACGTCGTGAGCGCGGTGATGGCCTCGTCGCTCAGGTTTCATAGTTCCTTGTTGGACACGCCGTCCGGGCCAGCCGCCGACTTGCCGTTGAGCTTTTGCAGGACCGCACGCACCTCCCACTCTTCGATGTCGGCGTCGAGCGCCTCATTGGGCTCGCCCTCGTAGTCCGGTAGCGGAGTCGGCGGCGTGGCCGGCAGGTACTTAGCGTCCAGTCTGCGCCGCACCTCGTCGTCCCCTAGCTCCCTGCGAGCCTTGAGGAGGGTGCGGGCCAGGACGTGCTGCTGCTCCCCTTTGGTCTTACTCTCGTCGAGGAGGTGGCGCAGCAGCTTCCAAGTCCTACTTTGTGTAACTGTCCGTCGGCCTCTTGGCATACGGCGTGCCAACGGTGGCGGTTGAGCGCTGCGCAGTGCTTTTCGATTTCCTTGTTAAGGAGCGCCACGCGCTTGCGAAGCGTTCAGTTGCGTTTCTGAGTTCGCCATCGGCGTTTCAACGAGTCGCGCGCCTCGATGAGGTGCGCGAGCCGACTGTCTACCTCGTTGACTTCGTCCTCGGCTTCGAGCTCCGTGGTGGCCCTCTTTGCTTCCCGGCGGATCGCCTCCGTCCACCTCTCTATGTCGTCTATGACGTTGGGTACGTTCGCGAGGTTGGTCCGGAATGCGTTCCAGTCTGTGTGCTTGTGTGTGCGTTTGGGGCTCGCCCTGCCTTTTAACGGAACGGTTAGCTCGAGGAGACAGTGGTCGCTGCCTAGCGTCTCGGTGGTGTTTCTCCACTTCACCTTCCCGTTGTTACTGAAGGCGAGGTCCGGGTTGGTGTCCCGGTGCACCGACGTCGGGGCGTGTCTGGTCGGGATCGAAACGTCGTTGAAGCGAGGTGATTCAGGTAGGCGAAATCGCAGGTTGCGATACCTACTACCCCGCGATCAAATTGGCAGAGATGCCGTGGAGTCCGTACAGATGCTTTACTGGGGCTGCTCGTGGCGTAGAATGTAAATAATTGTTTTTTTGAGGGCATAGAGCTCAGCCGCTGTAGATGACGATGGTCGCTCCAGACGAAATAAAAACATTTCTCCAGTAAGTGGCACGTACAACCCAGATGAAGAACTTTGCGGGGATGATGATCCATCCTTAAGTATGTGTTCTAGGCGGGCTCATTTTATACATGTATTCCAGCACGATATCCAGGATTTCTGTCAAGGGCATCGTATTTTAACAATGGGGCTGTTTAAGCTTGAGCTTGGTCCAGTGGCGTTATCAAAAAACTAAGGAAAAAGAACTGCCGTGAAGCCAAACTTTTCGCCTTCTCGAGTGGGAGAACAAGGGGCATATGCGTATGCACAACTTTTGCTATGCTAACTTAAACGTGATAGTCTTTCTCCGGCTAATAAAACGCAAGAAAAAATTGGTGCATCTCGCGCTACTGGTGCAAGGCTAGAGGACCAGCCGATCTGGGGGTCCAACCTAGCCTCTTCTCCCCCTAGGATCACCTGTCAGTGTGGGGAACCGATCGGAGCGGCCTTGCAAAATCCGACTAAACTTGGCCTCACTCCTCAACTCTTAGCCTAGCCTAGCAAGAATATCGCAAAAACCTAGCAAAACTTAGCAAAACAGGAAGAGGCTAGGTAGACCTGCAACTTCGCTGTTTTTCCAGCCTTGCACCACTAACGCAAGATGCGCTATTTTTTTATTTGTTTTTTTTTGGGGGGGGGGGCAATTTTAGAGATGCGGCCCGGAATTTATAAGGGAGCAAGGTTCCAAGGAGGGAAATTGTGGCCGCATTACTTGTGTCGGACACTCACAATTGGAGGGTAGAGACAATGACTTCTCTAGTGCGCCGCACTGGTGACCGCAAAAGAGCCCGCCGCACTGCGCAATGTGAGGGGGTGAAGGGAGAGGCCGCGCGTGGCGAGGAGTATACACCACTCAGAAAGGGGGCTGCGGCGTCGGAGAGGAATATGAACTCAGGCTGCAACTATACTCCCTGCGTTAATGGTCATGCTTCCCTGTGCAACACACAGTAGGGGAAAGCCATCTTACAAAGACCATGCTTACAGCGATTTCCTCAAATTGGCTTCACCTCTGAACACAAATGCATTGCTGGGAAGACATAATTTTTAGGGCGATAGAAGCCGATTTGGATCAAAATATGGGAACGCTAAGACCTTCTTTGTGATTTTTTCCCCTCTGAAAATAGTTGGTCAACGCTCGGTCTGTCGCCAGAGACGATCTGCTGGGTCCTAACCACAGACAGCTTCACTGTAAAATACGCTGCTTCTCTTAAAAACTGGGTGGAAGCGAGATGTGAAACTGGCTCTTCTACGCAATATAGAGCGATTCCTTAATGGGACGTTTCGGGCGAATTTCTTTTCTCTCATTTTAGTTTTCATTTTACCTCGACCCTCTTCGACGCCCTGTTTAACCCAAAGAGTGTTTCTCTTTATCTTGTTTTTGTTGCGTTTGGCAGCACTGGAGACAGTGCAAAGCAGTTTGTCCTTTTTTTAATGCGAAACCTCAACGTACGATGAGGTTGACGTTTCTAGCACAACATTATGCTGTCAACATATCCACAAATTAATAAGATGTACCCACTGAAGTGGATTGGCTTGGGCATGGATGATTCACGGCCGATTCACGTATTCCTATCGGGCTGCGACGTCAACATAACCAGCCAAAATACTGATATGCCCACTCAGTGGGATGGGCCAGTGAGGACTACAGCTGCCGTCAGAGGACCCTGGCCAGTTCATTAGTTACCGCTTGCAGGAACATCCATACACAGATTCGAAGGAGAAGCCAGGGGTGTTCAAATGGACAATAATGCTTTCCGGCCAGCTTCCGGCGTCCACTCAAATCCCCAGAATCGTAAAATACTGCGCCATACCTTCGGCGTGTGAAAATAAAATCATAGAAAAATAAAGGGGCCCTTCTATATTTAAAAAAAAAACGGCTTCTATTGCAACTAGGAACATGTTTTCTCAGCAATGCAATTGTGTTTAGAGGTGAAGCCGACTTTAGAGAATCGCTGCGAACTTGTCTTCGTTAGCTCGATTTTCCACATCGTGTGCTGCACAGTGAAGCATGACCACCTACAGAGGGAGTTTGATTAAAGAAAACGGCTCCAACTCTTGCGTTAGCGAAGTTATCCCGAAAGATATTACAGTAATCCCTCATTAACTGGAAGTAGTAAAAACCGGGAAATATTTCGAGATCAGCAGATTTTCGAGATAAGCAAAGTTGCGCGAATTGTAATGAAATATAGAGTTCTTTGCAAAAAAAGGTGCTACTACTTCCATCTTTTCAAGAGCAGCTTCCAATCTTGCTTTCCATAAAGGTTTGAAAGAGAAGAGAAAAAAAACATACAAGAGACGTTCACCGGCTGAGTTTTGAGGCGCTGCACTTTTACTTAGCAATAATGAACTTCGTAATGCTGGTCTGCTTTGCGGTCGCACTCGGGCCTAGTAAGGAGTCCTCTAGCTGCTTGACGCATTGCATGAGCCGATCTTCCCCGCCGCCGCATTCAACCTCATTTCGCAGCAAGCGCAGCAAATTCCTCGTTTCGGCAGATGTCGGCACCTCTCGAGGAGGTTAGTCGTCGTCGCCCCCGTCAGCGCCGTCCCCTCCCCACATGACGTGACATAGGGTTGCTTGACGAAGTTGATATGCCTCTAGGCTCAGACTTCACGTTCGGGGAAAACATTGGCTTTGTGGTATTTATTAATTTATGTAGTTACATGTCACGTTGCAAGGAGAGGGTCAAAAAGCCAGCACAGGCGCTGGCTTGACGAGGACCCTACCCCGTGTACACACGTCGACGGCAGCGCAGCACTGCCGTTCTCTAATTACAAAGCAAGTGTCATATGTTAAAAAAAATTTAAAAAAATGAACAGAAAAGGCGCGGCTAAACGAGAAAAAAAAAATCCCGCGCCTTCCCGCGAGGGGAACACGAGTAAATGCAGAGCATTGGGGGTCGTTAACGCCGCGTAAAGTCGCGTTAGGGTGGGTAGTTGGGTCGTAGTTGCGTTGGTGTTGGTTTAGGGTAGAGAGAGGAGAGTAAAGTCGCGTTAGGGTGGAGCGAGCGTCAACCAAGGAAGGAAGGAGCAACGCAGTGACTGAAGCACGAGCGACCGCTAGCCTCTTTATATTTGCAGCGCGCGCAGCAGAGGGAGAGCAGTACGGGGGGGACAGCCCGCATGCGCAAGCAGCGCGCACCCTTCCACGCCCCACCGCGCTGCTATCACGCACCTGTTACGCCGAGACCGCGACGGAGCGAACGGGCTGACTACGACGCATGCGCGCGCCAGCTGCTGTTGAGAGGAGGGAAGGAGGAGAGGCGCACCTGCTGCGGACGCGGAGCTGTGGACGCCGTCCGACGCAGGAAGAGGCGAGGCTAAGAAATGCTCTGCATTTAAAAATCGAGGGTCGTAGGCGCAGCAGCATCGCACAAATCTTGTGAAACGGTCCGTGGCGGCGAAAGTTTCGTTCCACTCTCAGTCCAGATTTCGAGATATCCGCAGTTTGGCCCAAACATGCACACTTTGAAATAAAGGGCAACAAATACGTAGGACGTGTAGGAAATGGTTCGTTGCCAAGGAAAATTTCGACTTAGCCGATTTTTCGAGATATGAGAGTTCGAGGGAACGAACTATTACTGTATATGACAGTTAGTCGCTAAGACGAATCTTTCATTATGCCGAGTTTAGGTTACTTGTGTCGTAATTAGTTTACAATGAAGCTGTAATCATTACAGAATTACTGTCTGCTGTCAATAAATGGACATATACGGGGGCGTATGGTTACAGAAAACGGCTGTAACTGTTGTTTTACCGGAACTCTCCGGAAACAAAATATATGATAATTAGCCACTAAGACGACTCTAACATTATGTGTCACAGCTTTGCTGGTAATCCTTCTCCACAGAGAAGACGGGCGCTGAATTTTGTTCAGCTTTCCTCTTGGCTCTCCATGACGCCGTTTTTTTAAACCTGGTATGTTTACGTTGTCGTGAAAACCAATCCGACGTGAATTTTGAATTGAAAGAAAGCTGCAGTTTTCATTGATTTACTTCCGTTTTGCATTAAATATGCCCAAGCCTACCTGTGTGCTAAGCAGTAACGGTGGACACAAATGGTAATAACCGCGAAAGGTTTTGTCTATGTGCACTTCGCCCTCGGCGTAGTGGCTTTGTGCACCAGAAAACACCCCTACATCATGGAAGGCGCGGATGAGCGAACTACCCGAGGCCCCGGGATACTAGCCAAAGACTGCTACGCCTTCAAACAAAGCTTTCGGGACTCAGCGCGCACTGTAGTGACGTAACCTTGGCATTAATTGTCGGAGTGAGAGCAGACGTTTATGTCACTAAACATCGGTGCAGCGCTTGGGGCAGAGACGGAATTATGGGTAGCCATTATTATTGGATGGAAATCGGTCAGTGACCTCGTCCGTTCAGCGCCCCCTCCCCCATCAAGCACAAGACTGGAGACTTTAACCATGACCTCCGTGATCGGCTGCCGGCGGCGCGCCGTTATTTAAGCGCCAGAAATTTTCTATTGGCAGCAGCGAATATTGTCCGTGTGTCGAGGGTGTCATGCGGCACATATTAAAGAAGTCGCATAAATTGTTGTTGTTGATTGTAGGGTTTAACGCGCCGACGCAACGCAGGCGATGAGGCGCGCCGTAGTGGAGGGCTCCGGATTAAGTTTGACCACCTGGGGATCTTTAACGTGCGCCGAAATCTCGTACACACGGGCGTTTTCGCTTTTCGCCTCCATCAGAAAAGCGGCCGCCGCGGCCGGGATAACTGCCGGTAAGTCGCATAACTGCAATCCTAGCTAAAATAAATGCATTATCAGGTTCTATGAGTCGCTTTGCATCCATGACATCAGTTATGCTTTGTTTTTATTCCGATAAAAAGCGCGAAAGCTGACGAAACGCCATTTCGAGGAGCGCTGCAGCATACACGCCTTTCGTTTCAACCATCGGCTCCGCGCGCCGCGGTGCGGCGGACAACGGCGAAACGGCCTCTTCGGAATTACACTCTCTCCGGGCGATTGGGACGGCCGGAGCAACGGCGCGCCGCCGGAAGCCGATCGCGGAGGCCGTGCTTTAACGCAAAGGTCGGTAAGAAGCAAATTGGGGAAAGGTAAGCGGGAAACTTCGGAATAGATAATCGCAACAGTTGAGGAGATGCACTGGTGGGATTTGCCGAGAGGAATCCTGAGGTTGATGAGCACATTCTTCTACAAACGAAAGAATAGGAAATGAACATGGAGAAGTTCCGATGGCACAAGCAAAAACAAAATTGACTTCATTTTAAGTGACAACCAGGGTATCGTGCTATAGACAGTGATCATAAACTGGTTAGATGCAAGCTAAAGCTTAATCTCAGACGAGAAAGAAGGAAACTCGGGAAAACTAAGAAACCCCGCCTGGAATCAGTCAGAGCTAGATCGCAGGAGTTTAAAATAACTCTTCGAAACGAATTCTCGCTTTTGAACGAGCAGAACGAGGTCAGTGTAGACAGGCTAAATGTCAACCTAACATCGGCACTCAGTGGATCAGCACCAGCTGTGGCAGAAGCAACATGCAGAGAACAAACGGGAAAACTAACAAAGAAAACGAAGGAACTAATGGCAAACGCAAGAACATGAAAGTTTCAAGCACGGCGGATCGGATTGAATTAGCCTAGCTCTTCAATTGAATGCCTAACATTCAATTAACATAGCAGAAAGAGGAGACGAGTGTGTCAAGCCAAGCAAGCGTGTCTTCATCCCAAAGAGATTGCATATATGCGTGGGCCTCGACTGTAGCCGGTGTCTATCTAGTTGCCTTATCACGGTGACTTTCGTTAACTTGTTTTGCTCATGCGCAGTTTATTTTATTGTTTTGTGTTAGGTGTTTATATTCACCCTTCTTGATATTCAACTTTAGTTTTTAGACCAGCGGCTGTCCTTGTTTTCCACTTCCTTTATCTTTGTTTAAGTTCGCACTGGTTTCATCCAAGAATAAGCCTATCTCTCCCCTGCCGCCTATCTCCTCCCACCATCGGGCCGCTTCTCCGTGTCGCGCGCTGGCGGAAAGGGGTGTGGTTTGACCTCTAGTTCTCAAGGTCAAAACTAGTCACCCCGCGAAGACTGCCCGAAGTAGCGTAGTTGGCGTAGTGTAGCTTTGCTACAAAACCTATATCTGCGCGTGCCCGCCACCCCCCCCCCCCCTTGCCGCCCTCCTCTCCCAACCCGTGCACGCATAAACCGGCAACAGGTCATGCGCGGGTGCTTAGAAGTGAATGATACCGTCAAACATGTCGCTATGAAAGCCCTTAAAGCTGAAAGAGTGATGTTGACCCATGTCGGCATTCCAAGCGGGCCAGTTGCTGCTCATCCGGGAGGGATTCGCAGCTACACGACCAGCTGGAACTTGAGGGGGCAACGGCGACGGCAGCGGCTTTCCGTGGTTCTCGCGCCAATTCAAGCCTCTGTTCGGACTTATGCTTCTTAAGTTTCCGCTCTTCTTCCTCCAAGCGAGCGACATGGGTCCGTACCATAGCGAGTTAACACCTCGAGGGCTTCGACCTCTATACGTGGGTGTCCCTTACCCTGCCCAGTCGTAGGCATCTCATTGTCTGTGCAACACACCAACCCAGACCCAAACTGCTCGATTGCGGAAGACAGCTGACTGGCCGCATTGAGGCATGAGACTGCCACGTTTAAATCTCCCACCACCACAACTGGTATGTTCATAGGTCGGCAAAACAGAAAGAACTCACTCAAACTCAATCACATTTTTTTTATTTACGCTGTACTCAATCAAACTCAGACTCAAAAAGTTCGTCTGTTCACAAAATCACTCGTACTCACTCATCAAATACTCATTTGTAATCGTACTCACTTGTACTCAAACTCATTTGTCTCACGAGTATTCGTACTCAATCTGTACTCGTGAGTACTGAATCTGTACTCACGAGTGCTCACTCTGCACTCATGAGTACTCAATGAGTACTACTGCTCATGAGTACTACTCATGAGTACTACTCATTCTGCACTCGCGAGTACTACTCATTCTGAACTCACGAGTACTACTCATTCTGCACTCATGAGTACTACTCATTCTGCATTCATGAGTACTCAATCAGTAATCATGAGTACTCAATTTGTATTACTCACGAATAATCAACTTATTTGCACTGTTAGCTAGGTGGTAGCTCGAATGAAAGACTAAGTAAAAAAATAAATTGTTTAATTGATTAGAAAAACACAGGTTACATATAAATCAGTACAGAGGAAGAAAACGTCTGACGCGGTGCACTGTCGTTGGGCGACTTACTGTGCGAAGGCAAGTACACTGTACATGTGAGAAAGCGAAACGGAACGTAAGCACTCGCGTTGCGCCTGGCGTCTCGTCTTGTTCTCGGGCCGGGTCGGGCTCAGGGGAGCTCGAGGCTTGTCGGTGCGGCCGTGGCCGTAAACTGCGTTTTTCTGCGTGTCTTGGGGTGGCAGCTTTTGTGGTCCGTTTTCGTTTCCGGGCGCGCTGATACGTATCCTAATCGTGCTCTGAATCCGAAATGCGCCTGCCCCCAGGCACAATGAAGCGTTCGCATAGATTGACGTCCGTTCGTATCCAGATTACTGTCCGCTTGTTCACAGATGCTCGATGCTGGCGTTTGTTTTTTGTTGTTCCAGATACTAGAAACTTCGTTAAGAGGGTGTTCGTCTCGTTGAGTTTCGGTGAATTTCAAATCTGCTTGATTTTATTGTGCGTGTGCCGTGGATTCACTTCGTCAGACCTGAACTTGACAGTGTTTACGGCGTTGCGTTGGTTGCGCCGCTTCCGTCGGCGATTGTGTTCGTGTAGCTCGTCGCGTGCTTGATGCATGTGGGGGCGTAGACGTCTGGTTTGTCCGGTGGCGACCTGCGCTGTGTAGGGATGGCTTAGTTCGGCGCGTTGAGGACGTCGCTTGAATTGACGCGTGCGTTGCGTATGGTGCGGGAGCCGTTTGGCTTTTCTTTTAGTGTGCGGTAGCGGGGCGTTTTCGTAGGGTGGCATGGCTGATCGGTCAAAGTCGTTGCGGCTCCGTGCTCGCAGTCGCCGTGGTTGTTTCGGAAGTGAAACCGTTGTGGTGGGGAATCGGGCGTAGTTCGTGCCGTCCGTTCGGCCCCACATTCCTCGGCGTCGCAAGCGTGACTTCATCGTCAGGGCATTCGATGCTTCGTCTGGATCGGGTTCATTCGTTGCCGTTCTTGCCGTGTTCGTGTCGTCGCTCAAGACCTCGTCTTTTGCCCGTTGTTTCGAGAATGCTATAATCGCTATCTCTCCCATACAAGCAGGATCCGTTTATCGCGAGTCCGCTTGCTCGCGGTTGCGTCCTCTTGTACGAAATGGTGTTTGTCGTGTGAGTCTCGATCGGAGCGCGGGTGCCGGTGATCTTGTTAATTCTGGCTCGGACATGCCGCATGCGCTGGCCGTGTCGTTGCTCGTTGACGGGCCTACTTGCACGAGTGTCATGTCGTTCGTCCGCTGGACTCGGTCGGGAGAAGCGGGTGTCGGAGAGCTCGTACTTTCCGGTAGGGTTGAACCTCGTGCGCTGGGTCTTTTGTTGCTTGTGGCCAGGTGATTTCTGCGGTTGTAACATTCGCTGGCCAAGTCCGGATAGCACCTGCAGTGGGAGCGGAGGATGTCGCGAACAGCAGTTTCCACCGTGTGTGCTGCGGCTTGGTGGCGTTCCGTGCGTTGTGCATTTCATTTTCCGTGGTCAGCTCCACTGGTTCAAGTTGGATGTCGTTCGTCACTTCTGGTGCGTTTCGTGCGCTGTTCGTCTCGTTTTATCTAGGAAACTCCCCTATAATTGGGGTGCGGTCGTTCGCCACGTATGGTGCATTTCGGGCGCCGTGCGTCTTGCTCGCTTGTCGTGGCCATATCCACAAATCCGGATGCGATGTCGTTGGTTGCGTGGACCCGCGCCGGGACAGCACGCGCGGAAAATGTACGTACCGGCTCCGTGGCGTTCCGTGCTCTCAGCGTTCCGTTCGTGTACGTCTGTAGCGGAAGAGCGGGTACCAGGAACGTGGTGCCTTCTGGCTCGTGCGCGCTGCGTACGTTGCGCGTCTCGTTGCTGGAATGACCTGCGCGTGGGCGATGTAGCTCGTTGGCGATGTAACAGAGCAACGTGTGTTCGTGATCTCGCCAGAAATGCACTGACTTCGATGCGTCTCCGTAATCGTGGCGATTACCTGGGAAAGGTCCGGTGAGCACGCAATCACAATTTTGCATGCGTCGTCTCGTTCATGTGCGTGCCGTCGTGCATTCTGTCTGGGCTCGGATCTCGTGCAGTCCAGGCACCGTGGAAAACGTGCGGGCGACTCTCGCCAGTTGTCTCAGAAAACTTTCTCGTTCATCACGCAGCCTTCTGCTCTCAAACAGCGCCGCTTGCAGGGTCCTCTGCCGTTTGTTGTCGGAGGCAGCCTGAAGTAGCGTTGGCACATTCGTTCTTTTGGAGAGATGGCGACGTTCTTCGTTGTCCTCTAGAAGACTCAAGATGATGTCGTCCTTACGGCCAGAGCAGGGTAGCCCTCGTAATCGTAGTGCGCTCACGAACTGCTGTTTCTTCGTAGAGCATAGGACGTAGCGTTCCATTGAAGTCAGCACTGTGTCGACCACCGCTGGTGTGGAGAGCGTCGGTGCCCCATGTCTGCGTGCTGCACTCTCGTAGTCGTGGTGCGCGGTCCGTCCAGGTTGTTCGTCCGTTCGTCCTCCCGTGGCCTTAAATCATGATCCTGTCGACTGCAACATCTTAGCTAGGTCGTGGCTCGAATGAAAGGCTAAACAGAAAAAAATAAAATGTTTAACTAATTAGAAATACTAAGATTACATATACATCAGGACAGAGGAGCCCGAGAAGAAAACGTCTTACACGGTGCATTGTCGTAGGGCTTCCCACTGCGCGAAGGCACGTACACAGGAGAGAGCGAAACGGGACGTACGCACTCGCGTTTTGAATCGCGGCTGAATCGCGGGGCAGTTGGCCAGTTATAGAGAGGGCGCATTATGTACATGAAGCTACTTAACGGCGACCCCAGTAGCTCCCTTGAGTACAGCGGGGCGTGATATTAAGTTGCAATAATGAATTATCTTTATGACGGACACAGACAGACAGACTGACAGGCCAACATTGTCGCGCTCAAGTCGCCAAAGAAAGACTATCGTCTTTAAAACCATCTGGAAAGAGACGCTGCCGCCGCTGTTCCGAATTCTGCGAACATTGCGCAACCGTACCCCTCGCAACCGCCGCCAGCCCGCAAAGTAAGAGATAAACAGAAAGACGAAAACCGGCAAGCGCGCGAAAAGCCAAAGAGGGGGGTCCCGCCGCGAAAAAGGGACAGGACGGGCGCTACGCGTCGTTGTGTCTATTTCCGTTAACAGCTAGGCCAAAACCCACAGGGGTCTGATCTTACTAATTTTTCTATGCGTGTGTGTGCGGTAAACCAGAGCACCCGACACAAATTTGCTGCACCTGGCGACGCGCCGACGGTGGGCCCGATTCGCGCCTCGGTCAGCCAGCCCGCGGCAGACGTGCCGCAACTGGCGGTACACGGCGCCGCCGAGTCTACTCTCCTTTTCCCATCGAGACGGCCGCACCAAATCATGCTTGGGACGACCGGCCCGCTAAAGACACGCAGCGACGAGTAGACTCTGGAGACGGCGCCGCTGAGTCGCCTCCCCTTTCCCATTCGTGGCTCGGCTGACGCAATCACTTCGCCTGCATTCGCCGGATTCAAACTGCGGCCAGTGATAGTCCTGATTGGAAAGATTCGAACTGCACGCGGCTGCGACGGAACCCCGGGGGTATAAAACCAGCCCTGAAGCAGCGGCTGTGCGGCGGCATTTCATCGGAGGCACTGGGTTGAGAAGTGCCTTTGTGCGAGCCATGTAACGCTCTTGCTACCTTTGTATATATTGTATATGAATGCAGCTTAAAATCACCGTCGGCTCGACAACTTCATCGCTCTCCTCTGCGCCGCGTCGATGGCGGAGTGAGCAGGGCAACGTCGCAACATCTATGCATCTGTATTGTTAACCTGTGGCTTTTGTATCTATGTTGCACAACGCGCCCCTTATTTAACACCCCCATGTGGGGTCTTTAAGGAAATAAAGTGAAGTGAATCGAACAGTGTTGACTGAGCTAGAATGGCCCAGTCCCAACAGTGTGTGTGTGTTCGGGGGGGGGGGGGGGGGGGGGCGTGGAGAGGGTATCGGTCGCAGTCGAGGGCCGCAGGGCACCCAGTTGCTGCCGGTACTTGGCAGCCGTTACAGCAGCCTAGAACTGCTCTGCCGTGCTTTGTGTACTCGAGAACAAAGTTTGTAGACGCGTTTTTCGGAGGCGTGATAGCTTGCACTGACGTCACTGTATTGCCGTGTTGGTGGGTTGGTTGCACAGTGGAAATCTGCAGCTCTTATCTCGAGCAACGCGGATGAAGCTGACAGCGATCGATCAAAAAGTGCGGTGACGTCGTTATGTGCAATCTACATGTTTTACGAGACGTTCCAAGATGCGAGCTTAAGCGACAATCCCGGCGTCTGGCGTTGGCGTTCATCAATTCAAAACAATTCCTTCACGAGGCCTCTCACAGTGCGAGCTTAAACTCGGCGGTATAGTTGCTAGCGAGGGGTGGTCGCCCCGCCTGTAAACAGTAGTGAAGGTAGGGGAATAACAACCACCGAAATTCACCATCATCGTCAGCGTCCTCATTACACGGTGGCATAAACGAGAAGCGGCGAATCGGGTTGCCACTCGAAAGTAAAGCCATTCGAAAGCAAAACTCTCCTCCAGCGGCAAGATGACAGAGCTCTTCGGCAAAATATGCGAGGCTAAACAAGGCGCCGCACGCGTTGAACTGGATATTATGATGTCCGATTCGCAACTCACAAACGTGCTTAGGTGTACTCGGATTGGGGCAAATTCCACCGCCGCGCCTGCACGCCGTAGTGCACGGTGGGACTATATGCTCACTTGTAAATGGCACTACACGAGACCATATTACTAGCGAACCTGAGCAAAATGTTTCAAAACGGGCACCTAATAAAACCATATGGGCGCACATACATCATCCAAACTGTCGCTTGAATACGCACAGCGAACGTTACAAACCACGCAGTCGGTTTGACGCGAGTTACGTAAATTAACTGCGACTGTTGAAATGAGCGGTTCGGCTCACGAAACGACTACACAGCGTGACATGCGTCTACGGGAACTTCTGAAGACCGAAAAAGAGGGACTTCAGTACGCCTAGTTCGTGCGTTGTTAGCAGCCTCCACCACCTCTCCCCTAAAACAATTGGAAGGGAGCAAGCGCAATGAAGCCGCCACGCGTTCACAGGCCGCGTCAACAAAAATAACTGCGGCAGTCAACAAGTCCCATCAGAGAAGAGCAACTGCGGCCGCGTTTCCCGCCGGGCCCTCACCCCCTCCTTTTTCCCTCTTCACCGTGACCCCTTTGCGAGCGACCGCCGAAAAACGCTTACAGCGCAAAACAGGGACCGGGAAAGGAGGGAGGTGCAGTTTTCGTTGTCTAATTTTACCATCCTTGACAGTTAAGCTGCACAGCGGCACCGCTAAATGTTTGCGACTCGTACACGCGCATCCGGACTCGGGCTCGTGATAAAACTTGTTTGCACTACTGTACTCAGGAGTACATATACTCATGAATACACAGTACTCATGAGTACACAGTATTCATGAGTATTGTACTCATGAATTTATAGTAGAAAACAAACAGTACTCATGTGTACTCATGAGTACTGTATACTCATGAGTACTGTGTATTCATGAGTACTGTGTACTCATGAGTACTGTGTACTCATGAGTACTGTGTACTCATGAGTACTCATACTCATTAGTACTCAAACTCATGAGTACTCATACTCATGAATACTGTACTCATGAGTACTCATACTCATGAGTAGTGTACTCATGAGTACTGTACTCACGAGTAGTGGACTTACCCCTGTACTCACTCGTCATCGTACTCACTGTTTTTTTCTGGGTGTGTGATCACTCATCATCGTACTCACTCGTGATTTTGAGTACAAATGAGTACAAATGAGTGTACTCACGAGTGAGTACGCCGACCTATGGGTATGTTATCGGTAGCGGCATTAACCCTCCCCTCTCCACCCCCAACTCATGCACGCCTAAACCGGAAACGGGGGATAGGCGCCTAATTAGGCGTGATATACACAGGCGAATGGATAGAGAAAGACTTTATATGCAACCAGGCTAAGATCTATTATTATTCTTCCGCCAGAAGAACTATGACCAGCTGGTCAACGAGGGACGCCGACCCGACAATGTTGGTCGGAATGGCTTTCAAGCTAAAGAAGAAGAATGTGGTCACCCCGGCGTTCTAACGGGGCAAGTTGCTTTCAACCGGCAAGGGCGCGCAGCTAGTGGGCGAGGTGGAATTTGAAGCGGCAGCGGCCGCGGCTACATTCTCGGCGGCGGCGGTGGCGGCGGCTTTCAGGCGTCTTTACACCCATTCTTGCTGGTGTTGATTCTCTGCAATCATCTGATAACGGCGCTACGGCCGCTGTCAGCCGACTGCGCAACTTGTGAAAGAGGCATCAGTTGTGGCGAGAGGAGTAATCGCTGTGATAACCGTTG
This sequence comes from Haemaphysalis longicornis, assembly GCF_048455015.1. NCBI lineage: Eukaryota > Metazoa > Arthropoda > Arachnida > Ixodida > Ixodidae > Haemaphysalis > Haemaphysalis longicornis. Next base: position 224,450,142 of record NW_027526203.1, on the reverse strand, counting down.
TAAAAGAGGGGTCGGCGGTGGCGAGGAGGAGCCCCAGCCCAGAGCGGCGCCGAGTAAATCTGCTTCACCGGAATGAAAACGGGGTGGGGATGAGACATATACTGCTTTGCAGTAAAAAAAAAAAAGATGATGAATAAGCAGTGTATTCATTGCAAACATGTCTGTATATCATTGCAAAACCACACCTCGACCACACCTCGACAATGTGCCTAGCCTGGGCAGTGAAGCTTAGCGCTAACCAAAGCTAAACCACAGCAATTTTTTATACCGTTACTGATGACATGTCCGTTGTGTTGGCGTGAGGTTCAACGTGGCCGTCAAACAGCCCAATGCGACCGGTCTGGCGTCACATGTGATAGAGTGTATTGGGGTGGCGTTTTACACAAACAGCAAGACACCTGCGACGCGGGAGGGAAAGAGACAGCTCTAGGTATGTCCGCTAAGATAAAGCTCGGGTCTTTTTTCAAATTTCATTCAAGTAATTGGCCAGGAAGTATGCTCAGTCGTAAATCACAAACAAACGTGTTTTGTTTCGTGTACTCCGTGGACTGCGTCCAGCTTTGCAGGTCATCCTTCCTCAGAGTGGAAGGGCACTAAATTTTTTATTTGTTCGGAGCCCACGAAAGAGACGACCGACCCGTTCAGCAGCAAGAATGGAACTCATTATTCCCGACAGCTTCGGAGCAGGCGCTCCACGTCAGGCGCTCTCGCGCTCTCGCTCAGGCCCTTATATCTCCCCTCTTAGACTATAACAAAGGTGTACGCTCGAACGCTATAAGTTCAGTCTTTGCGGGGGCCGGACCACTCGGCCAGATCTCTTGCGGTAGCTGCCTGGAGGCTACACCCAATCAGGAACAGAAACTGTCCCAGAAGTTGGCGATCTCCCCGTACTCTCTTCTTCCTCGTGTCCCGTCCACTCTTCTCCCTCGTGTGACGCCGAGTCCTGCGTCGCGTCGGGCTGGAACCGTACCATGTGGCGGCGGTTTCTTTGCACCACGCACCTTGGTGTTTCGACCACGAATGAGCGAGGCCTTTTAGATGGGTTGAGGAGTGTCGCCGGCCAGTTTAGGTCCTTCACCCATACACGGTTACCTGCTGTTAAAGGCGGTAACGGACTAGCGCGGTGTCGATCGAGAGTTGACCGCCTTGGCTTGTTGGGCTTTATAGACAGCATCCCTAACCTTGAACTCCCGATGACTTGGGGTATGTGGACGCAGGCATTCTGGCAGACTCGTAAGTCATCTCTGAAGATTGCGTCCCATCAGAAGCCGGGCTGGGGAAAATCCGGATGGTCCCGGTGTATCACGATAGGACAGGAGTGCCAGGTACGAGTCATCGCTTTTTTCCAGAAGGTTTTTTACCGTCCGTACCAAGCGTTCCGCCTCCCCATTGCTTTGCGGATACCGTGGGGTGCTGATTTCATGGCGAAAATTGTACGTTTTAGCAAACTTAGCAAACTCGTTTGATGGAAATTAAGGTCCATTGTCCGCCCGGTCGCAAAATGTTGTCACGGACGATCCGGTGTCGCTGTAGGCATTAGTGGTTCGGGGTTCACCCCTCTGTTGGTTGTGCACTGTTCGCAGCTTGTAACCATATATTCAATGTGCATGTTGCACCCAGGCCACCAGCACTTTCTCTTGCTCGTTCCTTGCACCGGCGAAGTCCTTGATGTCCGTCATGAAGGAGGGCCAGCAAATTGGCTCGCGACGCCAGAGGGATAACTAGGCGGCGGTTCAAGAGTATAATTCCATTGAAAGTGCTCAATTTTGCCCTTTTCTTCCAAAACGGCATGAGGTGAACTGGAATCTTGCTCTTGTCTGGCCAGCCATTTTCTATGAAACCACTGACTGCGAGGCATTCCTCGTCGTGGAGCTGGGCTTGTCGAATCCCTTCAAGGCGGCTTGCTACTGGTGCTGAGAAGCCTTTGTAGACATCCCCAATAAAGAGTTCAACAGCATTTACTAATTTGGGGGGAGCGGTATCGCAGGGAGCTCTGGACAGCGTGTCTGCAGTTGCCAACAACTTCCCCGGCACATACTTTACTTGAAATTGGTACCACATCAACTTTATGAGCCTGCGCTGAATCCTTGGTGGCAGCTGATCGAGGTCTTTATTACCGAGAAGAGCTACAAGGGGTTGATGGTCAGACTCCACCGTGAAGAAGAGACCACGCAGGTACTGGTCGAACCGCGTTGTAGCCAATGTTATCGCCAGTGTCTTCTTCTCTGTCTGGCTGTAGCGCGCTTTTGTTGGAGTTGGAACGACGGGTCATATAGAGCTATGCAACAGTCTGAGCTGAGCATCTCCTTGACCTTCTTAAACGCAGTATCTTGATCCACACCCCAGGTCCAGTGACTGTTTCTATTAAGTAAAGCTCGGATGGGCGCAGTCACGCTTGCGAGGTGCGGAAGGAAGCAACCAACGTGATTGACCATACCCAGTATAGCCTGCGTACTCCGTTGGTATCCGTTGGTAGCGGAAGACTTTGGATCGCCTTGACTTTGTCTGGGTCTAGGGACACTCCGTTCTCGTTGACGACAACCCCGAGGAAACGGAGAGACTTGACTCCGAACGAGAGCGCCTGACGTGGAGCGCGTGCGCACGTCAGGCGCTTTCGCGCTCCCGCTCACACGTGTCAGAGTGGCCAGCGGCCCCTATAATGCATTTTTTATTAGAGGCAGCTGATTGTTTCAAGAGTAAGAAATAACATTGTAACCTTAATCAATCACGTTTATCTCACATTTCTTGCAAGCCTCAGTGTTTCTGCAGTCCATAAAATCCGGATGTCCGAAGCGCGAACACGCGAAGGAAGTAACAAACAAGAAAAAAATGCTCTGTGACAAGCTGAGCAGCTGTCACCTTGCTGACGAAAAGACGGCAGCTGACGACGGCCGAACAACGCGTTTCCTCCTGTGAAATCGCCCGAGCAGTCGGCTGGTCGAGCGGCGCGTAGCAGACGACGCGCCTCTAGCAGGCGACAAGACAAACGCCGACAAAAATGATCTCAGTTACTACTCTACATTTAAACCGAACTTGCTGGACGCGTGCTGACGCGTTGGTTTCATAAGTCGAAATAAAATTTTACCTAGATGTCCAGCTCTGGCGGCGCGGGCAGCTGAAGACCACGGCTTCTTGGACTGAGGAAGCCGACCAGGACTGCAATGACCTTTTTTTTTAATAAATGCTTATTCTTGCTCGTCCTCCCAGGCCTCTTCTTGCGCGAGAAATAGAGCACACGCGCAGCGAAAAAAGCACGTGCCATAGCGGTGGCAGCCCCCGGCCCCCGCGCACTCCCGGATAGGGTAAAGCTAAGGCCATTGGCGGATCCAGAGGGGTGGTCCGGATGTTCTGACCCCCCTCTTAATATTGGAAATAATAGCCCCAATAAGATGACCCCTCAGGTTCTAGAAAAGGTCTAATTGATGATTTTTTTCTATTTCTTGTATATTTGGTTATCAAAAATTTCGGTGAATAAAAAAGGCTACTATCCATGGAGGAAAGAAAAGCTTTCTTTCCTCCATGCTACTGTCCTTCTCGTCATCGTCATCACTACCATCATAATCATCACTGATAAGAATGACCCCCCCCCCTCTATGGTACCCCCCTCCCCTCAGAAAAAACCTGGATCCGGCCCTGGTTAAGGCCCCTAGGTAAATCTAGGCAAAGCCAGACTGCAGCACCCTGCAGCGATCGTTCGGTAGCCTATCAACGAGAAGAGGAAGAAGAAGCATGCTAGCCCGTTGCAGCTGCACGTGCGCCATTTTTTATGCGCCAGACTGGAGTTATTCGCTGCGAATCCCGGATTACACACCCATTTTTATGGCCGAATTTTTAGCAATAGCTCTCGCTGTATGCAAAGTACCGCAGCATGTATCAAAAATTATCATATTATCTGATTCGATGGCAGTTATATCGGCGTTAACTTCCTCTTCGGAATCTCCATTGTACCGCACACTATTATTTTTTGTTCCCAGGCACGTGAAGGAGGTACGCTTGTCTTGGGTCCCTGGCCATACGGACATCAGGGGCAACGAGCAAGCGGACCATTTAGCTAATCTCGCCGTCACAGCTCCCATTCAATTCGGAATTCCTAATCTGGCTCTATTTGCATCTGCGAGACTAAGACGATATTGGCATTTAGACGCCACCCGTTCCGATTCGCATTTATCATTTGAAGAGTTCCAACATTTAAAGTTCGGGTGGAATGTTCATTTTTGTGGCTCTCGGCAATGCGAGGTGACCTTCACCGAGCTGCGCTGCAGGGTTCCACGGCTTAATTTCAATCTGTTCAGATCAGAACTTTCACCTACAGAACTATGTGTGCGGTGCCAGGTCCCCGAAACAATCGAACATTTTTTTCTCGACTGTCGCCGTTTCTCAACAGCTAGACAACTGTTTTTGAAGGAGCCGATTGAGCGGTTGGGGTTGACTTTATCGATAACACTTATATTATCTATTGGCGCATCAAAGCTGGGGTTTGCAAGAAGGGATATATATAATTGCATTCAAAATTTTCTTTCTGCCTCAGGTCGTTTGAATTGCTAAACGGTGCTGATTAATGGGTAATTCGGGTTTCATTCTTAACTAAGTTTCCTTTTACACCCTCTTTCCGGAAATAAGTATTTTGAAGTCCTCACGTTTTTAACCAGTTTAGCCCTGGCCAATCCCCCCTTGTGGGTACGTGCCAAAATATTTGAGGACATCATCATCATCATCATCATCACCACCGCCACGTCCACTGCGTTCGCAGGCTCGTGTTCGAACAAGGCGGGGATCGGCCGCGACCACACCTACCACAGCCGTCATGGCGCAATCTGAGGATGACGGCCAACCCACAACGCCTCCGAGATCGCCATGTTCGGAAACGGGGAGCAGCCAGCGTCAAAGGCGAACCGACGTCGACACCCTCCTAGAGGTGAGTTGTACACGACATATACTCCGCCTCTAGAGGAATGAGCAGAGCCTAGAGACAGTGACGAACTGGCCAGCATGCATGCGTGGCAGTTTAATTGTTTTCGGCGACAAGAAACCGGCGTGCATGGAGTTCTTAGTGCGTAGATCCGGATCGAAGGTATAAATGTCCTGTAGGCGCCAATGTGGTTGTGCGGAAAGGGCCTCCTTTATTTGCAGATGAGATTCGATGGCAACAGGAGCCCGGGCGCGAGCCAAGCAGCGTCCGAGGTTCCGGCCGAGCAGCGCAGAAGCCGTGCTTGTTTTTGTTTTTCAGTCGTTCTCTTGCGAGTGGCCCGACCTGCGCGCCGAGGCCACGTGCTGACGACGATGATGGCAGGGGCCCATGATTGTGATGCTGGACGCTTGCGCTTGACGAAGAAGTGGCCGCTACAACCCCGTAGTTTCCACGTCCAGCGAGTAATTCTTTAGCACTTACGCGCGCTTCCCCCGCGTTGTGACTTTAAACTTTTTTTAAATGCGAATGCATTTCTTAGTCGGGGGTTGTCGTGCTCCGTCGGCGTGCGCCTGCATTCCTCCAGCGCGAGCGCACGTGAGCGCGCGCCTCGTAGTTCTGCCTTCGTCGTCGTCGTCGTCGTCGTCGTCTCGGCGCGGCGGACCCGCGCCGCTACAGTCGGGGGTTGTCGTGCTCCGTCGGCGTGCGCCCGCAGGTGTTATCTCTCCGCGCTCCTCCTTGCCCCTAGCAACAGCTGTGGCGCGCCTAGCAACCGGAGCAGGTGGTAGCTCGGGCGGGAGTAGCGGAGGGCAAGGGGAGAGGAGGAGCGCGTCGGGCGTGTGAGGGTGCTCGCATCGCGGAGCTCGGGCGGAGTAGCAGAGAGTGAGTGTAGAGGAGGAGCGCGCTCGGGCGTGTGAGGGCGCTCGCATCGCGGGGCTCGGTGGGAGAGAGAGCTCGCGCGCGGGGCGGGCGTGTTGCGCGGGTCTCTCTCTCTCTCCGCGTACCCTCTCTCAGCTCGCTGCGCTCGGAAAATGTATATAAATGCAGTGGAGCGCACGCCTCTCTCCGTTACTGCTTGCCGCAGCGCACTCATCGGTGCACCCAATGCATTCGCATTTCCGCACGATCCCCTTCGGGGAGGTGGGGGGAGTTTTTTTTTTTCTGCTGGAAAAATGCCGGTAATGGGGGTGCTTCGGCTTTCTCCTGTCACGTTCTCGGGGCATCATCATTGTAGGGTTAGCTGAAGAGTATTCAGTGAAGCTTATTACTACATGGTAAACCGAGTGGGCGGCTCGTTCCTCGTAACGTCAATCTGACCATCAGGATTGGCCAAGGTGCAGCCAGTGCCTCCTCCCGTCATTGCGCAGTGAAAGCGTCTGATTGCTCGTTTGTTCCAAGGAGAGGGGTGTAGAGACAAGGATACGAGGAAACGGTAAAGGCGCGGGCCGCATCAGAAACCAATGCAAGGGAGCGCTTGCTGCGTCTAAGTTGACTGCACATTCGTGCCTACAGTGCCTACTGTGGAGAGAAGCATCTGTGTTTTGTCCTCAAGTGCATTTGAGTGCATGCTCACTGCGCGCTCTCGGTGCAAAAACCGAGCGCTCGACCAACTGCTACGCTGGTCATCCACCTTCGCAGAGTGGAATGGCTCAATTATTTTCCGGCAGCGGCAATTTCTCATCCAATTGTTCTAGACGCTTCCAAATCACGTGACTATGGGCTGCAGGCTAAAAGGCAAAACACCCTCCGCAGACTGCGCTGCCTTTCTGGCTTGCCCTGGGAGAATGCAGGCACTTCACTCGTCGTATACCTTAGAGGAAATAGTTCTAGCGCAGTCACAACATAAGCACTCTCATCTTTGATTAATGTTCCTCGCGATCATACGCAGCAAAAGGCAGCTAATTCCGCACTACTTTCCTCCACAATTAATCAGTAACCAACTATACAAAATCGGCACAAGAGAAATATCAATTAGAATAGCAATTTACCTAAAATTTAGCGGTCACTTAAGTTTGCGTCAGCCAACAAGAATACAATGTTGTTTATTGCCTGGTGCAGGCCTCTCCTGCGCCACCCGCAAGGACTGTATCAGCCTGGACGGAGACGCGCTGCAGCTCTGACGCAAGTCCACAGAGCAACGCATCCAACGAGAGCGGCGTTAAGTTCGTGAAGCCTTTCCCGCCGTCAAAAAAAGTCCGCGGTGCACAGCACGCCCGCCCCCCTGAATCCGACCCACCTTCCCCCAACGGTTGAATAACCTCCCTGCCCTGGAAGACACGAGTTCGAGCCCCTACGGGCTTCCCTCGTAACGACGGTCATTTCCCGTCTCCGAACACTGACACCCATGTACAACGAGTGGGTCGACGTGTGCCTGCTAATGGTGGACTACCACACTACAACCGACGAACTTCAGAGCAAGCACCTTCGAACCGTAGCCGCGCTCGTCGCGGAGTCTAGTGACGCACCTTCTCTGTAATATTGACAATGGTCTGAAGCAATCTGCCATGTCCGGAAAGCCCCATTCCGGAAATGACTCAGCAATTGCCAAAGTAGCCCTTCTTCGCTTAGTACTTTTCCTGCAAGGCACCACGCTGATCTCCCTGGCCGCGTAAAGGACGTGTGCTATATGATCAGGAGCAAACAGTTCTGACAGCGCTCATAATGTCGCGCGCCGATGCATCGGTGCCTGGGCCCACACGCAGTGATGAACTAAGCTGGGTTTTTATCTGTAAAAGCTTTAATTCGGTATTTCGATTTTTTTACGAGTCGGAGATGATCTGCCGCATGTCTACCATATGGCTATCGAACGAACGAACGGCAGGCTGCATCCTCTGTGACAGGGACGAGGAGACATGGATGTGACTGGGCGTCTTCTCTCTCCGCACACAGGGGCACCACCGTTGCAGTTCACGGGGACTATAACATGGTAGAACATTTACAGAGGATCGCCCCAAGGCGATGGCATCCGCAGGGAAGGCAGCGGGCGTGCATCCTTGCGATTCCCGCATTTTTTTTAAAGAGAATGTTTTAAACGGTACGTTCTAAAGTCTTAGCTGTGATACAATGGAAAAACCACTAATTAAGTTGGCTAGCTGTTTCAGATATGCGGAGCATCATATGTAGTTTTCTTCAGGTGACACTTTGCGCAGCACTAAATCGTGGGTCTCAGAGAATTCCGTCATTAAAAAGACAAACTCGCAGTGGTTTCTGCATGAAGTCGATGGCCGGCCTTTATGGAAAAGTCCTCAGTGACGTCAGGGGAAGGAAGGACGCGCGCGGGTACTGGAAGGGAGGATCCCTTCGTGCAATCAGTTCGGGGCAGCTGGAGTAGTGTTGCCACCTGACCGGTTTTGGACCGGCCCGACCGTTTTTTTTTTAGACAGCGGGCCAGTTCCCGGCAAGTACCTAAAACCGGCCGACATTGGCCGGCTTTTTTGGCTATCGTGCAGTGGGTATTCCTTTCTCGGCCTTTTGTAAGCGCCAATACAGCAACTACGACGATAAATATGTGTCGACAAGCTGTGCTTGGGACGCGAGATGAGAAAATGCGTGGCCGAGCGCGATTCCTGAGATGGAAGGGGACCAAAGGGAGGAACAACACAACGAAATGCCGCCGGCGCGGTGAGCAAGTGCGGTTACTTTTCACTGCAGCACATTCAGAGCAATAACCAAAATCTCAATCATTTTCAGTAAAACGTTATGTGGATTTATCTGTAGGAAAACTCTACATAAATGACATTGCATGTCCAAAAAAAAAACCCTGTCGTCTGTTTTTTTTAACGCAAATTCAACCTCCTAATAGCACGCCAACCCCTCCCCCCCACCCTTCCCCCCACCATCCCCCCTTCCCGAAGAGTCAATTTTTTCCTTCGGGGAAAGGTGCCACCCCTAATGTGGAGACACGATATGGAACTCACTCAGGCCATACAGGAGCTGAGCCCAAGGGGGCAGGCCCCGTTTTACACAACTCTTCCCAGATCACTCGTTGTCACATTTGCGACATTTTTTTGCGCGAAAGCGCTAAACCTTCTACCAACAAGCACCTCTGACGTCCAGCAAATTGCATTTAGGAGGATTCGAGTGGGGGTGGCCTTTACTCCTGCAGTGACCCGCCAATGACCGCACTTCCTAGGTGCTATTTGAAACCCTAAGGAGAGTGGCGCATCTCTACGTCCCAGACAAGGGACACACACAGTGGGTGGCTAGATATAGTTCGTGGCACAGGTGGTTGCCCAAAAACCCGCGGCATTGCGCAATGTAAGGGGGGAAATAAACGCCGCTCGCGCGTTTCCCAAGCAACCAAGGACGTCCGTGGGACGTCCGAAATACAGTCGAACATCCTATGCTCAGTATGGACGGCCACTACGTCAATGTTTGGATGTACATTTGCGGACGTACAGTGGACATCCAGAAACGGATGTACAAGTCCGAATGACATCCGCCAGTGGATGTACAACGTAATTACTACCAAGCATCAAATAATGGCTTAAATTGAATATACAAGCAAAAACCAAAAAGCCGTTTTGCTTTTCAATTAAAAAGATTTTGTACATCAACACCCTGACTCGTATAGACAAGAATTTTCACTGTGCAGTGGGCGTCGCCATTTTTTTAACGACCGGTGCGCCGTCTGGCGGGCATTTCTTGGGGACTGCGCCGCGAGCAGACGACGCCGCATTCACACGCTGTTGTTCCGTGCCGCGCGTGCATATCAGACGTCCCAGCGGCATCAAAAATCGGTAAGTGCCATTTATTCAGTATGTCAGCAGCGCGAAGTTTAACAGTGATTTAAGGAGAACGTTCAAAACGTCCCAGAGCTGTCAGGTTTGCCCATAAATTCCGTACTCAACCCGCTAAGGCGGTGTGCCACCCTACGCACGCTTTGTCCTCGCGGGGGTTGCCTGAGGCTACGTTTCGCCGCGCCAGCAGGACGCCCGACATTTTATTCCCAATGATGTTTATTTTCTTAATTCTGGGCAGGTTGCCGTCATTGCCTTTACTTTCGGTGTAAAGAATCTGCTCGTCGTGGCGTCACTACGCTGTTGTTGGCTGCATCAACAATCAGCGTAAGCGCAAAGTGCCCATACAAGAAACGTGCGAAGTGCACCACGGCAAAATAAGTGTTTGCGTGAGCGGAATCTATTCGCTGCACAAATTTCCTGCGTCCCTTGAGTGCCGCCGCGAATGAGTCGTCACGCTGATTCGGAAAGATTTCGAACCTAGCAAATTTGCGAGGGCAAGTACGGTCGTACGCTGATTTTGGAAGCGCTGTTTATTCACCCTCATGCTAAATCTTTATCGCACATTTCGGCGCTCTGGAGGCATTCTATGATCATTTTATTGATGGCACTTACCGATTTTTGATGCCGCTCGGACGTCTGATATGCACGCGCGGCACAGAACAACAGCGTGTGACTGCGGCGTCGTCTGCTCGCGGCGCAGTCCCCATGGAATGCCCGCCAGATGCCGCACCAGTGGCCGCAAAATTACGCAAAATGGCCGACTCGGCAAAATTCTGGTCTATTGCAAGTTTCATCTGCATATTTCTAAAATTAAGCCTCTTTTTACTTTTTTTGAAGCACACCACCGACTCTAACGATGATCTCTTTGGGGAATTATATAAAGAACTGAGAACCGCTAACGAAACATGTGAAGCAAGTTCACTGTGTTCATGTATGCCTGTCAGCCCGGTTGTGCGGTCTTGTGCGGTGTAGTATTCGTCGTAGGAACATGAGCTTCTCGTTATGTGATTCTGGAAATTTTTACTGAGCATCCAAAATACATTCAGTTTCGGACATCCGACTGGACGTACCGAAGTGTTACATCCGAACGTCCCACGTACGTACTTAGTACGTCCATCAGCTCTGAAATGGACGTCCGGCGGACGTCCGCTAGAGCCGGAATGTACGTACATACGGTGGACGGCCGATGGACTTCCGGTGGTTGCTTGGGTTAGACGCACAAGTGGACGCATGTACAGTCAAATCCGATTTTAACGAACCCGGATAGAGCGAATTATGCTATATATCGAACAAAAGAAAATCCGTTACGAAAATGCATGCGAAGCATATTTCTTATAACGAAGTTCACATCGGATATATCGAACTCGGCACGCCTACAATTGCCCCGAAATGCATGGTCTCGGAGCGGCAATTGAGATGCTGATTGGCCACGATTGAGATGTTGAGCCTCGAATGGAGCGACGTGATGCCAGACACCTTCCGTAACTGTTTGCGACGCACGGGATTCACGACGGATCACACCCAGTCAGCGAGACCGGACCAAGACGGCATCATCGGCGAAGTAGTAGTAGTAGTTGTGGGGGCCAAGCCCCTCATATCGGGGCGAGGAGGCGCTAGCGACGTCCTCCTCCTTGGTGGGGCGAGGGCGATCCTCGCGCGCTTCCCTCCTCTCCCTACGAGGCGACGGGGGATGCGCGCAGGAGACTTCCCGGGGAGACCGCCCTTGGGACGCGCAGAGATCGCACGGTACGTAAATGCCCTTCGGCCACTTCTGGCCGTTTCTTGCATTGACCGTTGTTTCCCACTTCCGTGGGTCACGGCACCCACCGTGTCGATTAGCGCATGCCTCGATTTGCGTCAGTGCGTTTATCTAGGATGCCCGGCGAGTCTCCGCGGGCATATTCCACTTCTTGGTGGGTTGCCCCCGCGTCCGCGATGTGACGGCTTGCGCCGTCTGAGGTCAGCGGACGAGCGCCGATGCCGCCCGATCGAGTCCAGCGGCTTGAAATGTGTAGCGGCCACAGAGAGCCCCCTTCCCCTACGTCAGCGAGCGTTGCGGCCGGCCAACGCCGGCGGACGCTAACTGCTGCCCGACTACGGGCTGGGCACACGCTGACGGCTGTATGCCCCAGGGGCTAGGTGCGTAGTACAGTGTAGTGTTTGTATCGTGGTTTCCCGCGTAATAAACCCCTGTACTATGAAATGTATCGCTTCCATGTGAAGTGACTGACAACGTACACTCGCGGCGAGAGTCGTGGCTCGCTCTCGAACCCGTTGTGGGCAGAGTCTCTCGGCAGGGCAAGTTCGGTGCTGCGCGAGAGCAGTGAGAATAACGACGGCGCGTTATTCTATTATTGTTATTCTATTCCTTAATGGAAAGGATTAAGGATAGGATAGGATAATGCCCACATAGTAAGTATTGTTGAATAAGGCGGACTTAGCCTTACATAGCTGACGGCAATTGCTCCGCCTAATCGTCCCCAATACCATATCAGAGACTCTCAAAGTCATCACACCTCACTTAGTCCTAAAATAACAGACACACAATGTCACCACACCCGGCGAACTGCGCGAAGAGCTCGCCCACGTTCCAGATGCTGTGCCGAAAGGATTGTCCTTTGAGGATTTCCTGAGTGTCAACGTCGACTTTGCCGTCACTGTGAGCCCCTCAGGCACAGACAGCGTCACTAATGGCATGGTAGCTGGTGCTGCTGAAAGCACCGAAGACTGAAAATGTCACAAGGGACATCCTCAGTCTCTTCGGTGCTTTAATGAAGGTTAATGAAGCGCTTTCGCCAGTCGATGTGCTCTGCCAATATTATTTCGATATTGATGATTGATTGATTGTAGAGTTTAACGCGCCGACGCAACGCAGGCGATGAGGCGCGCCGTAGTGGAGGGCTCCGGATTAATTTTGACGATCTGGGGATCTTTAAGGTGCGCCGAAATCTCGAACACACGGGCGTTTTTGCTTTTCGCCTTCATCAGAAAAGCGGCCGCCGCGGCCGGGAATCGAACCCGCGACCTCGTGCTCAGCAGCGCAACGCCTTAGCCGCTGAGCCACCGCGGCGGGTATGACTTCGATATTGAAGGACACGGACTTGAACTGGCGCAATTGACGCCTCCGCCAAAACTAAAGTGAAAACAAAAATCACCGCTCTTTTGTGAAATAGACATTTAAGGCGGAATGTAGCTTTAGTGCATGCAATAAATGGATTGTTTTGTGTAAGGTAATAGCATGCGTTTGTTTCTCTGTGTGGGAATTGCAGGTGGGATCCCGCGTATTGCGAACTCGTAACAAAAAAATTCGTTATAGACGGGTTTGGCTATACCTAACTATTGGATATATCGAATTAATCGCTGTGCATATTACAGTTCGCTATAACGGGGTTTGATTGTATAGGCGCGCTTGTATAAACGCATGTATAGACGCTCAAAAAATTGACGTCGACGTCGGAGATGAGTATAAATTGGGGTTGTAACCATACTCCCTCCCTAGATGGACATGCCTCACTGCGCAACACACAATGTGGGAAAGCCAGCTTACAAAGGCAAAGTTTACACCGAGCCCCGTAAATTCGGCTTTACCTCCAAACAAAAAAATGCAAAGTTGGGAAGACATGTTTCGGAGGCAAGGCCGTTTTTTTTTTATATCTTTACACGCCGAAATTGATGGCCTACGCTCAATCTGTTGCTAGATACGATCTTCTGGATCTTAGCCACAGACATCTTCACTGTAAAATACGCTGCTTCTGTCAAAAAAAAAAAAAGAAAGCCCCAAAGCGAGATGTGAAAGTGGCTCTTCTGCGCACTTCATGGAAATTCAGTGAGAGGAAGTTTCGGCCCGATTTCTTTATCTTTCGTTTTTGTTTTCGTTTTATAGCTTCTCTCTTCGACACCGTTTTTCTTTGTTTTGGTTGTGTATGGCAGCGCTTGCGGCAATTCAAAGCAGATAGTTATTTTTTTTAATGCGAAACCTCAACGTACGATGAACTTGACGTTCCTAGCACAAAATTAGGATGACAGCATATCCATAGATTGATAACACATTCACTCAGGTGGATTGGCTTGGCCCGTGATGATTGCAGCTGCCGTCAGAAGCTCACGGCCAATTCACCCATTCTCATTTGGCTGCGACGTCAACATCACTAACCAAAATACACGTATGCCTACCCAGTGGGATGGGCCAGCAAGAAAAACAGCTGCTGTCAGAGTCCCATCGGCTGGTTCATCAATTCCCATTTGCAGTAACATCAACACGCGGACTCGAAGGAGCACTCAGTCACGTTCTATTGGATGATAATGCTTTCGCGTTCACATGATAACAAAAATTTAAAAAAAGCTCACACTAACGCGTAAGACTTGAAGGTAGCAAAGCTGTAGGCAACCTTCAGGACCATCACGACGGTTTAAGTCACGATTGCAGCCGATTCGCTTCTTCGCTGCCGCAACGACCTTTACTCCATCATTGTTGCTATAAGTGTGAGCTTCCTTCATTTTTTCGGAAGTGATAATCATTGGACATCACCTTGGAGGAGCAGCAAACGCAACGACTTGTCTTCCTCCTTCCGAGCAAGTGTTGCCATGATTACAGCGAACGCTGGAGTTCGTTTTATTTTTGGCAACTCTTGGCCAATCTCCCTCGGTGCTTGGCTTGACAAATGCGCGCGGAGGACGCTGGGCGGTCCCCCGCACCCGCTACCCAGCATATGGCGCCTCTTGGCTATCATGATGTGTAAACTGGGGCTGCTGCTTGGGCGGAAAAGAATCTGCGGAGGAAGCAATTGTTCCACCTTAAAGGGACCCAGAAAAGCATTTTATAAAATCTACAAAAGGTCTGTATTCTCGCGCAGCACCAATATAGCGATGCAATGCCGTTGGAATTATTGATCTACATTCAGTATTAGCTACGCCAGAAGCAATTAAATGCACCTCTCCCCCCTTGTCGATCGAGTCCTCCTCCCTCTCTGCTTCTTTCAAAGCAACTGGCGGCCGACCTAGCCGGCGATTGGGCGAATCAGGGGGCGCCTTCGCCGTTGCGTCAGCCGCGATCGCCGTTGCGTCAGCAGCGATCGGCTCGCTGCGGCGTCGCGCTCATCGGCTGAGAAAGGCTATCTTCAAAAATTGTTTACAAATTATCCGTACAACGTATGGGGCTCACACTTGGCTCAAAAATCCCCCGTTATGTGTTCTACCACCTGAATGCATTTGATTGCCACCTTCACAAAGCTTTTCTGGATCCCTTTAAGTACCATCGCTCCACGTCCTCTGGGAGCACCTGGTCTACAATGTATTATACCGTTCTTACCAATTCTGCGTATCGTGTGCAAAAGATGGCAATGCGGAATCAGGAGACAACATTTCAGCAGGCACCGACAGCCCCGAACACATGCCTCAACCCCCTGACGATTAACGTGGCAGTAATGGTCACATTAAGTGTAGATGCCAGATCAAGTCGACATCCCTTGCCGGAGGTTTTTACCTTGGAATAAGGTTTGTAGGCTGTGTAGTAACCTACTTTAGTGTCAATGGTCAATGCTGAAACGGTTTTTCTGTGGAGATAGTGCCTCAGGCGAGAGTTTCTCATACGAGAGTTTCCTATCGCGACGCTTGACGCCGTTCTCGTTCATTCAATCTGGTGACATCCTGATAAGTGCAGCTGAACTTTAACTGTCGTGGTTCTGTCACTAGCCGTGACAACCTTTGAGCTAAACCACAGTGCCGCAAGACAGACGCGCAATACGTATTCGATGCACTGCTGTATTTGTGGATCCTTTTGCGTAAGTTCTGTCTCACTTGAGATTGGATACAGCGGTCATGCAGGTTACAAATACATCCTCACTGTATAGGGACCGGGCAGCTGGACGGGTGGCACCACCACTCGGCGCTCCCCTCGTTAGTGGAATGAGCCGGTGCATTGGACTACGCAGCCTCCCGTTGTTCTTGCCGTGTTTGCTTCGGTGCTTTGAATGTTTTCGTGGTGTTGTGAGCGGATATGTGAGCGGATATGTGAGGTGAAACTAAGTCTGGACAGATGCGTTGGGTTCTAAGATGCAATACCGGCTACGTAAACTGGTCGGGAGCTTCTAAATTTGGGTATGGGCTACAATGACATGAGCGCTTTTTGCAACGGTCTACACTTGGCTCCACCCGATCTTAGTACGAATAAAACGACTATTAGTATTCATTAATTTCTCCTTAAATGCACTAACGGCTACGTACGCTTATTGGATGCTTCTAAGGTTGAGAATGGACTAATTGACGTAATGCCCGTGTAATGCCTGGTGAAGAAAGCAAAAAACGCGCGACTTGTTGCCTCAAATCGGGTGCATCAGCCCGAGTTCTCCAGCACAGACGCATCTCCGACACACTGGAAGAAGTTAGGATTTGGAGGACTGCATGGAAGTGCGAAATTACACAAAAAAAATTATCCAGCCCTCCGCCTAAGGACAACGATGGTTGAATGCGAAGCTTTCTTCGTGCGAAATAGAATGGGAAAGGGTCAAAGTCAAAGACGCGGCGATCAAAAGACCAAACTGCGTGCTAGTCAAATTAAAAGCTTAACTAGTCAAAGTTCAAATCCAGAATGCAACCAAGGAAAAGCCACACGAGATAGCTTTGCGATAAACCATCATCGTCGTTAGAAGGAGGAGTGCATAATTTTTCAAGCGTAGGTGGCAGCTTGTAAACCTCGACTGCAGCATTCAGTTGTGAAACTGAGGGCAGGTTTTTGGCACCCTCCTGTCTTTCGTCCTTCACCCACGCAGGAATTGTTTTTGGAAAAACCATAACCAACTAGCCATGCAACCATTGCAAGTCTTATAAAGCAATGCTTTCCCACGACATGCAATAACGCTCTACTATCATGCGCTATTTATTCTATAAACGATTACAGATGACCGTAGTAAGCGTATTTCTGTGATTAAAGCATTTTTACCGTAGTTCATGGAGTTAAAGAGTGCTTTCAGAGATTTACCCCAAAACTACTGTTTTGGGGTAAATCTTAGAAGGCACCCCTCCAACTTTGTCTTTCGCTTGTGCACGATGCCGTTTCGTCATCAACTGCCAAAGGCCAGCGCCGCAGCATTCCTGGATCGGCTGCACACACCGGCTTGTAGGAGCATTTAGCTGCAATATATTCCTCGATACGCAAAACTGCATGCAAGCATGAAAAATTTGCACGAAGGAACGGACTTGCAATTTCAGCTTGACTTCCAGCTTGGCGCATTGATCGTCGTCTACTATTTGTAATTACTGAGTATGGGCGTGAATTGCTCACATGGCATACCTCCTAAAAGGTCGCCTCTACTTTCAAGATTTACCGATCTGAAAAAAGTCCTTGGGGTTATCTACGCTTTGCAAGCCACACCGCATCAGAACGACAGAAAGGCATGCACAACTACGCTGCGCTGACCGCCACCGGCATTCCACTGACGAGCGGTTCGCCACGGGTGGCGCTGTTCGCTGAAGCGACGGTGGTGCAATACAACAGCCGCCCGGTCCCTATCCAAGGATACCAATTTCAAGTGTGATATTTGGCGGCCTTGTTGCACTGCCAGCACAATTTATGCGCGTGCCATGATTTAAGAACATCAAGTAGTGCTCATAGCGACCGTGCATGCAGTAAAATAGCGTCACTAAAAATTTTTTGTTATTTAGTGGCTCTGGCGTCACTCGTAAGACAAGTCTATTTAGTGGTTCATCTTGGTGGAAACAGAAGCGCTCAAAAAACAGGGACGAAGGAAGACTTAGACAGCACGGCGCTTACTCGCAACTCTACTCTACTCTACTCTTACTCGCGCTTACTCTACGTCTTCCTTCGTCCCTGTTTTTTGAGCGCTTCTGTTTCCACCAAGATGAACACCTACCAACTAGCCCAACTTTCCGTTCTTCTGCAGTACTTATTTAGTGGCTCTACAGTAAGCAAAATAGGTGCCGCCAGTATTGCAAAAACTGGGTGAACAAAACTGACAATCATTCACACATTGCGGCGACAGTCTCACGCACTCAAAGGGATAAAGTGATGTGGGAAACCGCTCTTGAAAGGTCGACAAAATTTCTTTCAACAGAACACAAAACGTTCCTTGAAAAACATCTGACAAAATTGGTGCGTTTCCCTCTTTTTATACAGAGGTCGCCTTGCACTGAAACGGCAATGACGCAGTTTTAACAACATCCACGCCTATTACAGCTGCCGCAGCTTTATTGCTGTTGCAAGTAACACTACCCAACAAACAACTCTTCATTCAAAAAATGTTTCTAGCTCCTCTCATGGGAACCTGGGAAGCCGCACGAATCCTGATTCAGGTCCCCACTTGGTTTCGGAAGAACCTGTGGGAGAAATTTGTGTCTGCGCACTGGACGAGCCTGAAAATGAAACAGAAAACAACTGTATGATTAAATTATGCAAACCACTAGACGTGATACAGGAAGGACAGAGAACACATACTAAAAAAAATGGCGGTGTATCCGCTCACTTCGCTGCAAATATCGGCGAAAGACGATATTCTTCTGCCGCCCCGGCCCCGTAAATGCTGCTCTTCTATTTCCCGCCCACCTGACACACTCTTCCCCTCCCGTTTCGCTCTTCCCATGATAAACGCAGTGGAGGTGTGACAAAGTCAACTCAGTTTTGCTCTGTTCCACTGCTCCCGCCATCTACCGATACCTTTTATTCCTTTGAACTTGGAACCGTGGCCTCCGCGATTTGCATCCGGCGGCGCGCCGCCGGTAGCCGATCGCGGAGGCCACGTTGGAACGCTGCCACGGGAGGAGGAGGGGGGGGGAGGCGTGATCGCTCTCTGTATTTCGAGGTCAAACCTTGTTTACAGCGAAGCTGTTAGCCTCTCGTTGGTCGGAAAATTTCGTGTCGTAAACAAAAAAGCCAGGCAGGATCCAGCGCTCCTCCCCTAATAGACCCAGCGCATGCGTCAGGCTAGGCAAGACTCAGCCTCTGCCGCCAGAAAAGCCCGGCGCGATCTTTGCAATCAGGCATACAGCATAAATTTCAGTATTCCTTAACAGAAAAGCCACAAAACAAGCATCGAAACCACACGATAGATGATAAGGCGCCTGTGAAAAATGGGACTCCCCTATGTGTTCCTGGTAAAGACTAGGTTTGCAGCTTCTCGCGAAAAGGGGGGTTGACGTCCTTCGAGGACGAGAGCATGGGTCAGGCTCCGCCGCCATAGAAGCCGAGGGCAAGTGACAAGCTCGCCGAGACGACGAGGAAAATTTCATGCCCTCCCACAACAGCATGTGTAGTGGTTTACGAAAGCCTCGCTGGACATCCACTTTCGCAGGACGGTATGGCGGCCATTTTTTAAAAAGTATTTTTATTTGATGTCACAAAAATCAAGCAGCAATGTATTCCTACTTAATATAACAATGCAAATATCACTCATGTATCGGTGTCTTGCCTCAAATATGTCAAATGTTTTCTTTTTGCTCGACAATGTTGACAAGTATGAACATTGCCACCAGGTTTACAAACCATGTGTAGCGTGGTGGAGGTACGCGCTGCTTTCGACCTTGTAGACGCAGCTGAGCACCCAGGGAGGGCCCTGCTGCCGTCCTTTCTGGGAACTTCCTGCTCAATGTTTCATGACGAACGCATTGCCGGTCCGTCTACCGAGCAGTCACCACCATTTTATGCTTACGTTATAAAAATGAGAAATCTCCAGTGTACCTTGCCAAGCCTAAGTTTCAGGGAAGGCCTGGCAAGCGAATCATGTGAGAAATTACCAATAAACCAATTAGAGAATCACGAGATAGCAAGATCTCTCAGCGTCCATTGGCATCAGCTGACTTTGGCGGCACTTTCAGCTGATGTTTGGGATTTTAGATGGTAGCGTGGCTGGTAAGTTCTCGCGACGTGTGACCATTTGGTGAGATTCTGTGTTGTGCGTTACACACGGTGTCCCCACTGCGGTCACACTGAAACATTACAATGTCCTTTTGCTTCAGTGTGGTGTAGCAGCAACGTTTTACACTCTATTAAGCGGACTGTTCGGTCTCTCGCACTTCGAATGAGCACACGTTTAAATGATGTGTTGGTGAACTTTCTGATGGGTGCTGCTGTTTTCGCATTGTGGCGAAATCTTGGTGCCACGTGTGTTCGAGCCCGACCACAACGGACGATGTTACCGCTGCTGTGGCGTGTACGGCCAAACGGCCGATTCTTATATATATATATATATATGTCACTTGGAGCACGAGTTGGCAGCCCTAGGCGAAGAAGCCTTTCTGTTACGCTGGTCCATGCGCTTCATAGCCGTAAGGAATAATATCCTGAGCATCTTCAAGAATAGCAAAAACAGCGCAAAGGACGGGACAAGGAAGAACAACAGGACGAAGCGCTGTTGTTCTTTCTTGTCTCGTCCTTTGCGCTGTTTTTGCTATTCTTGAAGATGTACCAACCAGCCCAAATTTTTACCTTGTTGAAGTATTCTGAGCATCTCTCTAGTGCCGTATTGATTTTCAGCCAGTTTCTAAATTCTTTCTTTGAGCACCTGTGAACTTTCCGTCAATTGATTTTGTAGCAGCTTGTTTTCCCACCCTAGACATTCCTTGTGCAGTGTGTTGAATAGTATCTGAAGTACTTGGAAACTGAGTGGGATTTTTTTAGGGCAGCGCTGTTACCACTAGCCGCTGCACCTTGATATGCATGTAGTTTAAAATAAATTCACTTTTCAAGAGTTGGAATTACTAGAAATTATTTTGATTTTACATACCGCCTGGATGCCGTGAAATACCATCGGCCATGGCAATTTTCGGCAGACCCCGCAGGGCCTCGTATTCGAATCAAAAGTAAAACTGGATACACGCGTGTCCACTGAGGGTGGAAGTAGGTTCATGAGCGATAAAAGGCTTTTGGACCTTCTGCTAAGTGTGTCCTGTCTGCATCTTTAAAAGGCCTGAGCACGTAGCTTTCGGGAACGCATCCCTTCCCTACGATCCCCCTCAAAGCTTGGCCGCTCCCCCTGAGAAGCTCCGTGCTGGTTGAGCATAGCCAGCTGGCTGGGCATGCACGGTTTTGCACATGTGAGGAGAGGTGAACGTGCGTGTGAACTGTGGTGACTATGTTTGTGGTGGTGCAATAATAGACTGTAGTGTTCAGAAGCCGTAGTAAGTGGGACTTGCATTATGAACTTATGTTACCGTGGTGAAGAGAGTGCCTTGTGCACGATTCTTGGCTACCTGTGTAATGCCCATCTACAGCGGGTAATGTTATTTGTTCTAATAAATTTCAACCAGAGTGTACTTGGAAAGAACTGGGCAGGTGGACCGGTTATACTCAGGTGGCACCGGTAGGCGCCTATGCCGCTTTATTCAGTGTGTAATCGGTGGAACACCAGGCTGAAGGTGCCCCTTCCATCGGATTGCATGTTACTACCTTCTCGACAAATTTATGGGTGGATCGAGGTCATTGCACCTGTAGAGTTACGCACGTTGCATCGCTGGCTTCGCCTCTTGATACAGAGGAATATTAGGTGAGTTGACGATACATTGTTGATATGATGGCACAGCGCAAAAGACAAGAACAGAAGGATGGGCACAATACAGGCGCTGACTTCAACTGAGCCTTAGTGACGAAACCATTAAGAATAGATACAGTGAAAAGAAACCAAAGCTAATGGGGCACATAAGCCTCCTCTTGAGATATCAGAATGAGTGCGCAGCACTTCTCGTTGGGTTGTCACAGCATATCCGTGGACGGGTATGTCGAAGTCGCTGGCATTGGCAAGTGGAGAATCCACCATGAGCCTCTGATCGCTGCTGTCATCGTCATTGCCCAATTTTCCTGAGTGGAATGTGAAATCAGGGGTTGGCATGTTGACGTCGAAGTCAACTGAGAGAGAGAGAGAGAGAGAGAGAGAGAGAGAGAGAGAGAGAGTAAAACTTCTTCATTTAACAGAGCCTTGTGGGAGTGGAGCCTTCTTACAGGTAGCCGTGCGCTGCCCCGGCCGCTACCGCTCACAGCAGGAGCTGATCGCAAAGGCGGGAGCTGGACAGCAGCGCCTCCCACTGCTCGGGAGAAGGGGGAGGAAGTGGCAGCGACAAATCAGGATTTTGGGTGCATTCAAGTATAATGTGCCTGAGTGTTCCTGACTGAGTAAAGAATTTGCATTAGGCTTCGTGTTGATTTCGGAACATCAGGTGCATCAGTGTTGGGTGGGGATACGTGGTTGTTTGCACAAGCCTGAGTGCGGTTTCTTGGGTCTTTGTTAGTTCTGGGTGGGGCAACGGAAGTGTTCTGCGACCGAGTCTGCAATGCTTCGTAATTTCCTGGTAGGGCGTGAGAGCTTCAGGTGGGTCCTCCACGGCCTGGTCGACGAGCCAAAATAGCGGTCGTGACAACGAAGATGGCCCTCGTTGTCGGGGAATCCCTGCCACAAGCCTGGACCCAAGAAGCAAAAGAACTAGCAGTAGCCTTAGCTCTCATGCAAGCGAAGGCAAAGGTCACAATTACAGACTCACAAGGAGTATGCAGGAGTCTCACGTCAGGCTGGGTGGTTCCGATTACAAGGACAATTTGGAAGTTATGAATTGGACATGAGGTTTTCATGGCAACTGACATCGTCATTGGCCAATCCCCTTGAGTGGGTATGTGTGAATTGTGTGCTGGCATCTTGACGTAGCAACCAAAAGAAAATTGGTGGATGAAACAAACATAAGCTTGTAACAGCTGCGGTTATCATCACAGGGCAATCTACCTATGTGGGTAAGCTGGGCTTGAAGTGGGTTGAGGTGATGAAAAGGATGAGGCAGAGTTATGTTCTAAGGCACTCGCGCACTCCCAGCACTTGCTGCAAACAACGGGGAACATAAAGGAATAAAGACGAGAGATACAAAGATGGCGTGTCAAGCTAGCCATTGCTGGTTTGTCTTCTACTACCATGACTCCTCCTTCGTTAACACACGGGTATTGCTGAATTGGTCGTAAGCTTCTGACGGCTGCCGTCATCATCAGTGGACAATGCACCTGACTGACTACGTTGTGACGCTGCCGCAGACAGTGGGAATTTCGATAAGGGATTTCGGGCTACATGCATAGCTAAAAGTAATTTTACTGAAACGGCCTCATTGCGGGGATCTTGGGATGCCGCTTTTTTCGCTGAATAAGCAAAGTAATGCGTGAATGATGATCTTGCATTAAAACATAAAATCTGCTTGAATTATGCACCTCTAGTGATCAGCTCTGGACCACATCGTTTTCCCAAGGGGATAATATTGGATGCTGCGCAGGGAGGTGTCATGCCTTATTCTTAGCTTCCTTCGCGGGACGGAACTGATAAATTCATGGTGAAGTGACAATAATACTGACTCATTAGGTGGCACTCAGGCAGAGCAATTTCCGGCACATCTTGTCAGGCTAACATACAACAAAACAACCCCCCCCCCCGCCCCACCACCACCGGTACCACCACAGATACCATCACAGGACATCACAAGTGTGAAAAGTGCGACGTCATGAAATTTTTTTGTTTTTGTTCAATGTGCAATGCATATATTCCTCGTAATTTCATACCTAAAGCTTTGTTGAAGTCAGCACTTGTCTTGTGTCCTTCTGACTTCTCGCACACTGCGCAATCATGCCGACGCTTTAATGGTTACTTCTTTACTTGGAGGTGAGATTAGTACCAGCAATGCTGTTGTTAAAAACCAATCCCCTTTTAACCTCTGTAGAAAATACACCGATATCCCCCCACATACTCGTTCTTTAACCTATAGACCATCATCTTCCTCTGGCTCCACCTCCAGGAGGCCTATCTAGCCCATCTTGCTAACATAGTTCGTTAACTATTACTAACATAGTTCGTTAGACTAACATTCGAGAGACTAACATAGTTCGTTACATATATCCATTGGCAGGTCAATTTTACCTCATTACAACGAGGTTTCAAATACATTGTTCTCTGAGAAGTTCAAGAAAAATTTGTTTACTTCGTTATATCCATTATTTCATTATATCCCATTATGTTACAATAAGGTTTAAGTGTATTAGATTCTTTGATAAGATAACACGTCATTACCAGTTACAAAGGGGATACCATTAACAATAACAATCATCATCATCAATCATCATCAGAACAAAGAATGACTCACGAGGGCACAATGTCATCACGTTGCAGAGGACAATGGGATCAGTACGGTACTTCAGGCCCATGTAGAGGACGTTGGCATTCTTGTCCACAGCTTTTCGACAGGGCTCCTCAATGGGTTCCGCGAAAAGCTCGCAGACTTCGCTCACCCGGAACATCACCTGAGCCTGGGGCCGACACAATGCAGCTTTATGATTTTGCCCAAGTGGGATCAAGTAGCCCTATTTGCTCATTGAAACATTCAGGTGATGCAATTGAGGCCTCAAATGGCCGCCAATTTATCGAAGGTCTTCTGCAGCCATCACGCTTGCCTTAAAGAGACTCAAGCACGGTCATCGGATGAAACTGGGTATGTGGAATATTCTGCATAATGGCCAAGAGATGGTGCACAAAGGGGCTGACGGCTCAAAGAATAAGAAAACAGGTCAGACAGGTCAAGTTCACCCTTATTAAAATTTACCGAATTTTCCTTTCAACTGAAATTCTGTACTTTGTTTACAGAAGCTGCACTGAGAATATTGGTGCATCTGAGCATTCTTTCATCCATTTGTCTTTATTCATTCAATCCAAGTATTGTTTTCTGTTTCTTTTTTCTTTCAACCATCGGTCACTTTGTGTGTTACCTCTTTGGCACGACGCCCGATTTCGGACCTACTGGGTTAACTAATGCTTTCTCGTTAAAATGCATATATGTGCTGCCTGCCGTGCCGTGCAGCACTACGTGAGCGGTGCGAATGAAGCTTGTAGCAGCTTACAAGGGACAGCTCAGAGCATTTACGCTGCGGGATAGGGCGCGGCCATCGGGCGGCCGCATCGTGCTCTTGTGCTGCTGCCTGCTGTCCCTGAGCACTAACGCTGCAGCGGCAATACTGCGGCGTACAAACGTTTAACGAAACGACTGCCACTGCAATAGGCTAAGCGGTAAACTTGTGAATTGGCATTGAGCGGCGCTGCATCGGGCCTCGTTGCGCTATCATCAGATTAAGTAGGAAATCATTTGTTCAGTGTTCCAGCAACCAGCAGAAGCTTGTACACGAGTCGTCTCTTAATGCTTAATTTAAGCCACAAGAAACAGTCTGGTTGGCGGAAATCTATCAGTATTGTGTGCAGCGGCATGTGCAGGATTCCCTCTCCTGTATTGTTCTTACTCCTTGGCCATACATACCCATGAAACTTAGATTCAGGTACAATCCACGCTACCTTCTGCTTTCGCCAACATTCAAACAAGCAATGCTATCTAACGGACACACCAAAGATATTATTTTTCAAAAAACCAAGTCGAGAACTAGTTTGCAATGTGCAACGTTACATGCTGTGGCATTAAACACGTCAAAACTGCGGCTGTGCACGCCATCAAAAACTACGGCCACGCAATTTCCGTGGTGAGTGTATATTAAAGATTCTTACAGCTGTCCTGTTCATCAAGTTCTTTTCAATGTAGTCAATGGACGTCTTGCAGAACTTGCACTGTTCCGTCTCGTCTGCACAACACACACATACAGGAAGAAAACATATAAATATAGAGGGTGTCAGGGCATAAGCCCGGGACCCAAAGCAGCCACGACATAACGTTCAAACACGAAGGATGCAGGAACGAAAAAACCTGGCGACACCCGACCTCCGTGAACAATTGAGTAGTTTAAAGCTTTTTTTAGATCCCCAGTGGCTGTCATTACCACATGACGCAAGAGAAAATCTACAACTGGATGACTGCAACTGCTTAGAAGCGCCCCGCCATTTCACCGTGACAACGATTTACATTTGGTTTTCGTATGTTGACCATCTCGGTCAGCTAAAAAATAGTTTTATGTGGCGAGGCTACACTTAGGCTATGAGCAAGTAGTAGACAGCTCGTAGTAGTAGATAGACAGCCAGTAGTAGATACCTCGACATATGACACCAAGGGTCCGTACCCATTACGGAATGGCTGCGCGGCCATATTATGTTCCTGCTATCTTCAACGAATTGCCTGACGAATTGTTCTCTTCAACAACGCGGAAACACTTGCGTGCTGCTATTCTGGCATTAGAAATATGCTGAAGTACGTATGTGTATGCGGTGATTGGTAGCTATTTCTTTGTTCTCTAATTGTTTTCTTGTGATGAAGAAAATGCCACCCATGTAGTTGAAACCCATGTTGATTTATTGTATCCTTGTTTTTCTGTTTGTCTTCCTCTCTTCTGTTCGTCGGTTGTTGTTTGCTTTTCTTTTTCTTTCCTCCCTTTAATTTTTAGCTCTCTCTTTTTCTTTTTTTTTCTTCTCTTTTTCTCCCTTTTCTTTGTCTGCTTGTCTTTTTTTTTTACCTTCCTATTCAGTCACCACTGTCAATGAGTGTTTTTTACAAAAGTGAAGGCCGTTGCTGCCGGGCGACGCCGCACAAGCCCACCTGTAAGCTTGGTGGCCCCATTTTGCTTCTGTATGTACTCCTTAATAATAAACAATGATTATTATTATTAATTACAACAACCGCATCTTTGACCCGCCACGGTGGCTCAGTGGTTAAGGCATTGTGCTGCTGAGCCCAAGGACACGGGTTCGATTCCCGGCTGCGGCGGCCGCTTTTTTGGTGTAGGCGAAAAGCAAAAACGCCCATGTGTTCGAGATTTCGGTGCACATTAAAGATCCCCACGTGGTCAAAATTAATCCGGATCCCTCCACTACGGCGCGCCTCATCACCTGTGTAGCGTTGGCGCGTTAAACCTCATAATCAATCAATCATTTTTTGACGGGCGCTTCACCTGCACGCACAATACCCCACCATATCAACTCTGGAACAATCTCTGCCTCTTGTTGTCTCTCTGTATCACACGCACGTGCACATATAACAGCCAGAGACAAAATTTGGGCAAGGAAGCGCACTCAGCCATGTACCAACGTTTCGACAAAGGCTTGCCTTCGTCAAGGCAACAACGGCAATCCTTAGTGCGCTTTATAATGGGGGAAGGTCACTTCAGAGAGGGGTTACGATGAAAACTAAAATTGGCTTAACACGCTGAAGCAACCTTCCTCTGCACTGTGAGATGCGCTGTAGTGGAGGGCCATGGATGAATTTAGAGCACCTGGGGACCTTTGCCATCTGCTGAAATCTCCACATATGGGCATTAGTGTTTTTTTCAGAAAACCAGCCTCCATGGCAGGAAATTGAACCTACGACCTTGTCCTCAATAGCGCTCCATCCTAACCACTGAGCCACATCACCTGATAATACAATGTCTCATTGGGCGTGCAATGCCTGCCAGCAAGGCATGAGGGGCGGCTCTTGTTTGTAGTCCATCAATTAAAGCTGAGTGCGCCCCCGCATTGTCCTGACAGTGCAGCTGCATGGCATATTGCACATGTGGATTTTTTTTCAGAGAAATGGCACTTTCACTCTTGCCAATGTCGTTTGTGCACCTTCCTTGCCCATTTAATACAGTAGACTCTCGATAAACGGAACTTCAAGGGACCGGTAAAATTAGTTCGGTTTAACAGGAGTTCCGTTTACTGAGAGAGATGTTCTAAGGTGCAAATTTATCTGCGTACACACTTCTAAGGGCATTTCATGGAACTCTAACCTCTACAAAGTGACTGTAGCTGAAAGTTTTCAGAAAGCAAGAAAACTACAAGAAGCGTAGGCACAGCATTCATAAAGTTGATTTGGCA
Source organism: Haemaphysalis longicornis (assembly GCF_048455015.1). Classification (NCBI taxonomy): domain Eukaryota; kingdom Metazoa; phylum Arthropoda; class Arachnida; order Ixodida; family Ixodidae; genus Haemaphysalis; species Haemaphysalis longicornis. The sequence continues at coordinate 224,422,747 of NW_027526203.1, read as the reverse complement.
ACAATGAGTCGCTGTGCACTACAAAATGCGTCAATTATTTTTGTTTGAGTCCTTGCAACTGCATCTTCACGGAGGCTAGAGGCCTCAACTTCGCGAGTGCTTACGACCCACTGAATTTAGAAGACGGCAACGTGGTAATGAAGGACGAATAGCACAACGATGGCACGAACGAGGCGACAGGAGGTGAGCCCTGTAGCCTCGGCGTCTAGAATCGAGACCGAACGACTGGAACAAGAACTGCGATGTTGCATTCGTTGCGCTAACACAGCTAACCATTTACGAGACGAGGTTTACGAGGCCAACAAGGCTAAAAAAGCATGGAGGAAGAAAAGAAAACAAGAACGAAACAGCCGGAACCGTAAAAAGTTGATTCTCATGCCAGTGGATTTCACAAGAAGTTCCATTTCTGGTTCCGTTTACACGGTGATGAGGAAATTTTAGTTCCGATTACCGAGAGTTTTTTTTTTTTTTTTGCGTTATCTGAATACAAAACCAACCAAATTCCAGGCAACTGTTCCGTTTAAGCGATTTCCGTTTATCGAGATTCTACTGTATTTTATTTTCAACTTGCCAAACCAACTGGTCTATCATGCTGTGCTAAACCGATTCCAAGCGCAGCGGGTCTCTGAACCCCAAAAACATTTCTATGTCCTTATTTTTTCTTTTACAACCCTCTATGCATGCAGCTCACACCTAAACTCATGTAAGTTACATGAACACCTCATACTTTTTTTTTGTCCAAGTACTAATTGTGCTGAAACGCATGCCAATAACTGCAACAACCCCACGACCGAAAGGCCGGGCGACAACTCGGCTGTGAAGATTCAGTGGTTGTGGTGGTGATCAACCAGAAGAGCAATACGATTAACGAGGAAGGGAGTGGTCCGGATATGTGGTACGCCAATTTAAACTTTATGCAGTGGTATCACATAAGGAAGCGAATAACCAGCCAGGACCACTGCCTCCGTTCTGTAACTCACAGCAGAGCAAGAGGAGGAGGAGTAAACGTTCATTGAGACCCAAATTGATAGAAATTATGGCCGCATGTTGGAGGGAGGTTTTCTCAGGCCACAGGTCATTGGGCCTTGGCCGCCCTCTTCATCAGCTGAAGCTGGTCGCCGAGGACAGAGCTGGTCAGTAAGCCATCCTATAGGTATGCGTGGGTATTTGGGGCCAAGTGGGGGGGGTGTCGGGGCATTGCCAGGACGTGTGGTAAAGAGTACATGCTTGGAGACAGAATTTACAGGTAGCGGAGTAGGTTGTGAGTGAATAGTGTGGAGGGGTACCGCGCGCATAGATGTTGTGGTGTACTTTTTGGAGGAGGGTCGTGTGTGGCGCTCGAGGCAGCAATGTTTGAGAATGTCCTTATACTTTCTCAGAATGGCCTAGCCTTCCTCTGGAGGTGGAGTCGACAAGTCTCTGAAGGGGAATTCCCAGGGATATGCACACAGGCAATGGCGCGAGTCGCCTTGTTGCCCTCCAGAGACGCGTAGGCCAGGACCCAGAGGATGTAGAAGACGAGAGGGTGGGCATTGATTGTAAATATGAGTCGAAGGGTGAGGAGAGTGATGCGGCCAGCGGCGTAGTGACGCCAGGATGCTTGGAAGTAATGATGATAGTGAGACAGCCCCTGGCGGTGGTGGCTGCAGGTGCAATGGTTAGTCTCTTCATGGCAGCGGCATCGTGGGCATTGATAGTGCTTGCAGTCAGCCTGTGTACTCGGTGGTTGACGCTGGTGGCTGCGGAGCCGTGTTCGGTGGGTGTGGTATAGGACCGTGTCAACGTACCGGACGAGCTCTAGTTGTTGGATCGGTATGTCTTGCGGAGTGCTTGGACACACACCTGGCATCATACTTGGTTGTAGAAGGCTGCATATTTTTTGGCAATGGGAATGACCAACAGAAATTTTAGCTCGAAGATAGAGGGACGTATTTGTTCGTGGGGATGGAGGGTTGCGGGGTGTTGATAGCCAAGGCGTCGGACGAAATATTGGCCAACAGGTGTGAGCTTTAGGCGTTTGATTTGATTGAAGGCAGATTTTTCTTGCAAAGTCATAGACCGGCAACTATAGTGGGTTCCATTTCCTACCGTGGCGGCTGTTTTCGTGGCGGAGGTGAAAAACTAAAAATGCCGGTGCGTTTGATGGTTCAGCACACGTTAAAACACCGATTTAAAAACACCAACTTTGGTATTTGAGATCAAGAAGCGCAGCATAAAAGCTGTGGGACAATGGGGAAGACTAGAGGGTGTCACAGGAAAGATTCCGTAAATGGTCCTTCTTGTGAGCCATGTCACTACGTGCGTGGTTTTCAGCTCTTAGGGTGTGGGCGCCTCTAACAAACTCGTTCTTGCAGAGCCTTTGCACCGCTGTTTTTTTTTCCTCGTGTTTGCTGTAAACTGCTTGTCTGGTCATTGTTCTGCCTTTCGGGAGGATCGGTATGACCCGGGACTAGTGAAATACTGGTGCCATCTGTCGTTCCAGGCACCGATAAAAATACCGCTCCTCTATATACAGTAACAGCTCATAAATTCTAACTGCAACGGGGCGCCACCTCAGTTCAAATTAATAAAAGTTCGAACTAACGAAAGTGAAGTACAAAAGCCGTACAATGCGATTGTGACCAGATAGAGTATGTCAGCCACTGAATGCTTGAAAAAGGCTGCGATTGAAGCCTGCCTTTTATCCTGGAAGGTGAAAGCCAGCACATTCTGCTCTAATGAGCTCTAGCAAATGTAGCGGAAAGCCTTCGCGTACTCCAAAACTGAAGAAGAGACGGGCGGCATTCCATCCGGTCATCAGTGAGACTTAGAATAGCCGCTAGTGTATGCTGCACCATCGGCAGCGGGTCCTGCTACCTGCCGCCGGTAGCGTAGCGTATGCTATAATAGCCGCTATGCTAAAACCCTGTATTACGAGTGATGGCCGCGCTGGTGCTTGTCAGCCACCTCCGTGTGGTCACTGGCAGCAACAGGTTCTAGCCTTCTGACCTCAGAAATGATGCCATCTGTCAGAACCCCGCACACCCTAAACTCGTGTCCACATCAACCTAGTCCCCAAACAGACTTTTTCCAAACGTCTGTCATGCGGGTTTTAGATTGATTTTATGCGGTTTATTTCTATCTTTGTTGTTCTCTCCTTTTTGGAAGTGACGCCGCCCCGTGTGTAGGCAGCGGGGCCATTTTTCAGGCCGTGTGCCAGGCCCCAAGCTGCCGGTGCGGTGACACGTAGTTCGAATTATCCGTTGCGGAGGCCTGATCGCGTTCGAAATAACGGGCTTTCCAATACATAGGCTTCTATGGAGACTTGGCCGGACCAAAATTGTACCGTTCGAATTATCCATATGTATAATTCGAATTATTGAACTTTGAATTAACCAGCTTACACTGTATAATGTGAGACAGCTCTGGGTCACCCTGGCCCTGAATACTGTAGGTGGACCCCTAGACCATGCCCTTTCAAGAGGCAATAGCTCAGGCAAGCACAAAGACGGACAACTGACAGTCTTTGACAAGTGATTCAATAATGCTGACGGCGTTCATATACCCCCGATATTTACAATTTTTCCTGTCTGCGAGAAATTCCTTAACCTCTGCGTGTGAATTAGAACAGCGAGGTGTTCTATGTGTGAGACGTTGGAAGACAAACGTACAGGTGCATGTATGAGCACGCAATCACTGCCTAAGTCGCACACCGTCCAAAACATGATTTGAATCTCTACGTCTCATCACTTGGATATACATTTTGAGTAGATTAGTTATCAATGACACCATTAAGAAGATTAATAGAGTCAAAGTAAGTGTGCATGCATGTATGTATGCGTCTTTCTTAGGGGTGACTGCCATCAACGCTCAAGAGAAATACAATTTCCTCATACATTTCACCTAAATTCTATGTCACTTCTATGCCGTGTGCTAACAAGCTTCACTGGTCATCCCCCTTCTCAGAGTAGAATGGCTCATGATGGCTCATGATTTTTTACACCCCGTCCCTCTGAAAGAAAAGGACACCGTTTTTCCACTTCAGAGCCCGGTATGCATCATACTCCAGTCGCTGCGACAGGAAAAAGAAACCAAAAATGGTGCTGAAACTATCTCCTGTGAAAATGAAGATGAAACGTGCCCCTCTACACTCACTGACAGCTTTCTTCCGCAAGGCTTGAAGGCTGCCCAGGAGTGTCTGCCGTTGCCGCTGCGTTTGACCAATCTGGTGCGAGGGCTTGTTCGCTGCTTCCATCCACCCCTGCAAATGCAGCTGGCATCACTATGGAGACGCATCCTCTGCTGCTGCTGCTGCTGCTGTTGTTGTCATCGCTGGTCGTCAGCAGCCACCATTTTGTTGTTGGCATTGATTTGAACTATCTGCATTATTCACAATATCAAGAATGCGACCGTGGCCCTCGGGGCGTGTCCAAACTGACAGCTTGAGGGCTGTTCACCATAGGAAATCCACAATCTTCACTGGGGACAGAGGAACAACGCGAAGGGGCTGGGCACCCTTAGCAACCTCTTTTTACCCCACTCACTGGATGCAAATAATAAATGTGTACTCAACATTAAACACAAGTTCCAAATTATTTTATTGCGTAAATTGTGTGATTCAAGTTCCGCATATGGGTGTGATTGCAGACACAAGTTAGGGTGGTCTTAAAAGGACAGGGAAAACCTATCCGTTTCATTAGAGAAAGTATTTTAGGAGAAATATGTTTTTTCGTGTTAATCATCAAGCCTCTACTCGTTTATTCTCAAATGATGCTGTTTGTTATTTTGGCCTTTATTCAAGAAATTATACTCATTCCTAAACATGTAGCAAGCCTGATTATAATCATAATATTGCAAGTAAATATATTAGAGAGAGAGAGAGAGAGAGAGAGAGAGAGAGAGAGATCATGAGGTTCGATGGGCCAGTATAAAAATAGTGAAAGAAGTCGACTGACACGTTTCCCGTTTTTGTTGCCAACAGTTTCGGAGTTAGAAACTCCTTCTTCAGGGCTGTATTTTAATTTCTCACATTGCGTCTTTATACAAAAACTTCGGTGAGGGAGGGTTACTTCCCTCATCCCTGCAGGAGAGGTCGCGGGTGAGGGGTGTTTCAAACAGTTTGAGCAAGTGAGGCATTCCGATTGGCTAGAAAGGTGGAAGGTGAGGTAAGGGGAAAGAACACGGACGGAAAGAAACTGTGGGCAACAAAAACGGGAAACGTGTCAGTCGACTTCTTTCACTATATATATATATATATATATATATATATATATATATATATATATATATATATATATATATATAAAGCAAGTTCTCTTTGCTGAAACGTAGGCCACAATCGTGCTTTTACCTTGTTCGAAGTTTTACTTCTATTGTGTTCTCTACCATCTTCAAAGTTCTACTACTCCCTATATATATATATATATATATATATATATATATATATATATATATATATATATATATATATATATATATATATATATATATATACAGGGTGTCCCAGCTATTATGCACCAAGATTTTAAAAAGAGCGATGGAGTTACTCGAAGAAAACCTAGTGCATAATGCTTGCGGTACTATGTAGAAGCGGGCAGTATTTTTTCGTTAATGAGAGTTAATTAATTAATTGTGATTAATTATCTAACTCGGTAATTACTGTCCTTATCCCTAAAGTGTCAATGAGGCACTTGTAGGTACCCACGAGGGGCATCAACCTGCGCTATTTTCAGCGACGAACTAATTGCGTACTCATTTATTCTGACTTATAAAGAAAACCCGCGAAATATGAAAAATATCACGTGACGGCGCTCCCGCGCGCATCGTAAAGCAGCGCCCCCAAATAAGTTGATTGAAAGCAACTGCTTTGCCTGTCACCCGCCCCAAGAGACAGCGCATCACCTTGATAATGGCATGCATGAAAGGAGCAGCAGCAGCAAGTTTTACGGGACGCGTGTGGCAGATAAGGCACAAACTCGGTCGCATTTCTTCTTTCTTACTTTTGTTTATTACATTCTGGCTAACTAAGAGGCAGCCTGTTTGAGGGCATTGCTTTACGATGCGCTCAGGAGAGCCGTCACATGGGATTTTTTGTATTTCGCGGGTTTTCTTGACTGGAATAAATGAGTACGCAATTACTTCGTTGCTGAAAATACCGCAGATGCCCCTCGTGGGTACCTACAAGCGCCTCATTGACAGTTTAATGATTAGGACAGTAGTTCTCGAGTTAGATAATTAATTACAAATTATTAATTAACTCTCATTAACGAAAAAATTATTATCCGCTTCTCCACAGTACTGCAAACATTACGCTCTAGGTTTTCTTCGAGCAACGCCATTACTCTTTCGTTTTAAATCTTGGTGCATGATAGCTGGAACACCCTGTATATATATATATATATATATATATATATATATATATATATATATATATATATATCAGTGTGTCGAACCGAAGAAAATACCGGTTCGGTTACGGTTCTGGTTCAGGCGAAATCATTTCGTTCCGGTTCAGTTCAGGTTCGATAAAATCACGTACCGAACCAGTTTGCGAACCGCTTCGGGAGCTTGAACCGGTTTGCAAACCGGTTCGATGAGTTGAATTATAACTGAAATTAGAAAAAAAAAAACATTTAGTAGTTTAAAACGACAGTCAACAAAATACCAACAAAAATTCAAAATGCTGCTGTTCCCCAAGGGCAGTGGCGCAATTGCAAAGCAAACTTTAAACAATTACGAGATATTAGAAAAACAGATGAAGTGGCGACGATTTACCACCTACTCTATCGCCCAGACTTTATGTTGTCCTAGTGACTACTCATAAAGCCACCGCCAAGAGATGACGGTGGGATTATCTGCCTTTTTTTTTGTTGAAATCGCAATCGTCGCTATAGAATCGCCCATCACGCTAACCTTGAAGCCTTAAATTTAGGCCTGCGTACTGGCGCGTTCAAATACCAGCGCTTCATACCAATGGTGCACATTTTTTAAATATTTGTAACAAAACAGAAAAATCCTACAACAGGCACATACTACCAATGAATTAGATTATTTGGTCACCCTCAATAATTTGTTAGCTGTCACCTTATCGATTATGTGCTAGCCACACTTTTTTTAAAAGTAAGCTTTAGTTAACGCTCAGTCACTGCATTATTGCTCTGACCACTATAATTCCTTTTGCGATAGCTATACCGGATGTGTGCATTACAATCAGTGTGTCATCGTACCGCCTGACCCCCGGCCATCGTTCCGTGTGCTACATTGCGGAATCTTATAACAGATTATGCTGTTAAAAAATAAAAGGGAAATTTGACGCGCGGTGAATGAGATGGGACTTTTTTGGGTAGACGCTCTTTAATTCGTCCACAGCAGTACTCCCCTCCGGAACGAGTAGCACTACAAGTAATGTAGCGAGTTTGGCAGTCAGTACAAGTGCACCTTCGAAAAAAAGCAGATCTGTAAGAGGCAAAACTGCATCAGCAGCAAACGGCTTAGCCACTGGGCAGCTCCTGCGGTCACACTTGTTAAGTATTAACAATTTTCAGGTGTCGGACCTTTAAAACAAATTTCGAAATGCAAAAAGTTTGCACACACCGGGTGTGGGCGTTCGCTGTTGCGCAGTGGAGCACTGCAGCCTGATTGCTCCAATAAAGTCGCAGCTAGGGAAGGCCAAAGTCGTTTTATATCCCCTGCAAGCTGCCGAGAATGACATTTCGTTTGGTCAGCTTGCACTACGCTCGCGCTTCCAGCGGCAACAGACCATTGCTACATTAGTGCTCATTCGTTTCGCCTGTTGTTAGAGTGTGATAGTGTTCAATTGTCTGGAGGGGGAAGTGCGCGAGCGGGTACGAAGTTGATGGTACGTGAAAGAAAAAAAGGCCTGAATTGCATTGACTGTGCAGTATCAATAACGGAGGGTCGAACCGTTTCGGCATGAACCGGTAACCGTTATTTTTTTTTCGGTTCAGTTCCGGTTCGGGTTCAGCGTGCTCAAAAAATAACGGTTCGGGTTCGGGTTCAGTTCCGGCAAAAATACCGGTTCAGTTCCGGTTTTCGGTTCGGTTCGGTTCTGGTTCGACATCCTGATATATATACTAAACATGCATTTATATTGTGAATATTGGATATCAAATGCATCTAGCCATCTCACCCGGCATGCCAAGAGACTGTTGCAGGTTCCTTGGTGTTTCTGATATACATATGTTTACAATACTGATGATTTACGTAAGTGCTGGACAAGTCCAAATTCTACTGTTTGCTGATGATCGCATTCTAGTTAATGAAATACAATATCCTCAGGACCGATCATACCGCTGAATTCCCATTTTAAGAACTGAAGTACTGAGTGGGATTTAAATGCTCACAGGGCTGCTTTTATGAAAATAACAAAGAACGAAATTATTCACTTGCTTTTTTTTTTTCTTGGAAGCTAAAATTACCTTTTCCTTGCAACCATCCAGGTCAGCGCCATAAAAATGAAGTCAGTGAATGCAGGTATCGCGGTGTCACACTAACAAATAATTTAGCCAACGCATTTCAACCATTGGCATATCATTTTTTTGTAAACCCAGTCTTTTGAGTCAAGCTTAAACATGACCACCACATGTAAAGTTGCCAGCTTACACATCTGTCTCCAGAACAAAATTGGAGTATGCATAAATTGCCTGGTATCCTCACACACTAACATTTAGGCCTTGCGATAATTCAGAGTAAGATTATTCGGTTCATTTTATCCAAATTTTACCTGAGTGACTCACTAACCACTCACTAACCAATCTGATGGAAGAGCATACAAAATTTCAACCTTAGAAATGAGATGCGAAATAGAGGTAGTAAAATGTTTTTCATCTTTTCACGGATAATGCACACTGCCAATATGGGACCGGAACAATGCGTGTAATCACTAACAGCCCGTAGAACACGACACTGGCAAAGTGAATCATTAACTCCTTTTAATGTTAGAACTAACATCTTCAAATTCCCTTTTTTGAGGAAAATAACCAAATGAAACCAATTACCAGGACTGACAATACTTCCAGCAAAATTTGTTCATAACGCAAAGAGTGTAATGCCTTGTATATGCACAAAAATGCATGATTCGCGAATGCATTTAGTCATTATAATAATGCAAATATAGATTATTGGTAGCTTTATAATTGATAAACAATTAAAACAAAACAAAAGAACACTTTTCAGAGAAAAGACGTTCTCTTAATGCTGGCTTGAAAGCTTACTTTCCCTCATTACACAGCTGCGTGCAGAGAAGCTTCTGTAGGGCTGCTTAGTATAACGTTAATGACGTGGAGTGCGCAGTGCGTTATAACGTGGAGTGCATTATAACGTGGAGTGCGTTATAACGTGGAGTGCGCAGTGCGCAGTCGACCTGTTCGGATGTGCTTTTCTGGTGCTCCGACAACAGCGTGTTTCTGCAGTGAAGGACAGCGAAACGGCAGAGACAGCGGAGGACAGCCGAAGCTGAGTATTTACCTGCACGGTTTCTTTCTCGTTGTGTCGGGGTTTCAGCCGAGATGGCGCGTAGAAAGCTGGTACAGTGTAGTAGCTGTCCGCGGCACGTAGACGCAGAGGAGTTTCAGCGGGATGGCGGCGAGGCAGACGAAGGGGCAGGTACGTGTCGGTTATGCGTAGTGGTGTCGCGGCTAGAACGCGTAGAAGCGGATAACTCGGGGTTAGCTAAGCGGGTTGCAGAACTGGAGGCAGCGCTAAGTAACGAACGCGATGAACGGAGGGCCGTTGAGGGAAAGTTAGAAGCAGCTGAGAGGAAGGTAGAAAGGAGCGTCATTTCGCCAACAAATGACGACCACCTCGGCCCATGCAGCAAAGCGGAGGAATGCGCCGAGGTGACACCGGGGGTGGAAGTAACAATAGGCAACAGCTACTCCCACGTGCTGCGAAGTAGGACAGCAAAACCAGTCGAAAACCCGGGTACCAGTAAAGAGCGGCACGTGGCAGATGATAGCGTGGTAATCATTGCGGGTGACTCTAACATGAAGAGGAGCAGCGCTGCCATAGTGGAAAGGGTAAAGGGGGATAAGCGTGTGAAGGTGGGGTGTTTCCCAGGTCAAACGATGCAGACGGTGATGAGTGCAGCGAAGGGGCAGCTGGCCTTGTCTAGTAAAGCTAGAAACCTTGTGGTGATTGCCGCGGGGCTTAACGATGTTCTAAAGGGAGAGGAGGGTAAACTTGGCCAGGAGATAGCGAAGGGGGTAAAGGACCTGCGGGCGACGGCCCCAAATGTGAGCATTGCTGTCTGCACCGTGCCGGAGGTGATGAAGCAGGGCGTGCACACCGAACGGGTAGTACTCGCTGCTAACAGCGAGATCGTAAGGTGCGGCAGGGAACTTGGGCTTGAAGTGATAGACGTGAACAGGGTAGTGGGCAGCATCGGACATAGGCAAGCTTTTCAGTGGGACGGGATTCACTTCAGCCCCAGACTAGGAAACGAGGTGGGGTGGCGCTTAGGTGGGAGAGCGGTAGCTTTTTAAGGGGGCCCCGCGCAGCTAAGGAAGGCAAACTAGGAGACAAAGGGGAAGCAAGAGACACATGCACACTCAACGCGGGGAGGCAGCCAGGCCTAGAGCTAAACGGAGAACCTACGGACGTAACTGAGAGCGTTGACAGAAGCCATTTAAGTGGAAACAATGGAGCAAACAACTCTGTAAACGACAAAAACAGACCCCGTAAGCGGAGAGGGAAAAACAAATGCAATAAATATTTAATCAGCTACATAAATATGCAGGGAGGCAGAAAGCCAGATAAGTGGGTGGAAATTCAAAAGCAACTTGAACGGGAAGGAATAGACGTGTACGCTTTAGCCGAGACTCACCTCCGGGACCTAGAAGCCCCACCTATCATAGACAATTATGTCTGGGAAGGTTGCAACAGGACCACAGGAATGAAGAAAGGGGGAGGTGTTGGCATGCTCATTAAACAAGGGACCGACTGGCAGAGAGTGCATGAAAGTTGTAAAGAGCATCTATGGGTTAGAGGCACCATAGAGGGGGAAAATACATGGTTAGGAGTGGTTTATCTGTGGACCGGAAGTAGTGCTAAGGAAGAAAATGAGGAAATGGTTAACTGTTTGAGAAGAGATATAAACGAGTTCAAAGATTCGGGCGAAATAATCATAGTTGGAGATATGAATGCCCATATAGAAGGTTTGGATGGATACACAGACCACAACGGTTCTCTAGTGATAGATCTATGTCAGGAAAACCGGCTTGTAATAGTAAACACGGAAAGCAAGTGTGACGGACAAATAACGTGGGAAAGCGGTAACAGGCAGTCCAGCATAGACTACGGTTTAGTATCCGAGACAGTATACGGAAGGCTGCGGGAAATGAGGATAGATGAAAATGGAACAGACAGCTTAGGAAGCGACCACAAGCGGTTTAGCTTGCTCTTTGGAGGCGCAACCCGGACAAATGCAGAAATAGGTACAATAGGAGGAAATAATTTGAATAATGAGCAGTTAAAGATCATCGCTGATAGATTGGAAGATGAAATCAATAAATACCCAGGCAAAAATTGGGATTACGATGAAATAATTGCGTTCATAAAGGGTAAGATTAATGAAGAAAAGGAACGAAACCGATGGAAAGGGAAGAGAAAGCCGAGAAGCTGGTGGAATAAGGAAATAAAAGAGGCTATCGACCAGCGAAGAAAGGCGTCGAGAGAACATAGAGAAGCAAAAAGAACTAGTATGGAACCGGAGGTAGTGAAGGAAAAGTGGGATGTCTACCGTGGGAAAAAACTAGAAGTGCAGAAAATGGTGCAAGCGAAGATCAAGCAGAAAAGCGAACAATGGATGGCAGAAATACGGAAGAAGGACAAAAGCGCATCCAAGAAGTTTTGGAACCATGTAAAATCACTAAGCTCAAAAAACGATAACCATCAAAAATTCCTGATTGATGAGGAGGGGGAACATTTAGAAGGAGAGCACGCGTTGGCGCATATTCATCGAGTGATTAGTGAGAAGTTTAGGATAATAGTGGTAGGGAAACCTGCACCGATAACATCAGCGCCACAAAAGACTGCGGAAAGGGAAATAAGTTTGAGCAACCTTGATTGGAAAAAAGCAGAGCAAAAGGTTTCCCCTCAGACAGCAGTGGGCCCGGACGGAATACCAATGCAACTGATAAACCTACTTGGACCTAAAAGTAAGGAATCGTTTATGAGGGCAATAGATAAGGTAATAGAAACCAAACAAGTACCAGAGGACTGGTTATAAAGTAGGATGAATTTAATATATAAAGGCAGAGGAGACAAAGCCAGTATTGAGTCATACAGACCACTCACAGTAACGTCAGTGGTGTATAGATTCGTAATGCAGGCGATAAAATCAGAAATTCAAGCATGGATGGAAGAAAATGAAATACTTGGGGAACTGCAGAATTGATTTAGACAAGACAGGCGACTGGATGACAATCTGTTCGTGATAACGCAATGCATTGAAATTGCGAAAGCACAGAATAGACCACTATGGATTACGTTCTTGGACATTAAAGGGGCATATGACAACGTAAACAGAGAACGGCTGTGGAGAATGTTGAAACTCCAGGGATTAGATGACGAGTTAGTACAGTTCCTTATAGCAATCTATAAAGACAATAGAGTGCACCTTACTTGGGAAGGACAGAAATGCGCCCGGGAGGTCAACATCCATCGGGGACTGAAACAGGGACGCCCTTTGAGCCCAATACTGTTCATGCTTTACATGACAGGGTTAGAAAAGAAACTGGAAGAAAGTCAAGTAGGGTTTAGCCTAACCCATATGCTGCAAGGCGAAGTGGTACAACAGCATATTCCGGGAATGTTATACGCAGACGACATTGTTCTTTTAGCTGATAACCAAACCGATATGCAGCGGCTAATAAATATTTGCGGCCAGGAAGCCACTGACCTCGGGTTAAATTTCGGTGCAGAAAAATCAGGAATAATGGTTTTCAATGACGCCACCACCGACGTAGTGTCTATCCAACAAGGCGAATTACCTAGAGTCAAGGAATATAAATATTTGGGAGTGTGGATAAACGAAGGGGATAGCTACTTAAGTACTCACGAGGAGCAACTTAAGGTTAAGGGAAAGCGAAACGCAGCTATAATGAAGCATAGAGCTCTGTGGGGGTATAACAAATATGAAGTAGTAAGAGGAATGTGGAAAGGAGTAATGGTTCCGGGTCTCACGTTTGCGAATGCTGTACTCTGCTTAAAATCAGACGTTCTATCACGCCTTGAAGTAAACCAGAGAACGGTAGGACGTCTGGCCTTAGGCGCGCATGGAAAAACAACTAACGAAGCAGTTCAGGGAGATATGGGCTGGGCGTCGTTTGAAGTTAGAGAAGCTCAGAGTAAAATATGCTTTGAGATGAGGTTGAGGGCAATGGATCAACGAAGGTGGGCAGCTAAGGTTTTTAGGTACCTATACTTGAAAAGCGTGGACACGCAGTGGTTAAGAAAGACTAGAAGGCTAACGATGAAATACGGAAAGAACAGTGGGGAATCCAAAACAGCCAAGGTAACCAAAAAAGAGGCAAGGCAGATTGAAACGAATAAATGGAGGGAAAAAATGGAAGCCAAAACGTCGTTAGAGATGTACAGGGCTGAGAAGATGAACATCAGAAAGGAAATTTTCCACGATAATTCCCAGGGCAGTGCTTTGCTTTTTGAGGCTAGAGCAGGTTGCCTGCGAACTAAGAGTTTTGTGGGGAAGTATTCACAAAATGATGGGGTATGCGGGGTCTGCGGAAAAGAAACAGAAACTATGCGGCACATCGTGCTAGAATGTGAGGGTATCCATCCAAATCTGCATGAAGGGAATATTGGGCTGTCAGAAGCCCTAGGATTTAAAGGTATCACAGAGGAAGTTAACTTCAAGGCTGTCGAGGGGACGAAAAGAAGATTAGAATGCTGGTGGACGAAAAGCAGAGAGGGGAATATTGCCTAGGACAGTTGCCACTTGTAACAGAAAAAAAAACGTATTTTGTGCCTAATAAGCTTTTTGTGCCTGCCCTAAGCAGCGCTAGTATTGAACCAAAAGTGTAAAACATAGGTATATTAGTCTTTTTTGGTAAGATGACATGTCATCACCCCGATACAAAGGGGAAACCAATAGAAATCATCATCATCGTATAAAGAGTAACTGCTTGGAAATGTGATACAATAGTTAAATATTAATATATGACTGGTGGCAGTAAAAAAATGGTGACATTGTCATTTATGCATCAAAGTCATAACAAAAATAAATGAAATAAAATGACACGAAAAAGAGAAAGGAAGAACAAAAAGGAGTGACTGAAGGCCTCATGGCTTAGTTGATGACGGCTCTGGGAATCGAATGTGGCAAAATGTGTTCCGTCAATGCCACCAAGGAAATGTACGGCTGTTGAAACAGAGCAGCACTATAAGAATGCTTATGCCTTTGTAGACAATGCACATAATTTATCTACAATGTTTCTTTTATCTATTGTCACGTTACTTTGTTTTTCGTAATTTTCGCTCAAGCTTGTTTATTCAATTTTGTGTCATTCTTGTCCCACCTGCTTAGGCCCTTTGCTGGGCCTAACTGTAACTAAATAAAACAAATAAATCAATCTTCCATTTTACGAGCGTGCTTGCGTGCAAGGATAGAGCACACGCGCACCCACTCACTGTGCGAGGATCGATACTAGTCACAACTCCCTTCGCGACTTGAATGAAATGCGATGCTTTTCCCACAACCTTTACCTCATCATGGTGTAAATGACGATGGCTCAGTTAGAACCCGTGACTGCAAAAATACCGCTAGGCCATGGCTAGATACATATGGAGGTTCATCAAGTGTTAAGAAAACAGCCCAAGGTCATACGAACTTATGTCCCAAACCCACGCAATGTATTGGCAAAGGTCAATCAGTTGGTAGGCAGCTTCTGAGAGTAACCTGGTGTCATTAGGTCGAAGTTGACTCCAGCTCATACGCGTAAAACAAAGCAAACCAATAAAACTGATTCGCAACAGATGAATAAAGGCTCCGCCCACCTTGTTAAGAATCCTCGCCAGCTCGCTCAGTCGGGCAGGTCATTTGACATTTTGAATTAACCTACATGCTTTCTCCGGGGAAGGTCATTTTGCATGCCAATTTTATGTATCTACGCATAATTATTCCCACATTCTTTATTAATACAATGCGTCATTTTCCTTACTTTGCAAATATACTTTGTTTTTTCTTGCTTTTGGGCAATTTCTCCCTTCAAGTTTTAAAGTCTCTCTCATGGGCTACTTAAACGCGAAAATTTTGGTCTGTCTTATTCTGTCTGTCTGTCCGTCGATTCAGCCATCCAGTTCTTGAACGAGAAGTTTGTCAGTCAAAACCTTCCTAAACCACTAAATCCGGAAACATACTTCATTACATGTAAACATTGTTCTGGGATATTCGAGGTAAAACATATCAGTGCATAACTGGTATTCGCAATGTTCTTTTAATTTAAAATAAATGTGCACTGAAAATATTCTAAACAAAAAATACAAAAAGAGCTTGAACCAGCCCGGACCTTATAGCAGCGTTCCAAGTTCAACAGTAACAAAAGGTCCCAGTAGATTGCAGGAAAAACTTCTTGCTGGGCTAGTTGGTGAATAGATGCCATGATTTGAAGCGCAAAAAAAAAAAAAAACACGTACGAAGAACAGAGTAGACGAAACAGGCGCTACCTTCCAACTATTTTATTCGGCTACGCATGTGCTTATATTTCCTAGGAAAATAGAGGGCGAGACAGCAGGAGCGTACACATACACAGATGATAACAAAACCAGATATGTTTACAGCACGTTTTCCAGAAAAACCATTTCGCTACTGTACAGAGCAATCGAGGTTACCACAGTCATCCGCTCTCTCCCCGATATAAAACGCTTCGGCTAATTCCCTCGCAACCCTGTTCTTGCTTTTGTTTAGTATTCTTATCTCTTTGAACCGTGGCTCACAACCGCAGGAACGAGAGTGGGTGGGCAAATGTGCTCCATTATCTTTACCAAGCGACAATTCATGTTCCCTGGCTCTCTCATCGATGCAACGGCCCGTTTGACCAGTACGTAAGACCTTCTGCAAGATAGCAGGGTTTTGTATACAACACAAAGATAATGGAGCACATTTGCCCACCCACTCTCGTTCCTGCGGTTATGAGCCACGGTTCAAAGAGATAAGAATACTAAACAAAAGCAAAAACATGGTTGCGAGGGAATTAGCCGAAGCGTTTTATATCAGGGAGAGAGCGGATGACTGTGGTAGTGATACGTCGATTGCTCTGTACAGTAGCGAAATGGTTTCTCTGAAAAACGTGCTGTAAACATATCTGGTTTTGTTATCATCTGTGTATGTGTACGCTCGCGCCCTCTACTTCTCTAGGAAATATAAGCACATGCGTAGCCGAATAAAATAGTTAGAAGTTAGGGCCTGTCTCGTCTACTCTGTTCTTCGTCCGTGTGTTTTTGTTGCGCTTCAAATCATGGCCTACATTGCAGGAGCAGTAAAAGGCGGTAAAGTTGAATTGACTTTAGCAAACGTCCTCCGTGTTTATTGTGGGAGGATGGAAAGGGAGGAGGAGGTGGGCGGGTGAGAGAAGAGAGGCGTTTACGTGGCAGAGGCGGCACGAGACACATTTGCAGCGAAGTGAGCAAATACGCGGCCAATTTCTTTTTCCCTAACCCAGCAGCAAAAAAAGAATAACAGACACAGAAGGTCACGAAGAAAAAACTATGGAATAATCTTAACATTAGTAATAACCTGCCCATTTCACTAGAATTTAGATAGTATATCCAAAAATTACAGCTGAAGGTTAAAAAAAGAAATGCCCCTAACAGCCAGCATGTTATTGACACCTCATTTCAGCGATCATGGCAGTCTTTTGTTCTCCTTCTTTTCCTTGTTTGTTCAAGGTTTTTACTTAAAGTTTGAATAGATTCTTACAGCTGGCATTGGCTGCGCACCTTATACATTTGAGGCACCGGTGGTGCATTGATTTGTGTTGTTGAGGCTTACAGAACTTTTACCGTGCTTAAGCAATCAAGCTTGATTCCCATATAGTACTTCAGCACGAGTCATTATAAAGATGTCTTCTTTTTATCTAGTACAAGGTTTTGAAGAAGCTACAAAGGAGAAATTAATTGGGCCCGGATGGTGCCTTTACAATTAATTTGCCACATTAAGTAACTGAAAACAAGTTACCTTCTGTAAATCAAAGTATGGCTGATCAATGCTTACAGAGACCTAAAAGGCTACTACTGTCACGTTGTAGTGACCAAAAAAATGTTATAAATATTGGTCAAGAAAGCTCAAGTAAAATATAGTTTTGAAAAAAAGAGGAGGAAGAGGAATACTAAATGTTTATATGATGACTTAGGACTAGTAAAAACTTTTACTGCAGGGATTCAATCTAAGACCATATATGGGAGATGGATGCTGAAAAACGTTTTTTTCTCTTGCATAAAACATCTCGCGTCAAGTTAAAAGATTTCCACTAGGTAGTGCACCGGTGGCCTTCTCTGTGGTGAACTGAGATTGGAATAGCATTGCCGGTTGCAGTAAATTATAGAACGAGAATGCATTTGATGGTAGGTTTTGGCAAACCATATTACAGAACACAATCTGCTTGTATGATTTTGATAAAGTGGGGGAATTAGTTGTAGTCCCTGAAATTTTGCAATTCAAACATGCACCCTAAAAAGTCATTAATAAATTTTGCTCAGTAGTAACGTTTTGTTTACATGCTCCAGTCCATACAATGTCCACTGACAGTTAATGTAGCTAGAGGTGCATTATGTGTTGCTGCCATAGTTTCTTTCAAATATTCTGTATCGGCTCTAAAAATCCCTTCAGAACTCCAGTCCAAGCTCTGATAAGCAGTGCTGAAGGATGTGCCATTCAGGTACATACTGGTTATGGTTAAGTGGGGAAGACCCACTGAAATGAGCCATCAGACCATCCACTCTCCCGACCACATATTAGTACTTGAACTTGACAGAAAGCCTTTCGATGGCACGTGTCTGCGGTTGTTGATGCCGTAATCTGGTTAGCTGAGTGTTAAAAGATTTTTATAAAGCCTTGCACACTTCTTCGCATACCTCTGTCTGGCCCTGGGGCTACCTATATTATCATTCTTTAAACCATGACAAGATGAAAAGAATTGGAAAAAAAAAAAAAAAAAAAGACACTGGTGTGTGTGGGTCATCGCCTGGCAGTGAGCGTGCATTTCGAGATCACTTTGAAGTGCCGCCAAGTCGTCATTGGCCGGCGCAGTCGTCCGACGTCAGCAGAGCATGCAGCCTCGCCTGGAAGCATTGCAGACAATTTCACAGGACCTCGTGGCAAATGACCCCACACCTGTATTCGTCGCTTCGTTTCCCTGAAAATCATTAAAAACTTTCCATACTGCTTTCTGAGTGGTTTTTTTTTTTTTTGAGCAAAAGCTCCATTATGTCAGGTGTTGCAAGGCCATCCATCTTGTTGCAATGACCGTGAATAACCAGAGTGCAAGTGGGAAAGATGTGACATCACTCCATCATTCCACATGATTTGCTGTAGAGAGGCGTCACAGCTGCGTTCACTTGTACTCCTCATCCTTTCAGAAATATGATTTAGCCAAATAACTTCCTATTCTACAGAGAGAAAGATAGAGAGAGGGGGTAGCTTTTATGAACACTGAAGAGGTTAGTCCCACAAATAGCAGGGCTGCTACTTCATACTGTGGTGAATACACCGAGGTGGAAAAAAAAAGGGGGGGATAAAACATAACAATAAAATGAACAATAATTACGGAAAGTAGGGAGGAAGAAAATTTTTTCCAATTTAATAACACGAGAAAACGATTAGATGGCCTCAAAGCTACGGGACCTCCGCCAATCCTGAACCAGTTAGAACATTGAAAAGAGCTTTTGTCCCTAGCACTGCGTCTGGATGACAGTGCCAAGACCCATGAAAATGTCTTAGCTCCTACGTATTTTTTCCATCGTGGTCGCACGAGAGCTCTTGTCGGTAATACTAAGAGGCCTACAAAAGCCACTGACACAAAGCTTGTTCGTACTTCCCGTGGCCGTCACCACCTGAAGAATGGCGCGAGCTGGCAAGGCCTAGCGAAAGCCTTTTTTGCCAGATGCACAAGTTGGTCAAAAGGGGCCAAAATAATTCCACCCCTTGTGTTTGGGGAGAGGAGAGTATGGAACGGCTTGCGAGTGAACTCATCGCACGTGTGCAGCCCATCAAGCGAGATAATATGCATTGTGCATTGCATTCAGAAATGGTAAAATGCATGCAGAATTGACATTGCAGACTTCAATAAGCGTTCGTTTTTTTTTTACGTTTTTGTTGGGCCCAGATTTTTGTGGCTGTGAATCGAGCTCAGGACGTGTACGCATGTGGTGTGTAATGTTTGGGGTCAACCTTCATGTGACGAGTTGAATTCACCAAGACGACAGCTATTAGTCCTTAAATTAGCAGATAAGGTTGCATTAGTTCTGCATATTCATTTTTCCCTTACTGACTTTTTGCATCTTTCACCTCTATAAAGCTCAACACAACTGACTCTAAATTCAGGTTCAACACACTTTGACTGGACTTACAAGACCACACAAAGTATAACTACAGGGTGAAAAGGTGATGCATGGGCACCGAAAGAAAACAGTAGGACGCACACAGAACAAGTAGGATCCATTTGGGCCCACTTAGTCATGAAAATGAAGTGTGCTTGTGCACCTAAACGGAATCCGCATCAGACCATCCCATTTTTTTTTTAGTATTGCGTGTGTGCATGTCTGGTGCTAATTAGTGCAATGAAAAATGTGTTTGCTACCCCAATGAGCAACCAATAACATTCGCTTGTTCTCATCTGTTAAGAGCAGTGCCCTTCCATTGATCCCAGACACACTGGCCAAGACACCCTTATGCATGCACACGTGTATATGCCCACATCACTATCGAAGCCAGCAGAGGCTCTAATGGGGCTGCAAGTTCAAAGTCCTATCAGGACAATATTCGCAGATTGATGCGATACCCATCATTCTTGTCCACTGGGTCCTTCGGAGAATTTCTGGTTGTCCAAACTATAGTAGCAAACACAACAGCTTCTGAATCATTGATGGCGTTTTTTAATTAATTAGAAGTACTGATGGCCCACCCACAGAACACAATGTTCAACTCTTTACGGCAAATCAAGAGTGCCACAGTTGAGTGCATACATGTACAGCCAAGCCAGTAAAACCATGTTGGCGTGAATCCAGGTTCAATGCACGCGGAAAACGATAATGGCGTGTTGCTTGTTGGGCAAGCTATCGCTAAAACAGAGCCTGGTAAATGTGACCAAGCATGTTTGCCATCGCCTTCTAGACTTTCAATTGTTTTCCATCTCCACCACTGAAGTCAGTGACGCAGGCTGAAAAATTTTGTTCAGTGACATTTTCTAGCAGTTCTGGTACCAAGCAGGAATCCTCAGTCGGTTTAACTTTGAGAAAGTCCCTCCAAACAGAAACATTCAAAATGTCAAACAGCCTTTATCAATTATTGCGCAGTATTGTGGAGTATCGAATGTGTCACTACAGTCAAGAGGTGGTAGATTTTGAGGCGACATACAACAGACACTCATCAATAAAATAGTTGGGAAAATTTGCACAATATTTGGGAAACATTTATGCAACCCTGTTTTGATGGCTGACCAAAACATAACTTTGATGTGAAGCCCACTAACACAGCTTAGTGTCAGCAAGTTTTTAAAACCATAGAAAACAATTCTATTGTTTTCTTTCGTTCCCCCTGAGATACAATTTGTTTTCTGACTAGCCCCTGTGAGAACTAGGCATCAGATAAGCTAGCCTCGAATTGGACACTTCCTGATGAGATGATGAGGCATTAGCACATAAGTTTTCTGGGAAAATATGAATAGTCACATAACTCGCACATTTTTTTTGTTTGTTTTGTTTTTTATCTTTTAAGTGTGACACTGGTCTGAAAAATAATGTCCCCTTCCAACACATAAAAATAATATGTACAGTATACTCTTCATTTAGGGCAAGCTGGGGGCCACTCGTGACACCATGCACAGGAAAAAAAAAAAGAAGAGGAAGAAGAGATGTAGACGACTTTACAGCATACTATACCTGTAATACTCTTTTTAACTACTCCTGAGCAGCCAGATTGTTGTAATCTAGGGTTTAGTTGCGATATGCATATACTAATATGTATTCCTCACGAGCCTCCAAGAAAAACATAGGAGTAGATGGTGTAGAACTTACCAAAGCTTGAAAGCAAGCAGCCAGCAGTAATTTTGAGCAATTAGTAGTTTTGAATGAGTAAAAGCAAAAGACAGAAAAGAAAAGCATGCTTACAGTGCATTGTCATATTTACCACAATGACCACTGTGCACGCACCGGCTGTTAATTGACTGCATGTTGTGCAGCTTTTCCACCAAATTGAACAGAAAGGTACTAGTGTGCAAAAGCAGCCATTGTTTCAGTGTTTTCTCTACAAAAACTTGACAACCGTAGCACGCAGCCAAAGTAAAATCGCTATTCAATGTTTATTGCCACGTTTCCGCTCACACAATCATCGACAGACAGAGTGTATGTTGTTCAGCTGCCCGGAAACATTTGTAAGCTAACGGGAAGGGGGTATAAAAAGGAAAACAAAACGAAATGCTTTGGTCTAAAAAGTAGTCTTGCCAGTGTACCTAGCTACGTATAAAAACAAACATAGAAACATGAGTAGTATTGTGCCTTAAGCCTAATCAACATGTGCTAATTAAAATGAGTATCAAACAAAAACAACAAAAAAAGGCACTACTGCTTCCAGACCTTTTTCTCGCAATATTCGGTGGCCTGCAAGAGAGAAGAAATGGTCGACATTACTTCAAAATAGAAAAATGCCCACCTCCAAAGACAAAGATACACAAACAACTTTATCCAAAATTATGACTCTTCTTGTGCACTGATAACGCTCTGCAATGACCGTTAGCAATGGGGCAAAGACTTTCTGATGCAATCTGTTGTGTGCTGCTGAATTTAAATAAAACTGCACCTAATTTGCAAGAACATTACATTAATTGCAATGCTACGTTCTAACACAACTGTGTGATCAGAACTTTTTTACCTGCCGACGAATTATCGGCAACTGTAACTTTCTGTTTGCCACATGCCTTTGAGAATACTGCACCCTTCACTAAAAGTGGTACATTCAATAATCAATCTATGCACTAGTGAAGAACAGTGACACAACATTGTCAAAATCTGGAGTTCACAAAACCTCATTAGTCCATCATTACTATGAGTGACATGTTACCATAAATAATAAATCCGTGAAGTCATTCTATATGCATCATATCTATTTTAATGCACTATAGCCATTCTTTACTTGGCCGGGCAGACCTCATTTGCAAGAAAGTGTTTAATAGACTTAAGTCACCAGTTTTAGATTATGTATGTTTATTATAAGTACATTGGAAGCAGGTGATAAATAATGGTGGTCGACTTCATTAGAATCCAGAGTATGCTTGTGGCAAGATATAAAACCAGTAAACAATTTTTTTCTTAATTATATATACTAGTACTAGTAATACACTAGTAACCAACACGCAGCTCAAATAAAGCCACATCACCAGAAACGCAAGAATTCTTCACTGAAGTCAACCCAAGACAATGGGGTTAGCATGGTCAGTAAAAAAGTGATCATCGAAGAGGGAAATGGCGGCATGCAGAGATAGGGTGGGATAAGAGCCCATGGCAAATAACAAACAGGGAGAAATGATGTAAAACAGCTTTTGAAATAACTTTAGCCAGCTTGTTTTTCAACAAAATGAAAACAGCAAATAGTATTTTTCACACACAGGAGCAGACAACATGGCCCGATGCTCTATTTCGGAGCATGCATCTGAAAGAAGTGGAAGGCTGCAAGCTCATCATTCCAAGCGACCTCGTAGCAACACAAAAGCAACATCTCACAACAACTCTCCAAACTGGGAAGCCAGCACCTACAAAGGGAGAGAGAACAAGCAACAGGACCAAGGAAAATCAAGTGGTTCAAGCTTTAAAAGGCCAAAGTCCGAAGAAAGCTGTCCTGCACTGAGAAAGCCCACGAACGGTGGATAAGAAATCCAGACGAGGAAGTGCTCAGAGTAAGCCCGGGGAAATTCTAGGAGAAGAAAGAAATTTTGCGGGGCAAATGTTCATGCCCGATAACCTTGGAAACTATGAAAAGAAAGATGAAGCGGAAAGGAAGACGTTCCTGTGGCCGAAAGCATACGAAGCAATGACCGAAGAGGAAAGTCAAGAAAAGAAAAAGAAACTATGACATTTCATAAGACAAAAATACACAGTAAAAAAAAAAAACGCCTGCCTTAGGTGGATTTAAAGAAACTAAGGCTAGAGATTATAAGAAAATGAATAGCAGCTGTTCCGGAAAAAAAAAGAAGTGGGGGGGAGACCAGCAATAATAGATAGAAAACTAACCGTGAGCAAGACATACCATGACAAAAGGAGGTTACACACAGGGGAGAAATGCAATCTGCATGCACAAAATGGCACACCGTATTTACTCGAATCTACGCTGATACTTTTTTTAAAAAAGTCGTTCACAAAAGTCGGGGGTCAGCTTAGATTCGAGGATGCGGCTTTCCTGTCACCAGTAGCCACCCAACGCCGTCTCGCGGCCATAGGCTTGCAGCTTGCAGGTTTGCAGGTGCCATTTTGCTTGTGTGAACATTGTGAACTCGGCTCTGAGCGTTCCGTGCTTGCTTGCGTTCGTCGCCGGGTGACCTCGAGAAGCGCCCGCGTTTGTGGCACAATGGCGCCCACCAAGCGGTGCCACTACACCGCGGCTTTTAAGCGGAAGGTAGTCTTGGAGGCGAAGAGAACTTCAAATCTCCAAGCACAGCGTGAATTCGACATCGATGAGAAGAACGTGCGCCAATGGCGGAGGCAGCGGAACAAACTTTTCAGCTGTGCTGCCAAGCGAATGGCCTTCACAGGACCCAAGAAAGGTCGTCACCAGGTGGAAAAGGAAGTCGCTGACTTTAACCGGCAGCAAAGAGAGGGTGGAATGCCTATGACGACGGAGATGATACAGGCGAAGGCGAGGGAGATCGCAAACGTACGAGGCGTCGCACAGACTCAGTTGAAGGCCAGCAGGAGCTGTGTCACTTGCTTTATGAAGCGGTTCGGGTTCAGCTTGTGACGGCAGACGTCTGTGTGCCAAAAGCTGCCCCCTGACTTCGAGGAGAAACTGGTCGCAGTCCAGTGCTTTGTCATCAAGAAGTGGGTAGAAAAGGAGTATCGACTGGGCCAGACCGGTAACGCCGATCAGACCTCGGTGTATTTCGACATGCCTGTGGCATACACCGTAAATGACAAGGGCGCGAGAGAAGTGAAGGTCAAAACTGCAGGCTACGAGAAGCAGCGCGCCACCGTGATGTTGTGTTGCACGGCCGATGTGCAAAAGCTGCCGCCGTACATCATTTGTAAGAGAAAGACTCTTCCAGCGGGGAAGTTTTCCCCAAGAACGTTGTCGTGCGAGCCCACGAGAATGGTTGGATGAGTGGTGCCCTCGTCAAAGATTGGGTCGAGACTGTTTGGCAGCGACGTGCCGGTGCTCTGCTGTTTAAGTAGTCACTCCTGGTTCTGGACTCCTACTGCGGCCACTTGACAGATGCCATTAAGTCTGTGCTTTTGGAGGGTGGTACAGACATTGCGGTAATACCTGGCGGTACGACAAGCCAGCTACAACCGCTCGACATGGCCATCAGCAAGCCATTTAAGGACAGGCTGCGGAAGCATTACAAGGACGGGCTGACGCTGCAATATCACCAACTGACACTGACCAGGCGCATTAAGCGTGCTTCACTCAGCCAACTTGCGACCGATGCTTTATGCAAATGGAACACTCTCCCTGAAGAGATCCAGCATTTGACAATAAAAATAGCCGATATGAGAACGCCTAGCTCGACATCCAGTAGAGTGACAGAAAAAGATACAGTTCTACTAAACAGCTGCATCACAGGCACTATAAAAGCTATAGACATTGAAGGCAATATTCAAGAGGGAAGACAGGTGGTTGGCATAATGAAAAGGGACACTGACACCTTTTTCTGTTAAGATGGTAATGAATTGACGAGAGGAGGACAGGAAATTGACCAGGGGGAAGTACATCATCAAGGAGGACCTGAGAGCCAAATGTTTCAGGGTAAAGAGGATCCCTAATAAAACCAAACAAAGAGCGCCCATATGAAAGACTGGCCACATATAAGAATTTGTGTAAAGCCCCTTCAAGCAAAAAAAAAAAAAAAAAAGGATATGATCTTTTTTTTTTTTTTTTTCATTAAACCAACTTGGAAATCAAGTCCGCAAAAATCATGGTTTTGAAAGGGTCAATTAAACAGGTTTAAGTTTTACTGATCTCACCCTCAACAACAAACCCGCAGCCTCCCACAATAATTATGCTTCTTCCTAGCAAGCAAAAAAACCCAGTCAACTGTAGTGTCTTGTACAAAAGAACACAAACAAAATGTTCTGAAGAAACGATGCTTCAAAATTCAGTATATTGTAATTCATAACCGATAGTCCACATATTGCAGAACAAGATAACTCAGAGCCCAAGCTCTTGCTGAGCTTCAAATCTGCAAGCGTTCGAGTGCATCTTACTCCATCAGCTACAGAGCCATAGCTTTTGCAAGGAGAGTTACCAGCATCCTTTAAGACACAATAGTAATGCACCCTTGGCCTGCAAAAGTGGCAGTACCTTCAATACTGGTAACAATACAAGAAGCAAAACAGATAAATGAACCCCCAACGGGGCCATTCACACCAGGCCAGGCTACTTACGCCGCACGCTGCCGCATTCTCCTTTGAGTGGCACCAGTGGGACGGGCCATGGGTGCATGGGTTCTTGCCCACAAGATGTATGGGCCGATGCTTGTACTCTACTGCCTCCTCCGAGCACATGTTCCACGCCTGAAGGCCAAGACAAAAGGATATGCATGTTACGAACAGCACACGGACAATACATAGTGCCTGCCTTCTCTCAACCAGCAGGAAGCATAGCATACATCACTTGGGGGAGGGTTAATGATTAAAAGGGAAAATGAGAGACAACAAGCAACACTGCAAATACCAAGGGAAGTTGGGGATGACTTCAGGTGCAAAAACATAAGACGGGTGCCCAAGCCCTAACTTGCCCTTGGCCTTTGAGGTGCGACACTTTTTTTTTCACCCAGGTATTACGTGCCCACCAGCTCACTTCCAACTAGGTGTGAAGGGAACTACTCAGATGGAGAAGAGTAGTTGAAACAGAGTAGAACCTTGTTAAAGTATACTTTGGTCGGATGCAGTAAAAGAACGCTTGAAAGCTCAGCAGATTTTGTCAATCTAGTGAGGGAGCCTCGGATATGATATTAACTAACTTTTAAACCAGCACTAAGCCTTGCACACTTTTAGCACAATTAAAGCACAATTAACCGATGAGGAGTCGCACTAGGTACATGTCATGCAGTGATTACACGGTCGCTGCCCGATACACCCACAGTTGTTGCACTGTGATTTTTGCTTTAGCAAGATAGATGTGTGCACAGATTGTGATAAAGACTACGACTGTTTGCTGTGTGGCAATTCTGAATGCCCGAGTTTGGCCTTTCTCTCCTTGCTTATAACACGCTTCTTGAAATTCCCAAAAAAGGGCAGTGCTTAGGCACAGTTCCTCATGCATTCCTTATTGACAACCTCACTACATTGCCATAGGCTCGGCAGCCACCTGGTACTCGCATCACAAGCTAGCCACCAGTCATATGCCATGAGCAAGCATAATGACCCATGCCTGAGAACATGCTAGGTCGGCATAAGAAAGGTAGCTACAACGGTGAAGGAGGTGACTTCAATAATCGCAGGGACACACAAGCTGCTGTGAAGCCAGTAAGCAATAAGGCTGAAGTTGCCCGTTTTTTTCTTTTTACTTGTTTTGCAGCGCGACATTGGTTTCCATTCGAGTGCATCACACGTAAGATGCAGTGGTTGTTTTTTGTTTTGTTTTTTCTGGATTTAATTGGGGTGAACTTCCTTGTCATCAAATTTCTGCTAGTCCCGACTGAAATTTTGCTGTTCAGCAACTGCAACCACTGGATGTGCTGGCATATACACAGGCGCTTGGTCGCTTTCGTTATTTCGCTTCACTGCCTTTGGCATGAAATGCTTCAACAGGCAAACTTGTGACATACGCCACTGCCTCAGTATCCGAGTTCTGCACGGCTGGGATGTGCCTGTTTGACTCACGTGCCGGCACATTCACTTTTCCCGTGGCATGCACTGCTTTAACTTTTGTTCTATTTATTGCTGCAATGTGTGAAGATGGTGCAGTGGCCATAAATAAATAAAAAGTGCAGACAGTGCAGTGGTAGCATATTGGGCTTCCAAAGGAGACTCGAGTTAAAATCCCTATGGTTTACATGTTTTTTTATTTCCTCCTTACAGCGGCAGCCATTTTTTTTATTGGACAACGAAGGTTTTTCCTAGACTGAGGCACTAAAAGCCTTCTTCTTAAATCAGATTATATCGTCGCCACTGAAACGAGAGGTAACCTGCTAACAAAAGGATGTCTCCCTGTGATGCCCTGTCTGGAGCAGTGGAGCGCTGTCTTTACTTCTGCCACGGTTTCACGGTTGCGGATGCTCAGCAAATGCGCAGAAGTGGCGCGGCTGCGCTGAAGACTAGCAAACAAAAAAGCAAAATCTTTTTTTATGGTCTCGCGCGTTGCACGTATGACAATTATCTGGTTGTTGGAAACTGCTACAAACCATGGAATTCACGAAGGTTGAACAAAATGACAACCAAAGTTCGCTCTATATGCATTATAATGGAAAAATCAAGGATTAAAAAGAATACTGGGAAGAATGGGGGGAAGTAAAGGCTGACCAATTTGCTGCCTGCCTCTCCATCCTAAAACTAGCTCAATGCCACCAAATTTGATGTACAGTAAAAGCTTGTTAATTCGACACCCGTTAATTCGGAAATTCGGATAATTCGGACGGCTCTATTGGTCCCGGCCAAAGCGCATGTTAGTCTATGGGACCAAACCTTCGTTATTTCGTCAGAATTCAACCCCACACCGCTTAATTCGGACAAATTCTGACGGCTGCCGCTGCACAAAAGTGTGGTAAATTAGCAGCACTGGAACCACTGCAGTGAAACAGAAACCTGAGAGGCATCGCCATCGTCATCAACCACGATTCTGACGAAGAGTCATGTGAGAAGGTGCAGCCGCGACCTCATCGCACCTCACGAGAAGTCTCGGAGGCGCTTTTGATATTGGAGGACGTTTGCCCGAGCAGTTCCGACATTTTGTGTGCTGTTGGCCACTTGGAAGAGTTAAGAAAAGTTGTAATGTCAGCCGGAATATGCGCGAAAAAGCAGATGACTATTACAAAATACTTCAGCAAATAAAGGTATGCTTCTCCAACGTGATTTTAATGTTGTTTTTCCTATTCATTCATTAATTCGGCATTCGGATAATTCGGACATTTTCCCCGGTCCCGTGAGATCCGAATTAACGAGCTTTTACTGTATCTCATTTCTACAAGTGTACTTGATACAAGTGTAAAAAAAAAAAAAAAAAACGATGGCTTTGGCCCCTGGCTGTTTACCGCTAAGTCAGCCCTTGCCAGATGGCAGTTTGAATTTCTGCTGGTAGAAGCGCTTTCTCACACACACATACACAGTATGGCAAGGTGAGGGACAAGCACAGCATCAGCTGCAACCATAGCCTAGGTCCTTTCCAAGCAGTGACAATACCTGTCACAACAATTGTACTAGTAGGTGGGCTGACTGACTTGCTCCAACAGCTCTCAAGCAGAGGCTGTCACAGCATGCCAGTTGCGAGCAGGCAAAGTTTCTCCTTACAACGGCTCCGCCAACTGCCACCAAGGTGTAGGACTTGCAGCTCACTGTAGTAATACATGATTATAGGGGCATTTGAAGACAGGCCTCAATCAGTGCAACAGACAGGAAAATCCAAGAACCGGGATTGCAGTACAGAGTTCCACGTGTGGTGTTTTTATCAGCGGGCGATTCTAGTAAACCTCAAGGGGAGATCGACAGGAGTGCTGAATACTCCATAACCATTATTTCAGGCTAACATATGCAGTGCTTGTAGTTCATATCTACACCAATTCCGGGAAATTTGCAAAAATAAACAAATAAATAAACTGCACTCAATAGTGTCACTGTCACCATCCCTTTTGCCAATTATTTGAAGTCAGCCGTGACTACACACTCACAAACCCACAGGGCAGTAAATATAGGATCACAAACCTGTTCATCGTATACTAGCCATGCCCCAAATTGACACAAGGCTGGTATTACCCATGAAATATCTAGCTAAGAATTGAAATTTCAAAGACTCCCAACGTATCAATATTGCCCCACCACTAGAGCAGCTCACACTTGGCAGTTTCAAAAGGCATTGAGTGTTTCCTCCTCATCCAAGCTTTTGATTAAAATAAGCTTGGGCTTCAGAACTCTGCCATATGGTGCTTCAGCTGCATGTAGGAGATCGACAAATAAGCTTCAATGCCCCTTTGCAATACAAACACTGTCATGTCACTAGTGGGCATCTCATGCAACGAGTGTGGCAAAATAAGAGGCCGCAAACTGTACCTTGCACGCCTTCATGCTGCTGCCGAGCTGTGAGAGAGTCTGGAGGAACGTGGGGCCATACGCTCCAATCAGGGCCTTGCACTGTGCAGTAAAACCAAAAAGGGACAGCACACCTCATGAAATAAGCTGAACAGGCAAAACAAATAACTTGCCAAGGTAAAAATTTGCCCATGGATCTGGTGCAAAGCAATTACGGAACTGCATCCTAAATAAAGAAACCTTTCTTTCCTGCAAAGGTGGCTATGGTCGCCCTTGTACAAGTTTTAAGGCTGAATGCATGCACCTGTACCCGCCTGTCATGCAGAGTCCATTGGCTGAAACATTCTTTTGACCATTCCACAGTCAGGTGGACAATTCCCCCTCAAAGAGCCAAAACCACAGTGCACAGTGTATACAATATATCTCGGAGACCCATATACAAGTATCCCCAGCTCGCAATGCTCAACAAGACAAAAATTTGAGCTTTTTTGCAATTTGAAACCAAATCATAACATGTCGTGCCTTAAATTGTCCACTGAGCAGGCAAATTAGTATACTGCATAATTAGTATGTCGCTTCAAAACACCTGCACAGACAAAACTGTCTGGTTCACAAGCATGCCCTTCTTCAATATGAAGCCCTTGCTTCCTGTTTCTACTTCCTTCTATTAACAGTATACCGCCACCACCACAGGCCAATCGGTGAAATGCAATCACTCAACACCACCAATGTTATATGTGTGCACAGTACAATGAATAAATAGGGCATTCATGAGCCATCATG
The DNA here is from genome assembly GCF_048455015.1 of Haemaphysalis longicornis. Taxonomy (NCBI): domain Eukaryota; kingdom Metazoa; phylum Arthropoda; class Arachnida; order Ixodida; family Ixodidae; genus Haemaphysalis; species Haemaphysalis longicornis. The sequence continues at coordinate 224,392,345 of NW_027526203.1, read as the reverse complement.
AAAACAACAAGCACAGCAGATGAAGGAGGTGACCTGAAAAGATGTGCAATTAACAGATGCTTACATCCTCTAGACTGAATGCTTGCACATATTTAGCAAATGGCTCAAATTTGACACAAAGAAAACTGCAGGACTTGAAATAAAAATATGCAGATGAGAACACCAACCATTATATTTTGTGCAATTTACGCAAATAATATTGCTCGTGCAAGAAAAAGGGTGGCAGCACATCAAAAACAAGCATAGAGTTCAAAAGCCAGAAAACTCGCCTTATGGAACCTACCAGACAGAAAACAGGAAGAGATAAAGCAGAATTTGGAATTCTGCAATGCTCAAAGTTGTTATACAACTGTTTCCTTAGCGCACTTGGCTACAGAGCCCTACCCCATACAAATACCAGCACCTAGAGTTACTTCATTTATGACAATTCCATAGCAAGAAACCACGTAGGACTGGCAAGTAGAGTGCAGCATTACCTTGGGCTCGACTGCTTTGGGCACATGATCGCAGACATTGGCCAGCTGTTTGGCTACTTCTTGATCATTTTCAGCCTTTTTTAGCGCCTGCTCAATGTAGGTGATGGCTGAAGTGCAGCCCGCGCAGGTGTTCAGCTTCAGCTTCAGGTCCGATTCTAAATTGACACAGGAAGCAATGTTACATATTAGGGAGATAAAAGACAACAGTGCCAACACTACAAGGCAAATGGTGATGCACATTTGAGGTACTTGATGGTTTTTAATTTTCCAGGGACCATTGCTCAAAATGCTCACTTGACAAACATTCATGACGGCTTCATTCAAGCAGGTGATTCTGAAGAATTGTCGGAAAACTTTGTGCACTAGGCATCTAAAATAACCAGGCCGACACACTGCCAACATTGCACGGCAGCATATGCATCTATAAAAGTTACACCTGCCCATTAAACCAGCAATCACAGTGATAGCATCAACGCACACTGCAACCAGTGTAACGGGATTGCAGTAGTTGGCCAGGGGCCCACGAAGGCCACCTTGGTGTTCACTTCTCTTTCAAGTAAGAAAAATAAACAAAAGCTTCAGACTTCTCCAGATAGGCAATAAAAAGGCAGAATGAGTCAAACTTGAACTTTGTGTATTTACATGTTCCGTCATCGCTTTTCACTGTGATAGTAGTAGTCATCGTTGTAGCCATCTATTATACAGGGTGGTGTGACGATAATTGGAACATTTTAAAATTTTTTTCTGAACGAACCGCCTCTCTGTTCGCGCTCAAACTTCACACGAAGGTCGCATTTTGTGGTCTAATTTGTTTGACACCAGGAGCAACGACGGTACTTGCCTGGTTATTTTGAAAATAAATAAAAACGATTTTCACCTATAGGAAAATGGCGGCTGATTTGGACGCGCAATACAGCACAAGTTGATCTTGGAACGACGGCGCCACCCGGGGTATTTAGAGTGAAAAGAATGTTTGGTATTCACGGTAGGAAGGAGCCAAATGGTGTAGCAGACGATCAGAAAATATGAAAGCGGGTTTTCTGATCATCTGCTAGCTCATTTGGCTCCTTCCTAGGAGCATTTTCTGATTGTCTGCTGCATCATTTGGCTCCTTCCTACCGTGAATCTCAAACGTGTGTTTCGCTCTGCATACCCCAGGTGGTGCCGTCGTTCCAAGATCAACTTGCGCTGGCTCGTGCGTCCAAATCAGCCACCATTTTCCCGTAGCCGAAAATCGTTTTTATTTCTTTTCAGAATAACCAGGTAAGTACCGTCGTCATCGTTCCCAGAGTCAAACAAAAATTGGGCCCATCTCCCCGCGAGGGGGACTCGAGTAAATGCGTCACATAGGGGGTGGGTGTATTGCGTTAACGTTTAGTGTTTGGGGAGTTGGTGGTAGTGAATGCGTTGTATCAGCAGCTTCTTGACGTAGTTTGAATGAGTCAAGGATATAAGGCGCGTTCGTAGCCTCCCATTCTGTGTCGGCTTTGTGGCGCAGTGGGTAGAGCACCATGTACATTGTGTTCCGCCCGCAGGGTCGAGGGATCGAAACCAGGCGCCGGATAGTATTTTTTTTTTATACAGTGTAGGGGGAGGGGTGCGGACAACGACGGTGCGGACTACGACGGACGTCAACGCGGGTGACATCGTGAGTCACTGAAATGCTCTGCATTTAAAATAGACCACAAAATGTGACCTTCGTGTGAAGTTTGAGCGCGAACAGAGCGGCGGTTCGCTCAGGAAAATTTTTTAAAGTGTTCCAATTATCGTCGCACCACCCTGTATCATCGTCTCCCTCATGCATGACTGGCGGGCCTGGATCATTCTGTCCACAGGTGTTCACATTTCTCCCAAAGTGGAATGTGTCAGCACACACTAGAATTAGCAGCCACCGGCTTTGCGAACTGGGCGTCTGTAGCGCGAGTGGTCTTGTGCTCCCCCCTTAAAGGAGCCATGAAGAGAAAATGCAAGTTGGTTTTATTCGAAATATTTCGTGTTTTATAGTGCCCCCAGCCCTTGTCCGGATACAAACGGTGCTTTATTCACTGAGAAATTAAACAATTTAGGTTAAAATTTTGATTTTCCCGCTCAATCGTGCGTTTTCGTGGCCCCAAGTGACATCACGGGAACCGACCGCTCTGCAGCCTAGAGTACCTTCATTCACGCATCCGCCGTACAGGGTAGAGACACGTAACGCTGGCGCCGCCATGTTCAGTTGCTCGCTCGCCGCCGAAGCAAGTCATTGTGTCAAAACCGCGCTAAAATTATCGCCGCAACGCGGTTTACTGAAGAAGTTTGAATCATATTGTCTGTTTCGCGTTGCTAGGTCTCGTGGGAAACGAAAAGAATAACGCGTTGAGCCCGTTGGCCCAATTGCGGCGGCACGGGACCGTTCAAAGGTTGTCTCCACCCTGTACAGCGGTGTTGGTTTATTCCCGCGTTTCTTTACGTTCCGTAACCTAGATGGCGCCACCATACCGTGGCAAGCGTTTGGTTTGTTTTTGCCCGCATTTAAACCTGGCTTGTTTTTGTTCTGGGAGAAAATATTCGTTCCCTGAAACAGTGCTCGCTCGACAAATGGGGTCACGTAAGACACCGTTGCTTGCGTCAATCGGCCAGTGTCGTCTGAGACAACCCCAAGCCCCGTAGTGCTGTGCAGCTAAACCAAAGCATGCTGTGCGCAGTACGAACAGCAGAACGCATCAGTACTTCTGTGTTTACATGTGCTTTCGTAACTTCCACTGTTTGTCCAATCATTCTTATTGCTTTGTAAAGAATGTGCCCTAAATTTAAGCGCAAATCGCTCGTTCGTCTAGTTTGTAAGCTCTACCTAATTTGCGTCTGCTTCTGCCAGCCTCCGCCAATCGCAGAGCTTAGCCCATGTGACATCACAGGTTCTGTTGCGGGAAATGAGCTGGTGGGTCGCATGACCATTCCCGTTTTTCCTAATTATGTAGCTTATTTGAGCGAAGTTTACGTTAAAAGTGGTGTCAGTATGATTCTAACGACACAATCTTTTGAATGAACCAAACTTGTGTTTTCTCTTCATGGCTCCTTTAAGCCGTGGACGCACGTGAACTGTTTTCTTAGTATTTTTTGCGAGTGCCATGCGCCAGCCTGGACGATGCCGGGCACTCCTCGTCAATGCGCATGCTCGCGTGCATCGTAAACGGCGGGAGTAACGAGTAACTATGACTCGCGGTTCTCTGATGACGCCGCACACATTACGGCCAGCAACAATAGCGCTGTTTGGTGGCTGAAAGTAGCAGTTTATGTCGTTGTAAATATGCTTGCGTAATTCTTTCCTTTTTGCACTCACGGAAATGCGCAGTAAAAAAGCAGCGAGAAATAGGTTTCACCGAACCCAAGCCCTGCCCTTCTCACTGCCCTACTCGCTGACAGGCAGCTGTGACCGCAGTAGCTTACTAAATCCCTTTCCACAACGTACAGGCAAGTCTTACAAAAAGGTGCATAATAAGACAATTAATACGATGGATGCAAGGCATTCAAAACAAGTGCAGGTACAGGGTGGCAAACTTCGCAGCACAACTGTCGGCTTCCTGCTAAGTTCGAAATGTGTTTCGGGGCCCCTTTAAGAAATGCACAATGCAAAATGCTCACGTTTCTTGAGCCCTCCCTTGGGGCAAGCCTTGATGGCAACGCAGACAATGCTGGGGTCAATCTCCTGAGCGATAAGCACCATCACAGCAGGTCCGTACTCTTCCACAAATGCAGCGCACTCGTCAGCTAGGTTTTTGGGGAGCTTGCTGCACAACTTTTCAAGGATGGCTTCAACCTCGGTCTGCGATGGAACAAAGAACAAGCCTACTCATTAGCATTCCCTCTGCAAATCAACACGCTGAATTAACGCACTTAAAGGCAAACCTAATGGCCATTTACTGGAAGTCACATCTCAATGGGCCTATTCGGCTGCTGTGTGCATATTTAGACTGCACCACACACAGCCAGCCGGGTATTTATTCATTGTTTACTCAACAAGCTGCAACATCAGTTCAACCTCGCTGTAATGAACACCTTTTGCTCGATTTCAATTTCAAAAGTGCCAATTTTGGGTGGTCCCTTGCGGAAACTGGGTTTCCAAGACATTAAAATTTTTGCTGCAATTGACCTTTAAAGGGACCATGATGACAACATACGCTCTTGTTTTATTTCAGGGAACTAGCCTTTGATGATAATTCGCTCAACTCTATTCCAGCCCACAAAGACTGTTGTTTTAATTTTAAAAAAGATCACTAATATGGGCAAATTTTCAAATTTCCTTCTACACAAGTTCAGTAGTGATGCCTTGGCAGCGTGCCAAAAACGGAGTAGTACTCAATTTGCTAACTACCCACTGGCTTCAAGCAGTGCAATCAAACAGAACCATAGGACCAATATAGCTCCATAATAGTGTTTACTGAAGGTAATGTTTGTCAGTGGCCTCCGATCCCCCACACTAGTCCCAGTGGTGTCATAGGGGCAGTGAAAGTGACTATCAAGTTGCCACTCTTTCATCTGTATTCGTTATCATCTAGCTCAATTGTTTGAAGTTTGCATTCAAATCACCACAAAGTTATTCTGGAGTGGGGGAATCTTTTGAAAGAAAGAACTCGTTTTATATCTTTACGGTCCCCTTAAGAACACTGGCAGCACAACCCTGACAGTGTTCAATGGGGCTCCAGTGCCACTGCGTCTCCAGTGAAGAAGTGCAAAACTACTCTCGCCACGCTTCGAGATGTCAAATCTATGGTGCTTGTCTCCAGCAAAACGTGAAGAGCGAAAGGCAAGGAAGACGAGCAAAGGATTACATATAACAGCCGAATCAATCTGTGACCACCAATGCGACTTTTTCAGCAGGGGTATGAAGAGAGAGGCAAAAAAGACAACCCCAAGACTTGAGCAAGAGAAAACAAAAGAGCGGTGCATCACGGCGTGTAGCTGCGAGCATACAACTAATATCACGATACATTGTCTTTAACGAGTGCTTTGCACTGAAAAAATATTCTGGCAGAAAATGGCCACACAACATGCAGGGAACGTTCTTTACTGCCAGCACAACGGTCAAGTAGTAATTTTTGGCTCCATACAACAATTGCATTTGTTAGTGCTGCTGCGAGACATATAACGCGAAGGTGCTGAATTCCCTCTAACGCTGCTTAACCCTTTCAGGGTCACGAACGTACATATACGTCCCCTGCAAACACCTTCAAAATGGTCAATAATGTACATGTACGTCATTGCTTGTACGTTTAAAAAGCGCGCCTTTTACGCCAACTTTCTTGCTTGGCATGTGCTGCCACACTGTGGAAATACGTCAGATTGTTTTCTTGCGCCGATGGGTCTTTTTTTATTTTTTTATGATATACTTCAGCGGTGCATCGGCTATCGCTTGGCAATCCGGTAACGAGGGGGCACACTGGGTATCGCCCACCGGGCGCCTGGGCACCTCTCGCTTCTTGCGCCTGCCACAGACCAAGGGTGCCTGTGAAACTGGTGAGGCTCTTTTCTCTCTCTCTTTTTTTTTTTTTGTATTTTATAGGAGCGGTGCACCGTCTATCACTCGGGCATCCGGCCGCGAACCCACGCACAGCGGCTGGTTTCAGTATCGTCCTCCGGGCGCTTCCTGCTTTTTGCGCCCGCGAAACTGATGTCCATCTGATTTCGATTCACTCAAAAGATGCAGGCTTGTTACTCTCTCATTTTTATGTAGAATTTTTCTTGTGTTACTCATGAATAAACTATATGTATGTAACAACACAAACGATTTTTTTCTCATTTTATGGTCACCCTAAAAAAATTATGATAATTTTTTCTCGAAATAGATTCATTCGAAGAATTAAAATCAGCAATAACAAAAGTCGACCCTGGGGGGTCGCATTTGGCGAAAAAAATTCTCCCCTCAAAGGGTTAACAAAATGTCAAGAGCGAGCTTTGGAAAGCAGAAGGCCATGCAGTTGCCATTTTAAGTGGGCCCACAAGTCAGCTACATACGGCTATTAGATATCTGCACCAATTTTTTTCCTTTGAGGGCAGAAGGGATGACCATCAGTTCTAAAGGCCAGAAAATGGACACTAAGGTCGTAGAATCCTTTCCTTAAAGTATCTGCCTGTTACAATGGACCCTCTTAATCCAGAAAATAAATGCCTACTGTACCCAAAATATGTACTATCCAAACAGGGAGGTGGGCAGTAGATGAGCGACAAGTAGGAACTACGACCAGTATTGCATACAAATGCTGCAGACAATTTATTCTTTCTACGAGACCACAGCATTTCTGCACACCGTTCACGTGGGGAAACGAATCGCTTAACGATGTTGTCGGAGCTTAGCACCAGCGCTTAGTTAGAAAAGTCTAGCACATGCGGTTGAGTGCATAAAGACGCACGCTACGCTGAGGAAATAGAGCAAAAGTGTAATTAGAAGCAATTACTAACCAGCTAGAGTCGAAACTGACTATATCGAACTTGTTTACATCAAATTACCCTGTATATCGAACTATTCCTGGACACTGTATATTTAAAATGAGAATATATTGCAAAAATTACACTTATATCGAACAAAAATACCAGCGACTCCCAATATATCAAACGACAAATGCCGCAGAAGTTGGCTTTCCCTCGCGGTGGAGGAGAAATTCTGTCAACACACCCTAAAAGTGGCTTAGCCCGGGGCAGTGGGTGGCTCCCCTCGCTCTTCGTGACTGCGATGCCGCGCCGTGTAGGGCGAGCCATGGACACCCCACATGGAAAAAATGACCCTGGCCCGCACACTGCGCTCCTTTGGACAGCCAATCACTGGCAACACTGAGGTGAGTTGTCTCCACGCTTTTCTCGTTCGTTGTGTTTGCGTCGTTCGCACTTTGTGGGTTTTCTTGTGAAGGGTAGCTGTGGTGGCTAGTGCTAGTGTAACTAAATAAAGGCTTATTTAGTGGATGGAGCTAGTGTGAAGCAGCAGAATTTTCCTTTCGCTGTGAAGCTGGCAATCATAAATCGAACCGAACGCAGTGAGAAGTTGAATGTTTCCATGGTGCACGAGATTCCAAACAGCAGAGATTACCGGGCAGATATTACAAAAGAAACCATCCGAAATTGCTTCAGACATGATGGTTTGCGTGTGCCTGTGACGACTTTGAAAATCCTGACGATGGCAACGAAGCCATCGCTGGTGTTGCCAAAGTGTGGAGCAACCGCCATTGCTGGATCAAAAGTCAGCGAGTATGTGAGTGTGGATGATGTCGTCGCGACCACAGGTGAGTTTGGTACACTATGTCCAACATCGTACCGAGCACTAGTAACAGCGGGCGCAATGAGGACAGCAACAACGTTCTTTTTTTTCTTTACCCACAACCTCCGAGGTGATTCGTGCCCTCGCACTAGTCTGGTACTTCTTCGCGAATGTGAAAGGTTGCAGCCTTAGCTGCTCCGACTCTTTGGGCAAATGTGGAGAAGTGAGTACTGTCGCAGGCAGCGAGGTTGTTCAACCAGAAGAAGATACAGGACTATTTTATGCGAAAGTAAGCCAGTTTCACCGATAAAGTGTTTTTATAAATGGCATGTGCTTTTATGACGTCCAATTCTTTAGCTGGCTTACATTGCATTGCTTCCTATATTGAACTGATAGGTGCTTTTTGAGAGTTTGATATACCCAGGTTTGACTACAACAATCAGTCGCGGCCAGCAAAATTAGCCAACAGCCGTTCATTTACCCGAAACCCGTTTGCAAAACAGTTTGCATTGCTGCTTAACGCTCCTCAAGACTGCTTGCTCATTTTTTAAATGGTAGCACTCCAGTCCGTAAAACAGCTCATATGAAATAATCTGACGAAGTACGACTGTGAAACCGAAAGTTAGACCAGTTGGATGCCGCACGGCCAGCGGCAGATTGCCCACAATGTACGGGAATCACCTCCCTGCTTGACGCAATTCTTACCCTTTTCATCGAATAGAACGGATGTATGCGTGGGAATCATAAACGCCGAACATCACTGAACCTGACCGCTTTATTACATAAACTATGGGATGAGGGCAGACTCGACCTCAAATACCATCAAAAGAGCAGACTCGACCCCCTCATGTGCCACTTTGAATACAAAAGTGCTTTTCTTGACTCTCCCTGGGGTCACATTTTTTGACGGCATCCTTCTATTTGACAGTCAAGTTGACCGTCTGCCTAGACAGGCCCATTCTTCTGGCAATGTTGACCTGCTTGTTGCCATGTTCAGTAGCATTAATTAGGCTCAGCTTATCCAACAGTGAAATCTGCTGCCAAGTCGATGATCAGGAAAAAAAGAAAAAAAAGGCCACCAGCGCTGGTTTGACTCAGCCATAGCTCGCCCACACCAGCAACCCATTCCCCGCCGACAATTTTGCCAGACATAGTAGTTTCCTCATCAAAATAAGCACAAAAGGTGTCGATGCCACCGAGGTCCATTATTGGCGCACAGTCCAAACAATTTTCACCCAAAATTTAGCCTGTTATAACCGACAGTCTGCTATAGCCGGGCTATTATGAGCAGAGTGGGCTCCGTTTAAAATGTGTGGTGACCAAACAAAGCAACAGAAATGGCCCATTCTAACCGGATGTCTCATGTTGCTGCATCCACTGTAACGAGTGTAAACTGTACCTTGTTTGGTTTTATCTATAGTTCATTTCAGAAGCTGTGTGCAGCACTGTGGAGGCTACATTGCAGACAACACTGTCCACCGAGGGCACCTAACTCACCGTGAAGAAAAACTACAATAGGCGCCTAGGCCTTGCGGTTCCACCTGCCCAGAGGGGAGACAGAATTGTCCTTTTAAGACCCCCTTCACAGTGAGTTAGGAGGGCTAAGTGGGTGGAGTTGTTGACAATGATGTAGCCTCTGCAGTGCTACACGCAGCTTCTGAAATGAACTATAGGTCTAACTATGCTGAAATCAAGATTACAGCAGCATTTCAATAACATCGATTGCAAGAACACCCCCAAACAAGTTTGCACCTAATATACCTCCCAGTATGGAGCCAAGTACCTTGCATATTGCAAAGCTATATGATTTCTGCCAAGTACCTTGTGTTACAAAGAAACACAACAGCTCACCTCAGTGGCATTGGCTACAAGCTCATTCTGGATGAAGTGGAGGGCGTACTCGCAAAAAGTGCACTCCAGTTGTCCTTCAGGGGCTAGAAGACAAACAAAAGATGCAGTTATATCGAGAAAGTACTTTCTTCAGTGCAACAAAATATTCCAAAAAGACTCACTCTCAGAAGCTTCTGTGCTCAAAATACCATTCAGCAGAGCAATTTTATATCCAACGTGCCATTACTAGCAGTAAAGTGCTCAAGTGGTCAAGCTAGAGAGATTTCCCATGTGAAATTAGTTGCTCTGCCTTTAACCCTTTCACTATTGTGACTATTCAAAATCTAATATTTTTGAACAATCTTAATTCTAAATCGAGGCATTTTTAAGAAAGTAAAGCCTCTTAGCAGTAGTAGTGCATGACATGCCCTTTCAGAATCAATTTCGTTTTCAAACATGATTTCTGATGTAAATACTATTCATCTCCTGAAGTGTGACAATGGGGTGTGGTCACCCCTCACCACTGCTTCCATACCTTGTTATAACGAGACGGGCTATAACTTAATAATGGATATAACGAGCAAATCATAATTCCCCTTGACAGTCCCCATAAAAACAAATGTATTTATACCTTCATTTTAACGAGGTAAAATTTGCCCATTGCAGGATATAACGAACAAATTTCGTTTGGAAATAAAATTTCCAGCCAATTTCACGACAGTGCGCAACACAGATTTGATACGGTGCACAACACGACAACTGTATTTAGAAGTTCAAAACTTTTGCCACGCATCCTTCAGTAATGAGCACAAAGCTGGATGGCACCCCATGCGCCTGCGAAGCCATACCCACCATTCTCTTGCTGCACACGGCACGCAGCCAATGCACGCAGCCTGAACGGCCGCGGGAGCAGCGCGCGTTGTGGAAGTTGTTTTTTTTTTTATGCTTATCTTTTATTGTGCTGCGCTCGTGATTCGAGCAGCAGCATGAATGCGCCAGGCGGGAAGCGAAAGCAAAAGACTATAACGCTAGACCAAAAGGCGGCTATGACAAAAGTCGTTACATCGGGCAAGAAGCTGAGCGAGCCATCGTTCGCGTCAAAAAGATGCATTAACGTCCAATTACAGACTTCTTTGCATCAATGTCTGCTTGAAACACAAGTTACGTATTTTGAACTGTGATAAAGTAAGTGTGTGACTTTTCCTTTTCATCTCCAGAATGCGGTTATTTTGTTGTCTACTGCCATGCGGCGAGATCCAATTTCGCCCGCTATTTGTTTTGAGTACCGTATTTATTCGAATCTAAGCCGATAGTTTTTTTGAAATACTGATATAATATATCAAACTCCAGGGTCGGCTTAGATTCGAGGATTTTGAAATACGCGCCAATTTCCAAGTAAAGTGGCGCGCAGCTAGCGCCACCCAGAAAAGAAAGTATTGTAGCCATTACTAGACGAGCCAGTAGCCACTTAAGGGCCATAGGCCGCCATTTTGAATTATGCGGACCCTGTTCTGTGCACGTAAAGCCGGTCGTGGTTCTGTGGGACAGTGGCCTGCGTGCGGTGTGGCGTTTGGTTTTGACAGCGCAAAAAGAAGCGGTGCCATTATAGTGCCGCTTTTAAAAGAAAAGTTGTTTTAGCTGCGGAGTTGTCGTCGAACGTTCAAGCCGGGCGGGACTTCGGCGTGGATGAAAAAAATGTCCGTCGTTGGAGGACGCAACGGGAGAGGATTTTGCGTGCGCCGCAACGAGGTTGGCAATCACCGGACCACGAGAATGCCGTCACCATGAAATGGAGATGGCATTGGCTGACTTCGTTCAGACGCAGCGAGCAGCTGCCCTTCCAGTAACGACGGAAGTGCTCCAGGCAAAAGCAAGGGAGCTTTTAAAGGGGTCCTGAAATGCCTTCCGCCGATGCATGGATGTACATGTAACCAAATAAAGCAATGTATTAGCAATCTCCTCCTGCAAGAATTTTGTTAAAGCGATGAGTATTAGCTGAGAAATCGTAAATCGAAAACCGCGAATTATCGTCGCGCCGTATTTCCTCCTCCTTTCAACTGTTTCTTCGCTGTTGGCCTCCACTCCCATGATGCTCCGCTCCTCAGCGGTGACGTACTTCCGCTATTGCGCTCCCACAGACTGCCGTCTGCTACGGGCCAGCTCTTTCGGCTTTTTCATCTCTGTAGACACCATGGACACAGGCTGGAAAAGCGAACGAATGACCTGGCCGCATGTGTGCGGCCTGGCCTTGCCCTTTCGCGGTGTCCGTAGCTGCAGTTGGTATCGGCGGCGAACTCGCAGCCGCGTGGGGAGAATCGTGCGCTCGTTCCCTTTGGTGCACCGCGCACTGTTTATCCAAAAAGCGCGGTCTCAGATGTGGCCCCGCTGGTGCCGGGTGTTATTTTGCGGTGGTTGTAATTCCTACTATCGGCGGCATGTGAAAAAAGACATTTTCAACCGACACAGAACCCGTGCACAAAACGCGCCGGATCGGATCGCTTTATCAGCGGCGATGAACGTGAAGGCGAAGAGCAAACCAACGCTGCACTCGATCAGCGAGAACCCGTGTTCTGACAAGCTGCACCCATGTGTTGCATTCAACACTGACGGGAAAGCGTTTGTTTGCACTTGTTTGGATAGTCGTAAAATGTCCAAACACTCCGGCACTCCGCTAGCAGATCAGCCGGCGAGACATTTCGGAAAACATTTGACAGATGGCGCCGTATGCATTAGTGTGTCGCTACGCAAAACTGATGAGACGCTCTACTAAAACTCCCATCGCGGTGTCACGTAGCGGGACGCAAAAATTTAGCGTTTAGCGTATGCAAAGGCCACAAACGCTGTACTAAAACTCTATTAGCAGCAAAATAGCGTGCGTATGTGAAACCGCTTGCGTTTACAAAGCTGCACGCCGAGCGCGTACGTTTCAAACCTAGTGACATCGTTTAAATACACTGGCAAGCACAGTGTAACGTAGTCAGATATCAACCGTATGCTCAGGCGACAAGCAAGAGCTTGTTTTATGTGGGGCGGAGATTGCGCATAAAGGCCCGTTCGCACTTGCGACGAAAGCGAGTGAGAGCGGCAGGAATTCCGTCGCTTTGTCGCGCGACGATCGTTTTTGTCGAATGGTCGGGACAAATTTTGGTTGCGCGACAGAATTCCCGTCGCTTTCGCTCGCTTTCGTCGCAAGCGGGAATGGAAAGTTCTGCCGCTGCCGTCTGCTACGCAGCTCGGAGGTAACCGCGCGATCTGCTCGGGCCGGATGAACGCGCACACTCCCGCACGGCAGCGCCCCAAGCGGCAGACGGCCGCGTACATCGCTCCCGGCGCCCGCCTGGAGCCCGCCCTCGGCACACTAGGCAGTATATTTCAGGCACTATAATGGAGGAAAGATTTTTTGCTTCCGATGAACCTAGTTCTTTGCCCCTGTGTTTTTAAATACGTGAAGTGGTTAGCACGTCGTCCTCACGCAGCTCTGTATCGTCGTAGCATCGCTGATTGTCCGAACGAAGCTTGCAGCTAAGCCAATGCAGCGACCGAAGCTGTGTGTGTGTGTGTGCATCGCCTCCTGTGTGTTGTGGACGCGTTCGTTTCGCGATGAAATGCGACATTGTACTTCTGCGGGTGGATAATGCTTCCCATGGTCTGGATTATCTTTCTCGAACGACGTACCACTCAACCTCGCATGGGGTATGTGCAGTGTGCCTGGCTAAAAGCCTTCTCGCTTGCGCGCCAGAGTTGTGACTTGCTGCTCGTCCCCACCGGGTGTGAGGTGAGTGCCGAATTTACGACGGGCAGGAGGAGGCAACTCATCGTCTGTCAATCGCGGTTCAGACTTGCAACGCATTTTGTGACGTTGCGTTCGTTCGAAACGCATCTCTGGATTGTTTTGAAGTTGAATAAAATGTACGCGTCAAACCCGGGCATTCGGCTCAGGGCGTTCTCTGCGATTGCACCAAAGAAGTGCCACGGGACTTTCTTTATGGTACGTACTCACGTAAGATAAAATCCACGTCGTGTTATGGCCGTGTTGCATTCAATACAAACGGTTAAGCGTTTGTTTACACTTGTTTCGTTTGTCGTAAAATGTCAAAGCACTCCGGCACTCCGCTGGCAGATCAGCCGGCGAGCCGACCCTGAGCAGACGGCTCATCTCTTTGCCGGAAGTGCGTGAAAAAGCCGCCCAATAGCAGGATGTCTAGCTCATGACGAACATCTGGGAATCGATGATGTAGACATGTGAAGATGGCGGCGTCCAAAAACACGAAGGAAAGGGTGAGAAAAAAGCGACAAACTTTGCAACAAAAGTGTGAGCTTTCCGCTGCGCGTAAAAGAGTAATACTTGGCACAGGTGACGTTGGCGACCCAATCTAGCGATTGCGCTAGTTCATTTAGTGTGCTCAAAATGCCTTTCAGGGCCCCTTTAAGGGAACCAGGCTTATCGCGGGCACATTTCAAAGCCAGTCGGGGCTGGCTACAGAAATTCATGAAGCACTTCGGCTTTAGCCTCCGTCGTCGAACCTCAATCGCCCAGAAGTTGCCCGGTGATTTTGAAGAGAAACTGATTGAGTTCCAGCACCGCATCTTCATGTTCAATAAATGTGTTTTCTTTTTGTGAACGCTGACCCTGCCTTTTTGTTCAGCCTACATTCGAGGTAAGTTTTTTTTTTTTTTCGCGCCTTCGGACTTTCGGGGGTCGGCTTAGAATCGGGGCCGGCCTAGATTCGAATAAATACGGTAAGTACAGTGCACAATATTTGCAGTAAATGTCCACAATGGCTATAACAAAACATTGGATATAACGAGCAAATCACGGAACCCAATCAATTTCATAATAACGAGGTTTAACTGTGCCACTCCCCGGTGCATCAGCATTTGCTTTTGCGTTCAGGACTCCAAAGGTGAATTGAAAGTGATGTTCAATCATTGTATTTATGCTCCGACAGTCATAAGCAATCAAACTGGTGAAGAAGTTTAGTTTTTTAAATAAAGCAGTTTTCTTTTTGTTCTAGGCATAGCTGCAATTCCTATACTGGCCTTAAACTACTATTAAGACTATGTATTTTCAAGATATTGACAGCAGCCTCAATTTGATTTTTGTCGTAACAAATTCATATTTGGCACTGCTACAACGGAATCCCAAGAGATGCTCCACCACTGGAAGATAACCGACCCTGGAATTTTGTGTAAAGGTCCTTTTTTTGCGCATGCCTTCAACCTTACCAAATTTTTCCGTCCCCCTATTTTCCCTTGACTTGTAGCCGTTTTAGAGTGGGCCTATCTCTCGCTATTGTACAGTGTTACCAAACTGTGAGCCGACTGACCATGGTGCCTTAATCATGCGCCACAGCTCTTTCAAAAAAATATATACATACAGCGTGCCGCTTGTGCTTCTAATATGCCTGTACTTGATCTATGTGATGAGAGCTCTAACTGAAAGTCGGAAGACAACAGTCAGGCATCAGTTCTGACAGCTGCAACGTTTGAAATCAGTCAGGAATGCCGCCAGCTGTTTGCCAACAAGTTTCGCCTTTCACTCTGCTCTCGCAGGCATTTATGAAAGCCGAGTGCTACTGCTGTCTATCATAACGAAGTCTGGAACAGTTGTGTTGTTGTTTCTCTAAGGAAAACATGTGCAGAGCTAGAATGTTGGAGCATTCAGCAACTAAACTATCTTTGTCACGCAACAACTCCCCAGTAAAGGCAGGCTGTCAGCTTTGATTCTAGTGTGTCTGCACCAGATTTCTGCAATAGAGCTCTAATTTCAGAGCCACAAAATGACAGGCAATCATCAGAAATTAATTCTAACAGCTAAAAGAGAACAAATTGGCACTGAATGTCAGTAGGTGTTCGCCACCAAGTTTTGCTTCCAACTCCCGAAAAGATTTCATGTCCTTGTCTGGGGACCTTGTGCTGGCAGTACATGCAAAATTCATCACTGACAACGTAACACGCAGGAGGGATTTGTCATCACCAATTGTGGTGAAAAATCCATGTTTTTCATAAAGACCACCCGAAAATGAGTAGTCTCAAATCAAACTGCTTCGCCACATGGCACTGGAACTACGGGTGCTAACTTTTTTTTTTTAATCCAGAAAACTGCTAAAAATGCTTATCTACAATACATACATCCTGGATTTTTTTAAAGGTGTAATAACTTTTAATGCATTTTTTGAACTCTTCACAAGTATTTTGATATTTGCAAAACTTTGTTTTTAACCGATTGTTTACCACAAAATATTTAACAACTGATATTGTTAGAAAGTGAATTCAATTATCTACACTGCAGTATGCTGCAATATACACTAAGCCATCATTTTCACTGAAAAAGGTATATATATATATATATATATATATATATATATATATATATATATATATATATATATATATATATATATATATACAGTCTAATCCCGCTGCAACGAAGTCCGCTTCAACGAAATTTCCGCTTCAACGAAACATTTCCATTTCCCCGTCAGCTAGCCATAGAAGTCAATGCAACAAAGTCCTCGCCACAACGAACCATTTGTCTGGCTTGCTTTCGCTTCAACGAAATTTTCGATGAATTGGGCTGGGTTTGAACAATTATTTTACAATAAAATAAGCATAGCACCAGCTATCTGTAACTTTTTAAACATTCAGGACGCTTAGTTTCACCGAAAACATGCGCGGTGCGCCCACACCGCCACCCAAAACAAAACAACAAAAAAACGCATAGGCCGACGCCATTGTTTGATGGTGATAACGATGTGGCTGGCCATCTTTACATGAGGCACAGGCCCGGTTCGCCAAGCCGGAGCTACAGCCAATCTGTATCCAATTGAAATCGCACGAATGTGCTCCGCTGCTGGCGCGGCGCCGTCATGTATGCCATGGAGATGTATGCGTTGTGAGTCGTGAGCAGCTGTCCTTGCCGTTTTCCTTCTACCATTCTTCATAGCCAAGAGCAAAAATCATGTTTGCGTGTTTGGTCTTGAAGCCAAGTCATCCTATCTTAGTCGCGAGCGCGCGGTCATGTTTAATGCAAGCGCGTGCGTCTTGCCTGCCAAGGTCAGTAGCTGCTGTGCCCTGTCATTGGATAAGATAACGGCACTGCTCCTGCCACAAGCGAGAGGAGGCCTTCCGACGGCCCAGCAGCTATCTGCAAGTAATCATCTCGGTGGGCACGCCTTGTTGAGCAGCAATACGTTTTGCGTCTGCATTTCTTCACCCCCCTCTGTAACGCGTTCTTTGCGTGCAGTGAACACAGATAACCATTGGTATGTTTGTTATCCGAAAAAACATGACGTTATTGCGCGTCACTCCTTTTTCTAAACATTGTTTTTTTGCTGCCAATGATGCGGAAACATACGGGGCTATTTTTCGGGCCTTTCCGTGGTGTGTTGGAGCGGATTTCGCCTCAACAAATTTTCGCTTCAACGAAATTTTTCGCGCGTCCCGTCAATTTCGTTGTAGCGGGATTCGACTGTATATATATATATCTTCGCACACCCCTGAAAAATGACCTATTCCCCACTAAAGCAAAAGACAAAGCACTCATACAACACCAAAGCAATTTACACGGTAAGGTAGACTACAGAGCTCAGACAACAAACCCGATCAACACAAAAAGGCTGATAGCATGGTACTTTGCCAGATACTCACTCGACGGACACAGTCCAAGGGTCTGGCATATCTGCTGAGGAGTGAAGTCCTGAAGAATAAGAGACACAATGATCTCAAAATAGGTGTTCACCATGTTCACGCACTCCTGCCGTGCTTGTTCAGGGAACAGAAAGCAGGCTTCATCAAGTGCTTTTTTGATCATTTCCTGCAAAAAGATGGGAAGGAAGGGTATAAGATAAAAAAATACGATTTGGCACTAGCAGAAGAGCTGAATCTACTAAAAAAGCCAACCAATGCTTTGCTAGAATTCTCCCAGCTTCCAAAGTTTTCAATAACCATTAACACAGAAAAAAACAAAGCAATGATAGCTAAGGTAACATACCTTTCCCCTGCTCCCACCATTGTAGCGCGCAAAGAAAATGACAGACGTTTTGGCTGCACCTACCGCGGAATATCGTGCAAACGCAGCATACATTTGTACTCTTAAAGGGACACTGAAGTGATTTGTAAACATTGCGGGATTATTAGCGCAAATTGTAGTCCGGAGTCCACAGGCCATGTTTCGACGACTTCAGTGCGTTTACGCGAATTCATTTAGCAGAAAAATCAATTCGAATATGCTGCCCTCCTCTCTGCATCCTCGCCCATATTCTGTGCCATTTTCGTGTGATGTCAGGAGGAGATGACTTGGCTTGACTGCGCTACTGCACGGCTCGCCGACCTTCTGACAGAGTCAGTCGCCCAGCATTTATGGTACAGCGTTTAGTCCGCCGGCCGCCGACGGGTCGTCGCAATTCGTTCGCTCAGTTGAAACTAAGCCATGACACGTTTGTGAATGGAAGAATGTGCATTTCTTTAGTTTGCTAGTTTGTACATTGTATCAAGCTCCAAGCCCAGGTCGCTTCACACGAGCGCTGCACAAGTGCACATGCGACGCTTCGCTGACTGGTATGCTAGTAGGAAAATCTAAGGCCACTTGAAGGCGGGATAAATCAGCGAAGCCAATATAGTACTAAGGAAATAAAATCAAGTGAAACTTTTACCGTACAGCATAAAACTAGGGAGCAGGAACCACTTTTTTGCGCTGGGAGAACAAGCACAGCGGTCAGCAGCACGACTACGCATCTGTGAACGCTTTTCCGTCTAAGAAATGCAATTGCTAGACGCGAGATATTGTGCAAATTTGGGGGACACTTACTGCAGGAGCGCTATACAACAAATAGTCACCTAAGCTACTTAAAACGCTAAAACTAAATAAAAGTGTAAACCTTATATTTCCAACGCTGGCAGCAGTGGCCCGTGGCCGAGTGGTCTCGAGCGCTAGGTATGATATTTTGCAAGTCACAAGTTCGAATCCCCCAGGGTACTTTTTATTTTTTATTTTTATTTTTTAAGCTGATTTTTTTTTCTGTTTTCGGCCGATGTTTTCTATAATGAGTTCACCATTTTTGGGCCACAACGTTCACTGCTCCACGAGTGAGTTCGCAGAACGCACGCACACTGACACTGATGCGCTAGCCAGTTCTTGTTGGCATGCTGTTGCCACAAGCACCGACTACTTGCGGGCAGTGGGCACAGGCCAGAATCAGCAGACCCTCGGCCCGTTGCGAACATGCTTTTTACGATACAGGCATGAGTGAGGAAAGCTCCAAATATGGGGGAAAAGCGCATGGCATTTGAGCGTCTGCGGTGACGCGGACGGCGTTCATCCACTGCGCAGGCCTTGGCTAGTGATTGCTATGATTCCAAGTCATCCTGGGAGGCTTATCTTAGGCATTTTACAGCCGACAATATGGCAGAAGCGCGATACGACGATTACCGAGATATCAAGAATGCCCACCAGATAACGTCAGATGTCAAGCATGTTGTTTTACCGAACCGAAACCGAAACTTGTTTGAATGCTAATCGTGGGCATCGTCCAATCACAGTGCACCTCCTTCCATTGTCACAGCGTTTATTTAGTTGGTGCGGCCGCCGCAGACCGCACATGGTAGTTTTTCTTCTTTGGAGCTTTCTAAATAGTTACCGACTTGTCAACCGGATAAACGATGAAAAGTGGGTTCATTTGAGCCAGTCTACGCAGTGCAAGCAAAAACGGAAGCTTGACAAATTTACTTCAGTGTCCCTTTAAAGGCACTGTCCAGTACTCCACTGTTGGCATGGCAACAATAAAAAGACACAGGCAGCGCTATTTTTGCTTTTCATTGGGGTTTCAAGCCACTGCCAGTCATATCCAAATGATAGTCACTGTCAGACATTTATCGCCAACGCACGTTTTTAAAAAGCCCCACCAGTTATACAATGCCCCAACTGAAATGTCAAAAACAAGGCTGCAGCTTGTACCCTGAAAAGTACCGTAAATACAATGCATGTAGTTTGTCCCCGAACTTGTCACCAAAAAAGGATAGGAGCATGCATTTGTCACTAGCTTTGTCACCAAAGCTAGCATTATTCTTGACATGTGGAGCAGCCAAAAACATAAAAAAGAGTGTGGCTTTTAGGCAACTAAACAGAGTACATCATTCCTACACCTCCTCCCCAAACATTTCTCAAACTTGACGGTGGAACAAAAAAATTTCCCTATCATGCCATCAGGCGCTGTCGGCTTCCGCCTCAGACAGCAATGTGATCAGTTCAATTTCGGCAAGCCGACACCCAACACTTGTCTTCCCGCAAGCCACATGTCCTCACCTCAGTCTTCTCATCCTTCAAGGCATCGTACACGTACTGGACAACTGTTTCGCAGTATTCACACTGTTCACTGTCGGCAGTCTTCACAGGGCTAGTAGTAGGAGCAGGCTTCAAGGCTGAAAAATTAAAAGCCGAGAAATTCGGTTGTCACAACGAATTATAGTTACCTCCAGACTGCCGCGAAAAAAATGAAAAAAAAAAAAAGGCTACCTAAGAATACACCATTTCCTATCCATAATTCACACAGGCTTCAGACATAAAAATTCAAGACTGTCGAGGCCCCTTCAAGGCATTTTTGAGAGTTAAGGGCCGCACGGCATGTAGCAATCCCTCAGCAAGCGGACAAATCTACTGCAAACTGCGTAGGAATTGAAGGAGCTTCAAATGAGCCATGCTGTTTTGAACACTTTCAAGCACTGATGAACTTCCTTACTGCACAGTCTTGGGTAAAGAGAAACTTCAGTTAATACCTCCTGCCCCTACAGAAGAATTCAATTAATAAAAAAAAGGAGAGGAGCTGCGTGGGAGCCAAGCACAATTTTTATCGACATGTTCGCAGTTTTGCTTATCTCTGAGCGTCACCAGTGTTCGTTTTTATTAAGTCCCTGATCATCAGCAATGTTCATTTTCGAGACATGGTGGAGCACAGTTCCTTCAAGCTGCCCACGACAGAACTAGTCCTTCACGTTCTGCTCACTAGCATTTCAATTGGCAAAGGAAGCACAGAAATGCATGCCGGTTTGAAGTCTACGAGAGACATAGCTGCAGCAGATGAAGCGAACACATGTGACTGCTCACGCCTCTTCAGTCTCACCGTGCCAGAGATTACCCAAGAGAGAAAAAGTAGAAGGCAATGAAAGAAAACAGGCCTGTGGTGGAAAGAGGAGCAAAATGAATAATAGGATGAGACAATAAAGAAAGTGACATCAGAGAAAGGGTCCAGCTACATTTTTACCAGTCACCCAAGAGGCTAATGTATCTGTGTTATACTACACTTTTAATTTTAGTGCTGCTTTTAGTGCTAGGTTCAAACTAAATTTAGTTCATAACACCCGGCAACTACCCGACACTATATTCTCCTTTCTGCTTCTCCTTCACCAGCATTCCTGTCTTCATTTAGTAACCTCTACAGCCTTACCATCCCTGTATTACCTTTGCCCCTAGAATGTCATGAAGGCAAATATTTCTCTCGCATTAAGATGGGTACGATCACATTCCAACAAAATCTGCCATCATTTTGGGTATAGTGCTTCCCCACAAAGCTCATGGCTCCCAAGCAATGTGCTCTAGCCTTAAGGGGGCACACTGGTCTTAGAAACTTTGTTTTTTGCTTTCCAACCAATTTTGACGAAACTTCATAGCCTTGTTCAGTTTTTCTAGCTGATTTAAAATATCTGAGTACATAGTTTTGATGTGAGGTAACTAGTTTCTGAGTTAATTAAATTTTTCCTTGATTGTTCTTGAGAACAGTAAGAAAAAGGCTATTCAACAAAAGGCATGAATAGATACCAGAAGTTGTGGAGAATGAAATGTGGGAAGCAGTTTTTTGTTTTTGTAATCACATACACGTTTACATCAGTTCTAACTTCTAGGTTTGAACTACTCCTGCTAAACAATTAAAAATAACGCTAATTAAACAACTAGTGAAACACCAAACACAAAATCTGCTTCCCATATTGCATGGTTTAAGCTATCACCTTCACAGTGCAAAAGAAATGGTCTTTCTAGCCTAAATACACTCTGGGATGTACCTCTCGAGAATTTCGTATCACTGTGATACCACCAGTGGCGAAAAAGTGGGGAATTATGGAAAAATTGGTTTTTTTTTATTGCGATAGTATGCCCGTTGGCATAAATACTATGTCACAAGTATAGATTAACTCCCGTTTCGTGAAGAAATGCAAGGAGGGAGTGATGATGGGGTCCTCAAATCCACCGATGAAATTCAGGTGGTCCTTTGTTGAAATCGGGCCTTTATAAGTACCTGGTATTGTTCCACATATGGAATTTTTGGAGGAAAAACTGTGCAAATCAAGAGGAAAGTGATACCTAAAAAAATGCTTTATTGGGCAATTTTTCGGTCCCAAGGACTCGTGTACAGCCCTAAGAGTTATCGTATAGATTTTCCATCCTGATATCACACTTCTCTGCCTTGCACATCTCAAGTCTTTAATTTAATTTTTTCCCTTCATTTATTCCCTACTGTCTGCTTTGCCCCTTCTTCGCCTATCTTGGCTGTCTTTTCCCCCCACTGTTTTTTACATGTTTCATCGTTAGCCTTCAAGTGTTTCTTAGCCACTGAGCGATACCGAAACTCTTTAGCAGTCCTTTTACATGAATCTACTGCTCTCAACATCTTCTCAAAATATATTTTACTCTGAACTTCTCGAACTTCAAACAATGACCAGCCCCTACCTCCCTGTACTGCATCATTTTTTGTTTTATTAAGCACACCTTAGCAAGCCAACTTCCCCTTGTTTAGTTTGCTTTTAGGACTTATAGGGTGTCTGAATTCAAGCAGAGTATTTCATTTGCAAATTTCAGACCAAAGACTTTACTCTTTTCCAAATTTTTCATACAACTTCATATTCGTTACACTCCCACAGCACCCTGTTTCATTATAGCCATGTTTTGCATTCCTTTACTGTGATTCGCATTCCCTTAGTTCTATGCTGTTCCCTATGAGTTTTTTTTTTTTTTCTTCGTTTATCCACTCCCCCAAATATTTGTACTCCTTAACTCTGGGCATTTTGCCCTGGTTGTTTTACACTCCATCAATGCTACTGCCTTTAGAAACCACAATTTCCAACAAATTGCGCTAAAAATCAATCCAAGTCTGTCGCTTCCTGACCACAGATACTTGTGAGCAGTTGCATGTCTTTCTGGTTATCAACCACAAGAAAACTGTGGTTTGTGTATAGCATTCCCAGAATATGATGTTCTACCACTTTTCCTTGCAAGCTATGCACTTAGCTCAACACTAGCTGACTTCCTTCATACTTCTAACCTGCCGGTGGGGCCAAAGGGCATCCTTATTTCAATCCTCTGTAGGTGCGGGCATGCTGTGTGCAATTATCTGTCCTTCCCAGGTCAAGTGCACCCTATTATTTCAATAAGGAACTGTATTATCCCGCCATCGAAGCCCTTTCTCAACCCATCATCTAAGCAAAACGGAAAACAGCTGGCGCTACCTCGCGACTCACTGTGCCGATTACGAAGTTCTCCATGGGTTCTGCAATCGCTGCATTCAGTGATCGCGGCAGCCTCAAGCTGACATACACAAAGATTTCGTTCCATCTCAGCATCAACCATTTAAAGGAATCAACAACTCAAATTCACCTGGCCTTTCCGCCACACCCCACTTATATCTTCAGCACTACAAACTACTGTAGAGGATTGAGGTCCGCTACAGGGACCCGGAAAAAGTATGGGGAAGAGGGCTCCCCCCAGCTCTTCCCTATGATGATGGTCATGACGATGGTGACGGGATGCCATTACATAAGCACGTACGAAGAGAGAGGCAACTATGGACACAGTGCCCTTTGCTTTATTTATGAGCAATGAAAAGTGGTGAGCAGGTAAACCGTAGATACCCGTGGAAAGACATATAAGCTGAGCCCCAGCAGATGCCTTACATTTCTCAATGCAACAAATGCTAATGTTTAAAGACACTGCCACGCAGCACCTCATCACCGGGCAGAAGCAGGAGGTTGGCATCTATGCAGCAGGGTCGCAGCACTGACGGCAGCACTGACCTTGGCAGGCAAGCCGCGTGCACTTGCATTTAACCCAACCGCGCGCTCGCAACCAAAATAGGATGACGTGGGTCCAAACTAAACACGAAAACATTATTTCTGCTTTTGAACTTGGAGAACTCTAGAAGGAAAACTGCAAGGACAGCTGCTCACAACGCATACAAGGCAGCGCTGCACCAGCAGTAGAGCACATTCGCGCAATTTCGACTGGATACGGATTGGCTGTAGCTCTGGCTTGGCAAACCAGGCCTGCGCCTCATGTAAAGACGGCTAGCCACATCGTTATCACCAGCAAACAATGGCGTCCACCTACGAGTTTGTTTTTGTTTTTGGTGGCGGTGTGGGCACGTGGCGCACAATTCCCGTGAAATTAAGCGTTCTGAATGTATAAAAGGTTACAGATAGCTGGCGTTATGCTTATTTAATTGTAAAACAAATCCCAACGCGTGTCCACAGAGCGGGTTGTTAGGAGCCGAGCACTGACCAGCAGGGCACAGGTGGATCTGCTGGCAGGCCTGTTCAGGTGTGATTCCGTGCAAGATGAACTGCACCAGCACGTCGTAGTAGGTGTTCACCACGTACATGCACTGCTCCCCCAGAGAAATGGGCAGACGGCTGCACACATTGTCCAGGAACTTCTGCACTTCCTCCTGCAGTTGGCCACAAGTTTGCCAGAGGGAAACCGGCATTACAAAGCAGTCCGCACAAGTTGTTGAGCTAGCAGGCATGCACGAAAGAGAAGCCCACATCTTACACGCACATAGGTTCTGACAAGGTTCCAAACTCTACCCCCCATTTGCATGATGTCTAAAATTCTGTGCAAGCTGCCACAATGGTGCATACATTAGCCTCTACTTGCAATTCTTGTCACAGGAAAAACCAATAGCAGCATCATGCCAAGACTACGAGGGGAGAAAAAAAAAAAAAAAAAAAACTGGGAGGACACTTTAAGGGGACACTGAAGTGATTTGTAAACCAGGGTGTCGAACCGGAACCGGAACCGAACCGAAAACCGGAACCGAACCCGAATTTTTGCCGGAACCGGAACTGAACCGGAACCGTATTTTTTCCGCCATTTTGGAACTGAACCCGAACCGGAACGAATCGAAGGAACCGTTCCGAACCGGTTCCGGGGCTTCAAAAATGTGATTTCTAGTTTTCCAGTTCTGTACCGTATACCTTGCGTCTGAAGATATTTTGCCACTCCCCAGACAGAACCATGAAATATTTTGCGTAGTCTGTAGTTCCCAAGGCCCATCATGTTCTCTTCTAATTATTTCCCTCAATTTAATGTAAAGTTGTCCGTATATACTATCAGTTTGCATTAGGCACTGCCCATCTCTCCCAATTATCTTTTACGTTTAGAATAACTTAAGTTATAACGCATATTACGAGGCAACATATCATGGAATATTCTTCATGGTTTCTCTACATGGTGTTTAAAATCTCGTAAAGTTTTTAATGTCTTGTTAATTCGCATGCATCCCTGTCCGCTTGTGAAGGCCTTCAGGGACACAATCAACAATACATCCATATCTTCCACTTATAGTTTGAATGGGCAGTTATATACAAACAGCACTGAGACACAAACACTCGCAGTTCTCAAAATTAACGTAACTTTTTCTTGTATACAGTGCCGTTGTGTCTTTCGGTTACTGCTATAAGAGAACATGAGATTTAAAAAAATGGGGAATCCTAATTTCCACTTTTACAGTATATTTGATAGCATTTTTATGTTATCTCGAATCTGCTTAACCTTAAACTTAAGAGGTGAATGGATTGAAGTCGATTAGTGCGGGTTAGCGGGTAGACTCGCCACACCCCCTCGCCACATCGCCTCGCCACACCCCCTGTTTCCTGGACCACGTGTGGCTTTCGTGATGAAGGGGATCCCTTAAAAGAACGCTCCGTCCACGTCAGCATCACTTGGCAGCGGAGGCAGAGAACAGAACGGTCGCCTGATAGTCGCCTTCCTATTTCACAGGTTTGAATATTCTGCAGTAATCTTTGTTCGCTTACTCAGTGACTTTTTCTGTTGCCTCTGGTGCCAACCACCCAGTGTCATTGCTATTGTGTGCTCTTGTGTATAATCCCGCATTGCTTTGGTCATGAAAACTGACATTGCTGACCTAAGACGCGAGATCGCTGATCTTAAGCGTGAATTTCGAAAAGAAGTAAGGGAATGCAGAAAAGCTACGAGGAAATTAAAAAAGAATATGAAACCACTAGGAAAGAAAATGTGGAAATGCAAAAAGCCTGCCATTTCTTCAACAAAAGCTACCAGGAAATGAAAGAAGAATGCGAAACTACAAGAAAAGAAAACGCAGCTTTGAAAGTTTCAAGTTCGACGTTGTCATGATAACGGAAACCTGGTATACGAGTGACACAGAAGTGCTGCGCCTTTCGGACTTCAACACGTTCTTTCTAAATAGGTCCCACGGCGAGGTGGGGGTGTGTTACAGCTCGTGTCTACACAGCTTTCTTGTAGTACAATGAACGAATTTTCGACAGTTACGACAGATTATGAAGCTTTAACGGTGCAATGTAAAAGTGCTATTTTTGTTGTTGTGTACCGCCCCCCTGATGGACAACTCGAAAATTGTTTCGCATTTTTAGAAGACCTCCATTTTGTTTCGTCTTATGGTCTACAAATAACTATTGGTGGGGACTTTAACATTAACATATTACAGGCAAGCGCACATTCGCGTGGTCTAGAGCTCCTTTTCGGTTATTTCGGCTGCATGAACGTGATCAAAGAACCGACTTAAAGAAGTCTTAATGATGTATTTATAACCAGTGATACAAGTAGCAGTACCATGTCCGGTGTGACTGGTGTACATATAGGTGACCATTTACCTATATATATGTTCTCAATGCACACAGAAATACTAAGATGTAAGCAATGCCCCGAATATTTCGCTTTTCACGATATTAATCAGAATACTTTGACTACTTTTCGTCAGAAAATTCCCTCTATTTGGTGGAACCCTTTACTTCTGTGCACCACTGCAGATGATGTCTACGATACTTTTCTAGAATCATATAAAGATGCATATAAAAAGTCTTTTCTTCTTAAGATGGTCAAGAAAAACAAGAATATAAGGAAACCATGGATTACAGACGAATGTCTGAAGATGATCCGTAAAAAAGATATAGTGTACCATAAGTTTGTAAAAACAAAGAACAGGGACGATTTCGTAGCCTTTCAAAAGTACCGAAACTTTGTGACAAAGTTCTTACGCTATACTAAAAAAATGTACTTCGAACATGTGTTTTCTGAGGCTTCCTCCCGGCGGGATGTCATGTGGCGGGAACTGAATAAACTTTTGCACCCACTTAACCCCCGTACGACGACTTTGAATTGACAGAAGATAATAAACCACTCAAGGGTCAAGAACTGGCAACCAAGTTTAATCACCATTTAACGAATCTTATGCAATGCTCCCACAATGAAAGCGCTATGAGCTTCCTAAAGGATTCTAACCCCCACAGAGCCTTTTTTTGCTCCGGTAACGCCTCAGGAAATATGGTCGATTTTCTTGTCAATAAAAAATAGCAAGGCCATAGACATCGATAGGCTTCAGATTCGGCCTATTAAGCTTGTACTGGACCTTCTTGTATCGCCGCTTAGCTATATATATAACTTATGCCTTACTACTGGTGTTTTTCCAAAAAAGATGCAGCAAGCTAAGGTCACGCTACTGTTTAAATCCGTGGACAAAACGAATTTTTCCTATTATAGACCGGTTTCTGTACTTCCAGTTATTTTAAAAGGCTAGAAAAAGTAATCGCGAAACACCTTGTGTCCTTCTTTGACAAACACTCTATTATATCATCAAAACAGTTCGGTTTTGGTAAACATATGCCAACGAATTAGCTTTACTAACGCAAAAAGCATGAATAATCCAGGGATTTGAAGAAAAGAAGGTAACTTTAGTTATATTTATAGACTTTTTCAAAGGATTTGATAGAATTAGTCATTTAACATTGCTTTAAAAATTACAACATTATGGGTTCCGGGGGCTTTACTCTTTTGCAATCTTATTTAAGTAACCGGCAACAGGTCGTAGCAATAAAGGAACACAACTCTTCTTCACAAGAAGTAAGGGCTGGAGTTCCGCAAGGCAGTCTTCTAGGGCCAATCCTGATCAATATTTATATGAGTGATATGGTAGAAATTACTGACATTGCACATTTTATTATTTACGCAGATGATACCAACATTTTCTTTCAATCATGTGATACTACTCAGCTTTTGCATTTAGCAAATATAACCCTCCGAAAGCTTCACAAATGGACTAAAGCATACTCGTTAAAAATAAATACTAAGAAAACTAAAGCGGTGTTATTTTCACCAGCTCAAAGATCTGTTGACAGAAACCTCAGTTTGTACATCGGATCTGAAAAGATTTGTATAGTTAGTGAAATAAAAACTTTAGGCATTGTTTTTTAACAACATTTAAAATGAGATGCCCATGTCTATCACGTCTGCCCTAATTTATCTCGAGCGCGTGGGGTGCTTTGTAGGTTACGGCCTGTGGTTACATCAAATATTAAACTTATTCTTTATCATGCTATATTGACAGCTCACATCAATTACTGCAGCCTCGTATGGTTAACCAGTTCAGCAAAAAAATATTAACAAGCTGAATTTATTTCAGAACAAGGCCATTCGACATATCGCAACTGTACCATATGACTCTCACACCAACGAACTATTTCTGCAGTATAATTTGCTTCCTGTCCACTGTATCTACAACTTTAATCTTCTAACAAAGTATAAAAATAGCTTGCAACACAACGGTGCAGCGTATCTAAGTCTATGTAGTTTAAGAAAACCGTTGGACGTACCGTACGAAATTAGGGGAAGGAGTACATGGTTCGTGCCGTTTTCAAGAACGAATTATGGCAATGATAGGTTGCACTCGCAAACTGCCCGCCTTTTAAATAACCTAGCTGAGAGTGGCATAGCTATAAATACAATTTCTAAGTGAGACTTAAGGAAACGTTTACTGCTGAACATAGAACATTTTTAACTGACAATCTATTAAGCGTTGTCTCTCGTGGCAACCTTGGTTTAGCCAAAATTACTTGTAATATTTTTCAAGCGTTTTATTGGCATTGTCTTCATTCCCTGCAAACTTTAGCATCTAAAAAGTACCGTACACTGATTTTTGCCAATATTGTGTGTATTTATTTATGTGGATACTTCTGTAGTGCAGATTTTGATGAGTGTATGCATACCTGTATATAACATGACTTTTTCTTCAAGTTTTGTCTTTTGCTTTTTTTGTGTCTACACAGGTTCCGTACATATCCAATATTTCTTTCTCTTTTTATGTACCTGTGTACCCTGTTTTGGTTTGTAACCTTTATATGTATGTATGTACCTATGAGTGCCTATATGCGTGTATGTATATTATTTAATAAGTATCTTTTACAAACTGTGAGCTATTGTGCGTTTTAATGCTTTCTTTTATGTTTGTATGTAATATCGACATGTTAAGGCGAGATTTATTTTCTTAGGATTATTTCCTGTTCGTATGCTTTAAACTCCTGTTTCTGCTCTGCCACGCCAACCGTAAGGTGCAAACACCTCGTCAAGGTGCAGTTTTGCAGCTTTTTGTGTTTGTCCTCGCATTTCTATGTACGAAATGCTCAATAAAGTTGAAGTTGAAGTTGAAATTAGTTAGGTGAGTGAATGAGCTAATGTGAATTATTGGGACTGGTGTGTTGATTAATTTTGATTAAAAGAATTAGCGGGTCAGTTAAGGCGGATTCGACGGTCGGACCAAACATGATATCTTTGGGGTCCTTGGCATTTGGAAATTTTGCAGCGTTCTCCTTCTCCACCAATCAGGAAATTTTGTCACGCACAAAGTAGCCGCAAAGTTATGTGAAGACCGCCTGAATGCTATAAAAGGTCTTTCTTTATGCCCGTATTGCGAGTTCTCCGCTGCACCACAGTGCTGAATGTATCAATATGTAACCACTCCTGCCTTGGATGCCAACAGGTGGCTGGCAGTATATTACAAATAAATAAAATTATGTTGTTCCTGTATTAAAATTGACATCTCGGACTAAAGTAATAACTAATTGCCTAATGCATATTGTATATTCATCAAATAGTTTTCAAAACGTGTGTATATATGAGGGGAGACAGTTGGAAAGAAACTAAACTGCAAGAAAAAAAGGGAGGGACGATCAACTGGTTTGATGCAAGAGCCGCCCGATAGCATTCTTCAGTACCTTATCTTTGTGTTACCGTTCTGCAGCCTCCCACAGGTGTAGCATCTCAACCGCCGAACACAGCCCCCTCTAAGCTGAGGAAGCGGCGATAGCACATGCGCTTAGCCAAAGCGGCGTCAAAACTCTCATAACAGACCCTTAGCAGGCGTGGCCCAACTTTGCCAACGGTCGACTGCATGTTACAACACTTCCGATGCAGAGACCACCAACGAGACCAGTCACGATTGTATGGGCGCCAGCTCATACTGGCATCCACGGCAAACAAGATCACCAACCTCGTGGTTCGAGATTTGACTCGCTTAGCCGGCGCTGATGAAGCCCGACCCAAGTGCATGCATCCTGCAGTCACAGACCAAGAAGTTACTCAGCACTCTGGCCTCTTCCATAGAACGTACTCCTCCCCGCACAAATCGCTACCGATTAACCAGGAAACATTACTCCGCACCCTGTGGGTATACACCTTCCCACACAACGCCAGACTTCATCTCTTTGACGGGACACAACTCTCTCCATTGCGTTGATTCTGTGGAGAGCCTGGTAACCTCATACACATAGTAGGCGGTTGCGACTAGTGTGCCGTAGATCCATCCAACCTTCACCTTTCCATAGAGAATTGGGAGACAGCCATGGCCAGCTGCGCCCTGGAAGATCAGTTGTTCTTGATGGAAACGGCTGTCGATTCGGCCCCCTCGAATGAGGACGCCTCTCTTAAACATTGCCTCGATTGAATTAAACTTCATTTTCTCTCTCTCTCTCTCTCTCTCTACAAGTGATCATTACTGCTGCTTGTGACTTCACTTGGCTATCATCTTTCCTAGAGCCCAATCGCTGTCACCAGTCGCTGAAGGGCCATTAGCAAGTTCCTATCTCCAGTGGTTCCCTATCCAATGTCGTCCTATCAGCCGTCCAATGAGTCTTTAGAGCCATTCTTTCTTTCTAACAGCTCTGTTAGCAGATAAAAGATGAGCAGTAGAAAATTTTTCTAAATACCACCTGCCACGCTTGGCAGTCGGCGCCACATACTCGTCACACTACCATAAAAAACATTTTGCGGGTACAGTTAAAGGAGCTCTTCAACACCTCAGATAATTTAACAACGTAAGGGTACGAGCTAGTTGGTACTCCATCTAAACACCGTAGAGCGCAGTAGGCAAGACAAGGGACGTCCGTGTCCCCCTTCGTCCCTTGTCTTGCCTACTGCGCTCTACGGTGTTTAGACCTCAGATAAACTCGCCGCGGTGGCTCAGTGGCTAAGGCGTACGGCGCTGATGAGCACACAGACGCGGTTTAGATTCCCGGTCGCGGCGGCCGCTTTTCTGATGGAAGCGAAAAGCGAAAACGTCCGTGTGTCCGAAATTTCGTGGCACGTAAAGATCCCCAGGTGGTCAAAATTAATCCGAAGCCCTCCACTATGGCGCGCCTTGTCGTCGGCGTTGCGACGGCGCGTTAAACGCAACAGTAAATAAATAAATAAATAAATAAATATAACTAGGTAAATAAATAAATAAATAAATAAATAAATAAACAAATAAAAAGCAGTAAATAAATAAATAAACACTTTCGAAAACGCTTTCAATCTTCTTCGCATCTGGAAGAACTGCGAAAACTATAGCTATTGCCAGCACAGAGCAACAGTGCGTGATTTGCTCGTCGCTGTGGATACACCATCCGTTTGTGCTTCGCTTTTGTGGCTTTTTTTAGATGGCTATCAAATGCGTTCTCTTCTGCAACTTAAGGAAAGCCGGCAAACAGCCGCTACACCGCTGTAATGACGTCATTCAGCGGTCGAAGAACGCGAAGACCGGGAAGGAGATAAAAATATTTTGAGCAAGTTTCTATGTTATCTGACGAGGAGAGAACAGTAATTTTTGGCTGAGGCACATTGCGACCCCATAGTATAATGCATTGGTTGACTACTTTCTGCAAGCACTCAAGATTTAGACAAAAGTTGAAAAACGTGTTGCAGGGTCGCTTTAGTTTGGCGAAGACAAAATATTTGGGCAAAGAAACCTTCATTATGAATTTGTTGTTATGCCGATTTGATAAGGAAACGAAAAACGAGCACAAAAAATTAACATAAAAAAGACGCCTACTTTTTTTTTCTTCGAACCCGTTTGAACCCGTTTGAACCGGTTCGAACGGGTTCGAACCGGTTCGAACCGGAACGGAATGGTGCTCTGGAACTGAACCCGAACCGAACCCGAAAGGCTTGAACCCGAACCCGAACCGAACCCGAAAAAATTCCGGTTCGACACCCTGTTGTAAACACTGCGGGATTACTTGTGCAAATTGTAGTCTAGAGTCTCTAGACCATCTAGCAACCACTCTCACTGCATTTACGCAACTTTATTCAGTAGAAAAATCAATTAGAAAATGCTGTCCTTGTCTCTGCATCCTCCTTGCTGATTTCCCATGACGTTTCGTATGACGGCAAAACAAGATGGCTTGGCTTGACTGCGCTACTGCACCGTTCGCCAACCCTCCAATAGAATCAGTCGCCCAAGTGTTTTGTCGGCCGGCCACCGGTGGGTTGTCGCAATTGGTCCGCTCAGTTCAAACTAAGCCACGGCACGTTTTTGCCAGGAGAAATTTGCTTAGTTTGTTAGTTTGTAGACTGTATCAAGCTCTAAATACAAGTAATTCCACAAAAGCACACATGCGATGCTTCGCTGACTGGTACGCTAGTAGAAAAATCTAAGGCCAAGTGAAGGCAGGAGAAGAGTCAGCGAAGTTAATATAGGTACTAATGAATTAAAATAAACCAAAACTTTTATCGTACAGCGTAAAACCAGGGTGCAGGAAGTAGTTTTTGCGCTGTGTGAACTAGCACAGCGGCCAGCAGCATGACCACACATCTGCGAACGCTTTTCAGTCTAAGGACTGGAGTCACTAGACACGAGATATTGTAGGAATCTGGGGGACGCTTATTGCACGAGTGTTATACAAGAAATAGTCATCAAAGCTGCTTGAAAGGCTAAAACTAAATAAAAATGTAAACTGGCTATACACTATATACTTTATATTTTCACCCCTGGCATCGTTGGCGTATGGCTGAGTGGTCTGGAGCACTAGGTATATTGTTTTGCAAGTCACAAGTTTGACTCCCCAATAGTGCAAGTATTTTATTATTTTTTTATGTTGGTTTATTTGTTTTTTGGGCATTATTTTCTACACTGAATTCACCATTTTTGGGCTGTAATGTTCAATGCTCCACGAGAGTTCGCAGAACGCATGCAGACTGACACTGACGCGCTAGCGAGTTCTCACTGGCATGGTGTTGCCATAAGCACCGACTGCTTGTGGGCACAGCCCTGAATCAGCCGACCCTTGGCCTGGCACGAACACGCCTCTTATGATACAGGCACGAGCCAGGCAAGCTCCAAAGATAGGGGAAAAGTGTATTGCATGAGAGCGTCGGCAATGACGCGAAGGGCGTTCACCCGTTGCGTACGCCTCGGCTAGTGATTGTTACAATTCCAAGCCATGCTGGTTGGCTTATCTGACGCATTTTACAGCCGACAACATGGCAGAAGCACGGTATGCCGATTACTGAGATATCGAGAATGCCCATCCAACGATAACGTAAAATGCCAAGCATTTTGTTTCACAGAACCGAAACCGAAGCTGGTATGAATTCCAAGTTTGGACATCGTCTAATCACTTAGCACCTTGTATTGATGTCACTGCTGTTAGTTGGTGCAACTGCCACAAGCCGCATATGGTAGTTTTTCTTCTTTCAGGCTTTATAAAATAAATACCGCATTTAATCCGGATAAACGATGAAAAGTGTGTTTATTTGAGCCAGTCTACCCGGTGCAAGCAAAAACAGGAGCTTGACAAATTCCCTTCAGTGTCCCTTTAAGAACTGCACATGTTGCACTCATAAAGGGGCCACGCAGATAAAATACAAGTTTGTTTTATTCGCAAGATTTAGTGTTTTATAGGGCCCTAAGAGCTTGTTCGACAGCAAACTATGCTTTATTCACTGAGAAATTAAATATTTTATGTCAAAATTTCAATTCTCCCACTAAATCATGTGTTTTTGTGACGTCGACGATGATGTATTAAGAGCAGGACCTTAAAACTAAATATAGCCTGCTGGCCAGGGCTGCTACCATCCCACAGGCGCCCAATTGATTATCCTGTTTACGGCGCACTTTCATAGATGGCGCTCCAATACTGCTGAAGTTCCAGTGTTCACATTTTGCTTCTGCCTGGACTTCTACACCTGCCTTATGTTTACTGCGGTTCATACTAATCGTTTCCTAAAACTTAAGCTATGACTCAACAAACACGGTCACGTAAGTGACCGTGCCGTTAGTGTCAGTTGGTCAATGTAGTTGCAGACAAATCTAGCGCGTCCGATGGCTGTGTTAGGGGTGTCAGTCGGCAAAGTGCCGCACTAACTGCTGCAGTATTTGCGTGTTCGTTGGTAACTTTAATTGCTCACCCCACAATTCTTACTTCTATAAAAATAATGTGCCCTACATTTAAGCGCAAATAGCTCGTTCGGCAAGCTTATAAGCCCTGCCTAATTTGCATTTGCTTTCGCCTGCCTCAGCCAATCGCACAGCAAGGCTTATGAGATCACAGGATCTGTTGCAGGAAATGAGCTAGTGGGTCGCACAGCAAGGCTTATGAGATCACAGGATCTGTTGCAGGAAATGAGCTAGTGGGTCGCATGGTCATTCTCTTTTTTCCTAATTATGCAGTTTATTTAAGCGGAGTGTACGTTAAAAGTGGTGTCAGTATGATTCTAGCGAGGCAATCTTTTGAATGAAGCAAACTTGTGCTTCCTCTGCATAGCCCCTTTAAAGAACTACAGTGCAGCATGATAGACGAAAGTGCAGCATGATAGACGAGCAGGAGTAGATGTAGATGCGCCATCCGCACTCATAGAAGACAATTCAGAAGAGTGCCCCGTCCCGCTCTGGTGCATGGCACCGCATCAATCACAAGTGACCTTACACGGCGGCCTAGCCATCGACCTGCTGGGTACACACTCCCAGAGGAACAACGACATTGGGATCGCAGTGCAACTCGGAGGACTCTGCAACGGATGGAAACTGTCCACTCCTCCGACTGATCACTCACAATTTTGGCATCACAACACCAACTTCAGCTTTTCTGCAACCCAAGCTCCTTAACGCTCTCACGATAAAAGAACCTCAAAACAAAACAAGCTCACTGCAGCAAAGGAGAGCAGGGAAAGCATCTATTGATTGTCTGGTGACTAAATCCACTTCAAAAGAAGTGTGCCAACCACAATACAAGCCAACACTGCTGTAACACTGTTGTCACTTGCAGATACTTAGGGGCTAGGGTTGTTGTAGGATGTGTGCACAAGGCAAGAAAGCAGAAGCATCGGTCAACTGCCCCAGGAAAATGACAGCTCGAGCCCCCTGCATATTTCAACACTCACTCCTACCCGCTTCCTGGAAGCAGGCAGGCATGTAATCGTCAACACTTATGCTTGTCCACTTCCTAAAGCAGATACCATCCAGGTGGCTCCTGGTACCTAACACTGTGCAATAAAGATGGTGATGTTCGCTGAACAAACCAACCAACCTCAGTTTTGTTGTCCTTGAGTTCATTGTAGGCAAACTGCACCATGCTTTCACAGACGATGCACACCGCGTCTGAAGACCTTTTGGGAAAAACTGCCGGGGACGGCGGCACAGACTTGCTTCCTGAAATGATGAAGAATGTGGTTGTCAATACTGTGGGTTCAACTCGAAGAAAGCGACAGGGAATGCTCACTGCCACTTCGCAAGAACAAGCTTGACTATTGTTGTAGCTGCAACAAGCCGACAACAACCTGCAAAATTGTGCTGACTCGGCTTGAGGGCCAATCTAATTGGAAGTGTGCCATGTAACCAGATGTCTACAAGTTCCATGTCGTAAAGAAAAGGCAAACAAAATATGCGGCACTTCTCTCGACTGCACCCTCTATGTGGCTGCTAACTAGTATAAGGCAAAAAATCAACTAATAGTCCCGCAATTTCATGCAACTCAATTATAAATTAACACTTTACAAATAATTCATTCAAACAAACATGAATCCAAAGGTTTTTTTTTTTTCAATCCACTACTACTTCATTTCGCTTTGTCATTGTTGCTTCTCCTGTACTTGCAAGTTATATTACCGGGCATAAACATATTAATTAAAGCAAAATCCAAACAAGAACGCGGCCAGAAAATGGCTCAGGTTTAACACGTCTAAACCTAGTTATCACGAGTGAAAGCAACAAGTATGCATATTGTTTCGTAAAAGTTTGCCTTTGTTTGAGATTTTGCAGCCTGCTGTCTACCTATATCTACTGGATGATTGGATTCTTCCTTTCACTTGTGCTGAAGAGAACGCACAGGCAGCTGAGCCGGCGCGCCATCGATTGCGAGGAACCAAGCATCAGCAAAGCAGCCGGCAAAGAAGCACTTTCGTGTGCGTGCATTGTGTGTTTCTTTAGTCTTTCTTCTCGTAAACTCAGTCAGCGCAGTGTTTTTGTATATCGGCCGATAAACCCTCTCCTAGCCATGTGGTTCGCTTGCATTGAAGCGCACACAAAGACAGCCCAGCCGCCGCTCGGTGTTAAGGCACAGGCAAAGCAGCTGCTTCACCCTTGCCTATTCACATGCTGCTACGAAGGTGAAGCTCTGAGCAAGCAAAGCAATAAGAAAGAAAGGGGCAGCTTGAGCGCCGGCAGCTGAAGGTCATTACAACGCTATGTAGCGTAGTAGAGCTATTGCTCTAAAAATGCTTTGAGCAAAATGCTTTGAGTAAATAGTGCCATACATGCATAATTGACACACTAGTAGGTTAAAACGAAAAGTTGGGCAAGTTGGTACAGGTTCACCATTCATTCTAAAAGTGCAAAAAAGAGCAGGACAAATGGGGGCCGAGGGAAACACATTGAAACAAGGCAAAAAACTGTTTTCCACTTCAGATATGACGTCACGTTGGTTTCGAAGTCACAAATCAGGATGAGATCACGAACTTGTGAAACCATTGGTGGGGCCTACCACTCGACATATGCACTGGGCATATTAACACAGCAGCAACATTAAAAAAAAAAAAAAGAAAAATGGTATGTAGGCAGCAGCCAAGCACCACTTAGTACACTGGTTTGGCTATAAAACTAAAGGCCACGCAATGAACTTTTTTTAACACACCCAGATTTCCCAGTACCTGCTATACACACATGCGTACATGCACAGACACATTTTTAACCTTCAATTTGAGGCCAAGGGCTTCACAGGCAACTGTGCTCTCCACCACTTTCTTGGGTATTTATCTTAATGTAGGTAACTTGTATCTCCCACCAGAGGGCGGCAGCTAGTGCTACTCCACTAACTTGGGGTGGAGGATACCTTTTTTCCTCGGGCCATGACTTGACGGGACATACTGCTCTTAAAATGATTTCTTTTAATTTTTAAGTAAACTCTGTGAAACTTGTTGGCCTTCCTGCTTTCTCCTCATTGATCTCAAATATGCCATTATTTTCTTAATCAGCCAATTAGTTCCAAAATAATTAGAGATAATTAGTAATTTTTGGAGGAACAATAGACAAAACAATGCTAGTCATAAAACTGTAATCATTATATTTTCCAATACTATGAGCCCTGGTGATTGCAATAAGAGAAGGGGTTTTTTGATGCACTGCTTGGAACTAATTTTACAGCTCATTAAACTTTGTTGGCACCAGTGGCAAGGAACTATTTCGAATGCCCATTTCAAACACCAAAGTTTAACAAGCTGTAAAATTAGTTCCAAGCGGTGCATCAAAAAACCACTCCTCTCACTGCATTCACCAGGGTTCATAGTATTGGAAAATACAAAAATTATATTTTTGACCACAGTTGAACCCCTTTATAAGAGACACGTACCGCGGAGCAGTTTCTGTCTCTTATATGAGATGTCTCTTATAAGCAGGGAACCATGTTTTCACTTACTAATCGGACCCTAGTTCAATGTGGGCACCGTATGACTAAAATAAGCTCAAAAGAACGCTACAGCATGTTGCAAAAGATTCATTCTAATTTATGTTTGCCCCCGGAATTTATGAAACAGTTCTGAATCTTTGTTTGCTTCATGACTGTATTTACACTGTTTTTTACAACCGATTCTACAAGCTTTTCTTCCTTTCACTGTTTGTGGAAGATGAATCGTAGATGTTGATTTCACAAGCCTGATGAATAGCCAGAGCGCACAGCTTCTTCCGCTGTGTGCTCGGGCTATTCGTTACGCTTGCAGGACTCAACATCTGCAATGCTTCTTGACTGGGAGCTACGCGAGTGGGAGAGCCCGCATGTGCGGTCGCGCTCCAATGGATGGCAGTAAGCTTCAACGACTTCTGTAAGTTGCATTTCCATTGGCAGGGCTTCTCATCGTCATTTCATAGCTGCCTGAACCACTGTGTGTTTGCTGAAGTTATAATAAATAGCGACTGCAGGTGTCTGTTGTCCACCTGTGTTTCCACAATGGAAGCAACTGCAATTAGTGACTGGTGGCACTGCGTCTGAAGTTAAAATGTCTGTTACAAGCGAGACTGTTGATTAAAGTTCAAGGATGACTTGTCCCTTATTACCAACTCTCTTCTACATCCGATGTCTGTTATAAAAGAGGTCAATTTAATGGGAAAGATAGGGCAGCCAACCATGTGGGTGAATAGTGTCTCTTATATCCATTTGTCTCTTATAACGAGGTTCAACTGTAATACTGTTTTGTCTATTGTTCCTCCAAAAATTACTCCAAAACCACTTCAGGGACTGGAGCACACAAGGTGGCTGAGCGAGACAAGAGGGTTCCGCCGGGGTGCCGGGCCACAAGAACACAGCCCCACCTTGTGGACAGATGCCCAGCTCCTGGCAGGCCTCCTCTGGAGTCAGTCCCTGAGTGATGATAACCACCAGCTGGTCGAAGTACGTGTTGACCGTGCTGACACAGCGCTGCTGCAGCGAGTTAGGCAGCAGGGTGCACACTTTGTCCAGGGCCGCCTTGATCTCCTCCTAGAGGTGGGAGTCACACTTGCAGTCGTCACACACAAGAAGGGGGGGGGCTACTTTTTGCTGCTTCTTTAGGTTTATTTGTCAATCTAAGTTGTGTGTGGTGGGCAAAGGAACGTAGCAAGATAGCATGAATTCCTTACAGTACTGCCCATGTGGTCAACTTAACAAGGCAGTGCGCTTGCATGCGCGCACACACACACGCAAAAAAAGAATCTTGTAAGACTCACTGAACCAACCGAGACTTGGCAGAAATGGCTCACAAAATCAGTGCCCTTCGTCGTGACATCAGTTTACAAAGGCACCAGACCCCAAATGCAACACAGCCTTACCCTAGATATGGGCAGTGATCAGTATGCAAGTGATAAACAGCCATTTTATGGACTCAAATGAATCTTGCAGACAGGCGAAATGGGAGAAAAATAATAAGAGGAAGTAAAGAATGTGATGTTGCTTCGTGCTCACTTCAGTTTTCTGGTCCTTGAGCTCATTGTAGATCATCTTGACCACAATTTCGCAGAGAGCACACTGTTCGTCCGATACCTTTTCGGGTACCTTCGATTCCACAGGTTTTCTCAATGCTGCAGTAAGGCACCAGACATGCAAAGAGACAAGGGAGAAAAAATTGCACAAAGTACTAAACCCTGCACTTGGGCTATCAGTTCCAATGTTGTTCTTTTCCATCGCTTTAACACGGCACAAAATTTTCACGCAACGCTCAGAATGCAAAGGTAGCGGGCTGTCACAGTGTCATATTCTGAAGGACTGAAAAAAAAAAATTCCTTAATGCGGCAAGTATTGAGAAGCTGGGGATAGCTTTAGCAGAAGTACACCTTAAATGCAAGCAGACTGAACAAACAGGCGCCAATAGACACGAGCAATTCCCACAGAGCAACCTGGTGGACACCGAAAAGGGGTATTTTTCTGCAGCGACACCTGACACTAGGCTCTTTTCGCACCCCTGAGGTAATAACTACACGGACTGCAAGCACAAATGAACACAAAGCACAAGCCCCGGCAACACAGGGTGGGGATGAGCGCTAGTACGAGGTGCCATCCCCCTGAATACTGATGCCCGGTCGAAGCCCCTTCTTTCCTCGAAGCGTCCGAAACGCAAGAAGGGCGGCAGGTGAGTGGCACCCACCGGAGGAGGGGCACAGGCCCAGCTCTTGGCAGACTTGCTCAGGAGTGAAGCCCTGAATGATGAGGTTCACCAGCATGTCGTAGTAGGTGTTGACCGTGTCGACGCACTTCTGCTTCAGCGAGTCGGGCAGCAGGCTGCACACCTTGTCCAGGGCCTGCTTCACCTCTTCCTGAAAGTGGGTGGGCAGGAGCGACCCCGCGGGACGTCAGCGCTTAGCGGGTATAGAAAGCGATCGGCAAGGACACATGGCAGACACGTGTGCCAATCGATTTCTGCCATCAACTTTTCATACTATTCAAACAATGAAGAAAGTAAAAAACAATGCGTGCAAATCAAACAACCTTTGGCGCACAACTTATCGAAGCCTGCTAGCAGATTTAAATTTGAGATTAGTTTTGCACTTTCATATTGTTCCGCACAGAAAAAGTTAACATAAGGCTAAACAGAAAAGAAGGTAAAATGTGCTGCCGTTATTTTGGAAATGCAGATGCAGTCACGTCAAACTATAAAAGCCCCAACTGCAAACAAACAAAAAAAAAGATTTTTAAGTTAGGACTGTGCACGCCAAAGAAACACCTGGGCTATGGGGCATGCTGCAGTTTAGGGCTAGAGATAAATTTGCACTACCTTGGGATCCTTAATGTGCCCCAAAACCTCATGCACACAGGCTTTTTCTTTCCCTTTCCTCCATCAGAAATCAAGCTCACATCCCTGAACTTGGCACAACAATGCCTCTGATTACATATACCGTATTTTCACAATTGTAACCCGCCCCCGATTGTAACATGCAGGTAAATTTACTTCAGAAAATTAGAAAAAATAATTTTACGCCGTTTCTACACTGCAGATGTAAAAGTCATGACACCACGTACCTGCAAAAGGCATTTTATTTGATGCACACAACTGTGGCAGCAAAAATTCTTTGTGTTTCCTAAAATTGCTTATCCAGCTCTTGCTGGCATTAAAACTAAAGCAGGCAACATTGAAAGCCGCCTTTGGTTTTATACCCGACTGGAACGCTCACGCAAATTTTAAGGCTACTTTTCCAGAAAAAAGTGCGTGTTAGAATTGTGCAAATCCATGCCTACTGCAAAAGAGGATTAAATCATTTTCATGGAATATTAACAAGGCTCCACTTGTAACAAACTTGCATTTTTTAGTAAACAAATGCTGTGTGACCATAACATTGTTACAAGTGGATTCAGCTGTAATCCTCCTCCTACATGCCACACCTGTGCTTCCAGAGTGAAAAGAAAAAAAAAATTACACTAAAACCTCTCAAGCATATCGAGCAAAAAAAAACATCAGGCACGGATACTGTATCACATTCAAACCAGCTTTACAATGGGTTGTTTGAGTATTATTGTGCAAAAAAAGGAAACATGGACATAAGA
Source organism: Haemaphysalis longicornis (assembly GCF_048455015.1). NCBI lineage: Eukaryota > Metazoa > Arthropoda > Arachnida > Ixodida > Ixodidae > Haemaphysalis > Haemaphysalis longicornis. The sequence continues at coordinate 224,350,966 of NW_027526203.1, read as the reverse complement.
AAGGACAGACACACATTGGGCTGAGTGTGTCCACCCTCTTTTACATTCATGTTCCTTTTCTGCACAATCATACTCAAGTAATGTATTACCAACATGCCCACAACGTTACTGTTACAATGGAACTTTTTCAAAATAAATTCCTTGGATGAACAACTAGTCAGACAATCGTAATTTGCTTTCACATATTTTGTAGTAAAGAAGGGTCGTAAACTCGCCGTGAGTTCTGCATTAAGATTCCTAAAGCCCCTTTTATGAGGCCGGCAAACTAATACAGTGGCTAGTGGGGCATACGATTGCTATAGCTACAGAGGCACCAAAAGAGCATTCGATGAAACCTACCTCAGTTTTGTGGTCTTTGAGCTCGTCATACACAAACTTAACGATGACTTGGCACAGGTCACACTCATCATCTGACACTTTCTTGGGCGGAACGCTTGGGGCTGATACATTTGCTGAAATGGTGAAAGTGGAAAGAGGGCCATGTGAGCTCATTTCGAACGGAGCCTACTGTAGCAAAAAACAAAAAAACAAAAAAAAACCCACTGCAGCAAAGATATGCAAACATTCAGTTTATTTTATAATTGCAAATCAATATAAATAACAAAATGTGACTGCAACTTTAACTAAATAAAAAAAAGTACATTAGCAGCTTTATGTACACCTACGGCGCTTCCATGTGTGACTAAATGAATTTCTTCTAATCCTCACAAATACCGTTTTCAAGCAAGGCAATTTAATGAGAGGGGGCAGGACTATTTTTACACACTTGTGCTTTCATGTACTATACCTGTGCTAGTAACAGGTTACAAAAAGTTGTAGAAGCACAGAGACAACACGGGCAAAGCCACACGGGAAGTGAATTGGCACACACTGTCATAGGGAAACTTCCCCTTTTCACTTCATGAATGCACAGAGGCTCCTTGACTTACTACAGTTCCTCTTGCCACTAAAACAAAACAAAACAAAACAAAAAGTTCCACTAGACGTCCTGATGGTGGCTAGCAGAAAGCACTATCAACAGATGGCAAATTTTGTGTTGGCTCCTCCTTCAGACCCCCGCTGGCAGCAGACCTTTTTCAGTCCCTGACTGTTTCCTGCAAACAGCTTACCACTACAGCGGGCCCCGAACACTGCTTGCGATTAACACACCTCTAGAAGTGCGGCACAACACCAATAATAAATAAAGCTAAGGGCGCAGCTCTGCACTGCTCTCTAATTCATTGTGCCTACTTCTACTAAGTGGGGGCTGCTAAATTAAAATGCGAAACTTTGAACTACGTTCTCAAATTTGATAAAACTTGCAGTGTTGATTTACTTCAGTTTACATCTGCCCCTAAAAAAAACTAGTTTTCAAATTTCACCCACACCACCAGTGGTATGCAAGCTTTATGCATGGTTGACTTTCCAGCACAGCTCGGCTGTCCTTCAAAAGGGCCAAGCCATGACTCATAGCCAGCAAGATGTACATGCCTTGTGGCAAAGCCAAACCCTACTGCGCCAGTAATTTGTTGTTTCTTATTTTCAAACCTCTGAAATATAACAGTGTGCTGTAACTCAAGCAGCACACCATTTACAATGTAGTCGATATTCACACACCTCTGCAATGTATTTGCCTCAGGGCAAGTTTGATGGAAGGTAGTTCGAATACAGAAATTCAATGCCTGAGCAATTTACTAGTGCCAGTGAGACCTCTCCTGTCCAGCTGCTTGGATAACTATGCAGACTTGGTCCAAACTAGACCTCACTGCACTTAGAGAAATCATGAATACGAAATTCTGTACAGCTGCTCTTAAAGAACATTTTCTCCCACAGTGACTGCCTGTTCAGAACTGCCTGTTAATCCTTCCCAGTTTACGACTGGTGAACTGTGTACACAAAGTTAAACAGGGGTCATACGGCACAACCACCTTGTAACGGTGAAACCCCAGAGCCCCTGAATTCATCCAAAAGAGTGCACGCTAGTAATCACGGTCAGTCCCGCTAGCAAGTGCACAGAACAGCAAGGCCAAAACACTGGATAAAGGAGGCTCCTTGCATGTGCGATGAGAAGACGAAAGAGACATTTAGAGGAGGCCTAGCAGCCACTCACTGGAGGCACAGAATCCGAGCTCCTGGCAGATCTGCTCGGGGGTGAACTCTTGGAGAACGAGGGAGATCAGCGTGTCCACATAGGTGTTGAGGGTGCTGATGCACTTGCCCCTATACTTGCTTGGGCACAGCTGGCAGAGTTTGTCAACCAGCTGCTTCAGCTCCTCCTGCAGTAGGGAACAATGCAGGCCTTCATAAAAACGTGCACCAAAGTAGCGCAGAACTGCCTCCTTCGCACAAGCCTGCGCTATGTGCAGCGTCCCCACTGAAATGCCCGCTACCCGCTGTGCAGTCGGTACACGCGCTACTCTGGACTCTGTCCCATGCAACATGAAGGGACGACCTAGAGGCAACAGTGTGAGCAAACACCACCACAGCTAAATGAAAGGTCCGTCTCCTGGTGAACTCCAAACAATCTACCCTGCTCAATCCTGCGAACACAGCAGGCGCAAAGTGTGCAGCATGGTCAGCAAGCTGAGAAAGCCCGCTCCTCTACAGATGAAAGCCCTGCAGCTGAAATTCCCACTGCCCGCATTGGCTGTTTCCCCGTTGAGAAAGCTTGTTCAAATTTCTCTCCATATTCAAACTGTACCAAGCAAACGAAAAATTCCCTAGTCCCGTCACTCTCGAGTGGATGTTTCTTTGCTCCTATGCCATATAAACCTGTATAAGGGGAACCAGTTGGGACACAAAATTACAAACCTCAGTCTCCTTCTTCTTGAGCTCATCGTAGAAGAACTGCACGGTCATTTTGCAGTAGTCACAGTCCGGAGAGTCCTGCTTGACCCCAACCTTTTTCGGAGGTGGTGCTGCTGGGAAAAATTCCACAGGAAATTCAGCCCACTTCAAAACAGAAACAGGTCATATCATCCACTAGAAGCCAGCAAAAGTACTAACTAACTGCACTGTCTGTCTGCCAGCTGCAGCCGAACAATGCCGGTTGTGTTCCTTTGCCAGGACTAGCAGTCGTAGAGAGTTGCAGCATCACTAAACAGGCTATCACAGAGAGGCCTCCCACAAGTGATCACCTCAGAACACACAAAGCATATCTCCATCCACTGCCCTAACGAGCCCTTAACTCATTCGTTACCATGCCTATTCAAAATCGTTCACTTTGAGCGATACTTTGGGAGCCCCTTTTCATAGCATTCTGACCCACCGTGGTGGCTCAGTGGTTAAGGCATTGCGCTGCTGAGCATGAGGTCGCGGGTTTGATTCCTGGCCGCAGCGGCCGCTTTTCTGATGGGGGCGAAAAGCAAAAATGCCCGTGTGTGTGTGAGCTTTCAGCGCACGTTAAAGATCCCCCAGGTGGTCGAAATTAATCCAAAGCCCTCCACTACGGCGCGCCTCATCGTCTGCGTTGCGTCGGCGTGTTAAAACCTACAATCAATCAATTTTCATAGCATTCTAGGCGCTTCTGGAACATGTAAAGCTATCTGGAGTTAGCTTAGAAAATGCCCTTTCAAAATCAGTCGTTTTCATTTTTGCAACAAAAACGTGATTTTTGACACGCATTTGCGTCACCTGGGTGTGGAAAAGGGGCGTGGTATTCGTGCATCACTGCTACTAAAAAAAAAAGCGTGCCGCTTGTAATTACTCTGCATCAGCTGGTTTTCATTATCACGGCACGAATGGTGAATCAGAAGACGATTTTCAATCGTCAGGTTTGCACTCTGACAGTAATAATCCCTGAAATCGGCTGAAAATATCAAGCAGTGCCTGTTTGCAAAGTTACTTTGTGATTTTAGGCATTCTTATTGCCTTTGCTCACATTTTTCTTTGTTGTGTTGTAGTTCTACTTACCACAGGACCACTCAGAAACAGTTTACAACAGTTTCGGTTTCATTTCTGCATCGCGGAATTCTTATTTGGCGCTACTACGCAATTACCCAACTTCAAGTCTACCTGCCAAGGCGCCTTGACCGTCCGCTACCGATCCTCGAAAAAAGCATGCCGCTCCTGATTTCACCCCACCCTAACGCGATTTCTGCAATAAGAACTTCCGATGCGAGTCAAAAGATAACACCCAGTTGCCAGATATCAGTTCCGATGAAGAGAGTGCTTCAAACCGGCCTTACACACCGCCAGCTGTTCGCCTGCCAGTTTCGTTTCCATACGAGGGTATCTCTGGAGGTGTAGTATGGCTCTTTAGTTGAACTGTCTATTTGGACGGAGCCTCCAATAAGTTTTGTACTGTTTCATTTCAAAAATGTTAGGAGGCGCTGCAATGGAGGAGGCTCGTAGTGCTGCTTTTTTTTTTATTGCACAACAGCTACTCTGCCAAACTTTGCAGGGCACGATTCTATCCCTGCACCTCATCCCTGCAAGCAAGGCTACAATAACGAATCACAAGATCATAATAAACTGCAAGTTTATGTTTTGAGAGATAACCGACAGTGACCGTCAACAAGCATCAACCATGGAGTTTCATTTTAAACTCCATGCTTGCTTTTCCGCATTGCATGCTTGTCCCAAATACTGTGCTGGCCGTAAATGCAAATTCAATCATTGCCAAGATGGTTTTACGTCATGTGGGAACAAATTGGTGCTTCTGATAATGTTAAATCGCCAGATTTCTTCCAGGAAATCAACCTAAATTGCACATTTTGGAATGGAGGTTGGGCTTCACTGCATGGCACAGGCACCATGCGTGCTAAAATTTTTTTTTTTACAGTATCTGATAAACTGTTCCGCGCAAGCCAACATTTTTTTCTAGGACGTGGTTTTGAAATGTCTCCCTACAAAATGCATATTCTAAATTTTTTCTACTATCTGTAGCTTATTATATACACAATCCTTTTTTAGCATTTTTTTTTGACAACTTGACAAAAATTTTGATTGATTTTTTTTCGCAACGATGATATACGAAAATTTAAAAAATGTGTTATTAGAAAGGGCATTAAATAATCTGCATTTTGTGTTCCTGTAATTAGTGCCTAGCCAATTTTTTAGCAGAAAAAAAATGTTTTCTTGGACCACTAAAAATCGGTAAATTTTCCCGCGGTAACAAAAGAGTTAATTTTGTGTGCCTCCATGCGGGGTACAAAGAAATGGTGGCTCGAGAAAATAAGACCACCAGATAGGTATGTGAGGGATACTGTAGCTGACATCAGTCGTAATACAGATAAACATAGCTAGCTGTCACAATGTGTCAGAGACAGCGCTCACAATCATGTGACCCTTCTGCCAACCCAACAATGTTAACGCTTACAGCTAAGAGAGTTTGCCAAGTGGCAAGCCAAATATTCCCCAACAAAAGAAGAAGAAAAAAAATGAAGTATCTGGCTGAATGCCATGCAAGACAGCAGCCAAGTTTAGGGGCAATTGGTTTGAAGAAACCGGCAGGCTTTCTAAGGTGCAAAAATACGACAGCATATTAAAAGGACCTTGCACTTTGTTGTCTTTTAAATACCGCCACCCATGTGGCCCGCTGAGTCTATGGCCTTGTCTTCTGCAGCAGAACACTTTCGCCACTCGCTATCCCTTCAGGAAATGGCTCGGTGATGTGCTTATGAAATGCTTCAAAATGTGATGGTGGACGCCACGTCACGTCTTCAAGTAATGACCACAAGTTCTCTCCCATGTCCGTACTCTACGCATGTGAACTCCACTTGGAACATCCTGCCTGCCAATAATCATTTCCGTTTGGTCCTCTGCAGGCACTCACGTGAGCAGAGGGTGATTTCGTGGCAAATAACTGCAGGAGCAACATCGTGGGCCAGGAACTTGAGGATCACGTCGGCGTTAGTGTCCACGAAGTAGCGGCACTTCTTTTCCGTCTCCGCTGGAAACAGCTCGCAAATTTGGTCAAGGACAAACTTCACATCGTCCTGCAAGAAAGGTGAAGCTGTCAGCTTGAAAACAAAAAAAAAAATGGCATGGCAACATTCTTAGCACAAAATTCTAAGCTCTAAAGAAAGGCTTGTCAACAAAAAGGAATAAAAATTACACTTTAGGGCAACTGCAACTTCACTAAATTAGAAGAAACTGAAACTTCAACAAAGACCTGCAAAGCTCAAAGTGATTTAGTTTGGCTAGAATTAGCAAACAAATATTTGAAAAAAGTTATTAAAAATACAACTTTTCAACTTTCATTAGCAAAATTTGTAAAATAAATTTTTTATCAATTTTTTTTTAGAAAGGAATGAATCTTACTTAATGGCTGCTGAATTTGGTATTAGGAAGAAGAGAAACTGCCTCCCTCAGATCCCATCTCCACCGACCTTTACTTTTTAAGCTGCAGGAATGGGCTGCAGTGCATACCACGAATATACCACAACAAAGCATTACCAAATACAGCCCTGAAATGGAGGCACTCACTAGTACAACATACTCCACTCTGCCTCGCAGTGTGCGTTCAGCTGACAGTGGCAACAGAGACATTGCTACAAAGTACCAAAAGTCCCACTCACCACTGTGGCATTTACTGGGATAATCTGCTCAAGAAGAGTGATGAATGCCTTGCAAATAGAGCACGTGTAGATGTCTTCCGCTGAAAAAAAAAACAGCAGGCCTTTAGTGCAGGCCAAACCACCTCAACGCTTCAGTGACATACTAAAAAGAAAGCAGTCACACACACGCAACAGTTGAAACTTGTCTAGTCCCAAGCCTCATGACAGCGCCTAAGTTACGCAGCTATCTCCACTAGAAAGCTATGCACTTAAACTACCAGTCTGCTCCAACTAGTGTGACACTGCCTGTGAGAGCATAGTTTTTCATGCCAGAGTAATTTACAAAATGGGCCCTCTGATCCAGCAGTTGCCCTAAAGGGGCCACCAGTGTAGCACTGCTGTACACTCGGCGACTGTAAAAGACCCTGCTGCCGTGGTGCAACCACATCAGACAGGTCATCACCCAAAAAGACATCGCACGTTTTGAAAAGTGCAGCTGTCCGGCGTGGCTCCTACAAGGTGCAGGGACTTTCTAGGCTCTCCTTCCAACTGCCATTACAACAAGAAAACACTTACAGTGGCACCCAAAAGCAACCTCTACCACTGCCAGCGTGAAATCACTTTGCGCAACCTCCGCATATTACATGCCGCTTTCATCCAAATACATTATTTATACTGCAGAAACGCACTGGGCTTTTTTGCTTGCCCACTGATGCAAGACAGAATTACAGAAAATTCTAAATAAAAAAATCTGCCTCAATAGTTTACAACCTTGCAGCAGTGCCCTTCCAAAGACCGACAGCAGTCTCTACAAACAAATAAGATATATGACATGAAAAAAACAAGAGCTGCAACACAACTTACGTGCAACATTGCGGTGGGCTGGGAAGGTCTTCACCATCGGAACAATAATGTCAGCTGGAAAAGTAGAAAAAATAGACATTTTGGCAGGCACTAATCATAAAATTTTTAAAATTTTGCACAGCATACCTAGAAATCGAATATTAAAAATTAAAAAATCCACTACAAATGTCAAAATGTTCGGAGCTCCACCAAGAAAAGCAGAAGGAAATAAAAAAAATGAAAATCTATGCAGAGAAGTCGTCCCACAATGGCACTGCAAGAAAGCGCTCTTACATCTGTTGCTTTCCAAGTACTTCTTAGGCAGAGCTGGGTAAACCTTGATGAGGGGAACAGATTTGGATGGCACCACATAGGCAGGTCCCTTGTTGGCAGCCTTCAAGTTCTTCAGGTGACCCTGGAACCGTAAGGAACAGGCATTAGGCATTGTAAATACATCAATAACCACAAAATCTCTATCACGACAGATAGGTCAGTGGCCAGAGGCTACTACTGCCCAACGGGTGCAACAAGACCACACACAACAACTGCAAAGGTGAAAAACATTCACACTTTTCCAGGTGCGTGTACAAGTTCCTGCGTTGTTATTTTTTTTAAGTGTGGTACGAATAACTGATGGTGCCTGCAAACCTCCTGCCCACGCACAGAAAAAGATTATAGAACAGTTTGTCGATATCAGTACATGTGGAGCACCCATATACCTTCAGTTCCCCTGTGCTACACCTCACATGCCTTTTATTAACCTGACCCTTGGCACGTGTTGCACTATGAAGTGAAGATCAAACTGGCAAGTAATTTGTCTTTTCTGTGTGTGCGCCTGTTTTCCTGCTGCCTCTGCGGCAACTTGCACTCAGCGAGGCTTAGTACCCAACCCCAGTATGCACCATGTGGCCCCTCAAAGGCATCGCTTATTGAAATTCTGCTGTGCATTGTTACTCACTTTCCAGGACGCTTCTCTTCAAGTGTGCAACAGGATTTGTTAGTTGCGCTACTCATCTGAACATTTAAACATCGTTTACCATGTGCTGACATTTTGACAGGCTATGTTTTATGCTACCCTAATTTTGCCTTTCGTTTTTCTTTTAGCTTTTGTTCTATTTCGCAACAAGTGCATTGTGGCCCTGATTTCCGTATTATATTGGTATAAGTTTGTCATTCCCATGTCTTGTACTCAGCTATGTACTATCGTGATAAAACGAAATACGAACAACGGAGCGCGTGGCTTTCCGTACATGCCGCACATCCTGGCGACAGCCCGTGTATGCACAGTGCAAACAAGTTACGAGAGTTTGTGTCCAACTTTGATATGGAAACACCGTTGTTCGGCGTGTGAGCGGTTTGGTTTGTCTTCCCACCGCGTTCAGCGCTCACTCACGCAAGCGTTATCTAACTTTCTTGCTGCGATGAGTGAAAATTACACACGCAGCTATATTCCTTTATTTTTTATTTCATGCTGAGTGCCCAACGGACGATGGAAACACGATGGTCTTTTCCATATCAAGGTTGGTCACGAACTCTCGTTACTTGTTCGCACCGCACATACGCGACCCGTCGCCAGGATGCGTGGCATGTACTGAAAGCCACGCGCTCCGTTGTTCGTATTTCAATTTATCATGATAGTACATACAAGTGTGAGTATAAATGTCTAGATAATGTATAGTATTGTCCGTTCAATAGTCAATTGAACTGTCTTTCTCCGCATTGTTATTTGGATGAATGTTCTTGTGCTGTGTTCACCCACTCCTGATTAAAGCCTGGCACTCAGGCTAGCAGTACATACATGCATACATACATACACTCCCAGGCATGCACACACACGCACACATAATCAAATAAATAAATAAATAAATAAATAAATAGAACAACTTTTGTGATACATGCACCGAAATTTCCAAACAGGCTTTTGATAAACAAGTTTAAAGCTCAAGTTTTTCATCAATTAAAAAAATGAATGTGGATTTCGTTCAGACAATATATAGCATAAACAGAATGTACAACATCTGATTTCCTCAAGGCAAAATATGCTATGGAAACCAGGCTTTAAATTCTGTAAATAGCATGTTGGTCACCTAAACTAGCCACAAATTTGGTCATTGCAATTTTAAATCCTTTGTAGCCAAAGAGGAGACAGTAGAATGGCGCCTGCTGCAGACGAACAGATACCCACATCTCAGCCTCCTCCACTCGATGTACCCTGCAGTCCATCCGTCAAATCAATTCCCACTATGCGGGCGAGAAAAAGCTACTCTTCCCCACGTCACATGGGCCTCTCCCGAAACTAAGACAGTGCCTGTGAATGACAATCTAACGACTGAACAGTGGGAAGCCGTGCTGTCCAGCTTGACCCTGGAAGATCAGCGCAGACTGGTCGAGAGGGCCCGGGCGACAGCCAAAGCTACAGGGGCTCTGGAATGAGAGCTCCTCTCACTTGGGAAGACGAAGATCTATTTTTTGCCACCAATAAAGTTTTTCCTCCACCTCTACAAAAGACTTAAAATTGCAATGACCAAATTTGTGGCTAGTTTAGTAGACTCTTCTAAACCGAGTCATTGCTAAAGTGAAGTTGGACATTTAGTTCTGATACAAATCCTGCTCACATGCATGCCCTGTGCACAGACACGTCTGTTCTTGAATAAGGATAAGAAAGAAAGAAAAAGGAGGAAAGCAAAAGAAAGAAAAAAAAAAACACATGGAGTCACCTTCTGCTGGAGTGCTCCTTGAAACACCTTGATGAAAAGCTTGTTCAGTGCTTTCTCCTCGGACTTCATGCCATTCCTAGACAAGCTCGAAGGACAGAGACCAAGTGTGGAGCAGAAGACATCAGGGTCCTGCAACATGCGTAGCCCATGAACACAAATGTCACTGAATACAATGATACCCCACAGCCATAAACCAAGCTTGTGCAAGGAAACGCATACTCACAAGGGCTTCGAGGAGGTAGGCATACACCATGTCAAAGTATTGCTGGACAAGACCCTGGCACTGCAACACAGAAGGGGGAAAAAAATGAACAGGAAACAAAAATGTTTGTTCCCAAAGTGCATGAATCAGCTTTGAAAAGTTTTTATGTTCACCAAGCCACTCCTACAGAGATGCCGCATGTGTGGGCAGTCTTTGCTTGGTGTCAATAAAGGGAAGGTGAAGAGGTTTTAGAATTAAAAGAAAAGTTGACTAGCAGCAAGTACACATTGAATAGTTCCCGTGTACGAAATATTTTCGCAATACATGCAATAGAAGCACCGCAATACGCAAACAAAAGTGGCCCGATGCCCCGCCCACCTTCTCGGCATGCAATGCCGGAAGACTGAAGAGCAGAGGCGAAAACCAGCCGGAAAACGTCATACCTAAACTCCCGGCCGGATCGGCCGCCTCTGCCATGCTCTTTTCGCCGTGTTTCCAGTAGAGGCTCGCCACAGGAAGAATGATACTTGTTGTTGTTGTTGTTGCAATAGCACTTATTTGTACAATTTTCGAGTTCAAAAAGTATGCACAAATGCCAAACTGATTGATTGTGGGGTTTAAAGTGCCGACGCAACGCAGGCGATGAGGCACGCCGTAGTGGAGGGCTCCGGATTAATTTTGACCACCTGGGGATCTTGAACGTGTGCCAAAATCTCATACACACGTTACCATGCCGTATTCCTAAGCAGGATAATACCACGCCGGAATGTTTTATAACATACGGAAGCAACAGCCGAAGTGGCTGTGCTTGATGACAGAGAATATACTACACTACGTTAGACACTTTGTAAAATGCTCCAATGTGTTTTTCCTTTTTTTTTTTGATGGGCTTAAAACAGTGTTATTAAAAAACCAAATTTTGGGCGAAACTAAAACAAGGTAGTGCCAATCCTGATAGAAGTTCTCTCCTGGCTAATAGGTAAACAGTATTCCTACGAAGTAAAAGAACCAAGACCACCACATTACTTATTTTGCAAGTATACATGCCACGAGAAGGTAATATTTACCTGGAATGAAAAAACACTGCTCCGAACCACCACCGTATACCATAATTTGTGAGTGACTGCGAAGGCGTAGTTCTTTGCCCAAGATTCCGTGTGCCTGCATATTATAACCTGGCAAGCCCTTGTTGCCGCTGAACCTCAACTGTGCTCAAGCGATAGTCGTTGATATATATAGCGATGAGACTAAAAAAAGTACGAGCGAAGAGTAAATACACGGCCTTTGTCCGACTAGCGCGGTAAATGCTTAAATCTAGAAATGCTGAAACAGGCCAAATCTTCATTATCACAAACGTTTGTTGATTGCTACCTAAAGTAACGTAACTACAACGTAACTGCCTTGTCCGACTGGTTTGTTAATTATAACGAGGTGGCCGTAATATTGTAGCAGAATGCGCAAGGCACACGCGAAAATCAAGCCCTACTAGAGTTGATAAAGCTGCACAGGCACCAGTATGCTACAATGTTTTCAGAATAAATGTAAGTCAAGCAGTAAGACGCCACTTATCGAAATGCAGCTGGCCATCGCGGAGGCGCCTTAGCTCCGCTGCCGAAATGGCGTGCGCACGTGTGTGGGTGTGTGTGTATGGGGATGAGTAAAGGTGGTGGGGTGGGCGACAATGAATAAAGGAAATTCGGAAGCAGAGTCCACTTGTTGGTTTATGCGTGTAACGGCAACATATGTCCCTTATATACGTTTACAGCGCATGAACGCTATATTTTCGCACAGTGCGCACATACGTGCTTTTCGCAGGTACACTGTTTATAAAATGCCGCTTAATCTTGGGCATAGATGGTTTCGTATATAGTAACAAACAGTTCAGGCAGTACCTAATATTAACATAAGGAATAAAAACCCCCTATGCTGGTTGCCCAGTTCAGAAATATTCTTACGGAACCCTCTAGCCAACTCCACAGTTACTGCTTTGGGGTTCTTGGTCGTGTAAAGCAAATTTAAGCCCCAAGATACTTGAACCAACAGCACGGGAAATTGGAAAATAAACTTGAAGTCATGCGCAAACATTAAACTGCAAGCTAAATTGCCGAAAAAGCAAGTGCCGCTGCCCTGCGATTGTTCCCAATGCTTCCGACAACCCGTGTGGCCGAAGGGTGTCCTCCTTTGACATCATGACGGACGCAACCAATCAGAAGCGTCAAAGACGAAGAGCGTGCGTCTTTCAAACGGGACCGCACGTTTTTCAAGATAAATGCCGGTTGGACTCG